>NW_027526460.1:28424629-28829629 GCF_048455015.1 Haemaphysalis longicornis | reverse complement strand
TATGGTGCAACCGCCCTTCGTACACCAGCAGATCAACCGCGCACGTACCTGCGAGTTGAGACATGGTGACGGCGAGCGTGGGGGGCCACGAGGCGTCCTCCCGGTTGGCGTGCAGCATGTCAATGAAGCCCACGTACATGATAGACTCGGACTTGGCCAGCATCATGCCGAAGAAGGTGTACAGGGCGCAAGAGACACACACGGCCCAACAGGCCAGGCTGTCCGGCTGCGCCATGTTCTGGAAGCAGTAGACCTTAGTTTACATATCCTGCAGGCAGTCTAGTTCAGTCCGGTGTCCACCGTCGGACAGCTGGAACATCCGGGGAAAATGAATGACGTATTGCTTCCCAGGGAGTGAGAGACTGATAATGGAGGATGTCTGCTCAGTCCTGGATGCAGTGGGCCCTGTGTGCACGTGTCCTGCAGGTGCACTTGTCCCTCCTGAACGCTTTGTTGTCCCTTGTCTCGTGTCGTTTGCAGCTGACGCTCCATACGGCGCAGCGGTTGACATCGGCCGCAGACGGAAATGTTGCGATCCGTTTTTCCGTTGCTCGTGCAGCCAGCTGACTTTGCTTATCTACATGGTCACGGTCGGGGTCTTTTCAGCTGTTCGCAGTGTACGGGTCGTTATACGGGCAAAATGCGTTGTTTTCCAGCTGTACGCAAAACCCAGTAGTGAGAATGGACGCCGGTGGGGCCGTCAAAGGCAGCTAAAGCGGCAGAACGTGCACCCACAAACAGCTGTGAATTTAGCTCTTGCTCCTGCGGTAAGGGTTTGGTGCACTGTTTCAAGGATATTTCGTCGTTACATTGTAGCGAAGCATGTGCGGCTTAACAAGGAATCAAAGAGGACGCGCGCTGACTATCTAGTAGTCAGCACGTCCGTCCTGTTCTATTCCTTCTTGCGTCTTTAAGCTGCGCCGTTTCGCCACAATGTTAGTTCACCAACTCACCCGACCGTTCATAGTTCTATAGTTTGTTGTGCTTGTAGATTTTTGTGCTCATTTTACAGCAAAGCCGTTAGCCACTTGTTGGCCATGTATTTTTTTTTTTTGGGGGGGGGGGGGGGGGGGCGCGTCTGTCAGAGTTTTGTAGTATTCAGAATCCGGGTGACGCGGGCCCCTCTGCCCCATTGAAGCTTGCGCGCTCCTAGGGTACAAAAACTGAACTTCGATTCGATAACCTATTACTTAATCACATTTTTTTTTGTAAAATAATGCTCGCTTCTGAAATTACAAGGCATCAATTAGGTGACACTTACCTTTGTTTTTACGGTTTCTCTTCTTAGCAGCCTCAAGCACTTGAGTACCAGAGTTCTTCAATAGTATATACTAGTTGCGAAATTCCGCTTCAGAATCCGGCCGGCGCGCGCCCCCCTGCTCCGTTGAAGCTCAGGGGAAAGCGTACTCGCGCGCCCCTGGGGGACAAAAACTGAACTTCAATAAACTATTACCAGAGTCCTTCAATGCTTTAGCATTGCAGGACTCTGCTATTACTTAATCACAAAATTTTTGTAAAACAAGCTTGATTTTTAAATTAGAAGACAATAGTTAGGTGTGTTTTTATTGTTTTTCTTTCTATGACTTACAGCAGCAGCCGCAAGCACATGAGTACTACTTCAACTTTCTGCCGCCGGACGACACGGCACTTCAAGACAGACCTTGAGAACTTCGTACAAAAGCACCCTGACAGTCAGACAACAAGACGACAAGATGGCACAGTAATGGTTATCGGTACTTACTTGGCATTGCGAAACGGATCAAGCAGTACTGGTTGTCGGCCTTCATCAGGGACAACTTTGCAATGACCCAAATCAACCAACCGCGGCATACATATCGTGTTTGCGGTCTTGGCCAAGGACGAAGCAGACTCGTCGCGGTGTACCACAGCGGCCACAATTATGTTGTAACTAACATTACTTTCAAGCAATAAAGCATATTGCATACCCTCACCAGCAGTCGCAGTGATTTTCAATAGCTTTGCTGGACAGCTGAACATCCAAACTCGCGGGGTTGGTATGGCGACACAACCTTTTTTAACACGAAAGTGTTTTATTCCCGGATGCACAAAGATTTGACCGACGTCATATCCGTCACGGAAATGGCGTCAGCACAACGGAGCAAGCGGCCTGTAAATGGTGCACCCCTGCACACAGGGTCTTCTTGCGGGGAAGCGACCTTTAGTACTAAAGAGTACGTTGTACTTAGGGTTGTTCGCTTTTGGGTTTTATATATTAACACGAAAGTGTTTTATTCCGGGATACACCAAGCTTTCACTGACGTCATATCCGTCACGGAAATGATACGAGTACACCTTTGCCGAAGCGACCCGCCAGCAGGATGTCGCTCGCCAAGCACACCCACAAGACAGCCGCCGACCCGCAAATCATGCTCAGCTTCAGATTTCGCTGCCCATTTCACTTTCGTGTTTTACCGATTCCTATTACAGGAGAACCACACTTTTTTTTTATCATCAGTGGAGCTCGGCATTCACTTATTCGTGCTTCAGCTACGCTTTTTGTTTCCACTGTGATCCATTTGCGCCACATTCGTTAGTGTTTCCCATTGTTTCCGTCATTCTTGTATACGTTCTCTGTTAAGCATATATACCTCCTGTGAATCGCTAGGGAATACGCTGGCGACCGCTCGTCAGAAATTTCGTCGCGTGTTGTGCCTTCTGGTTACATGGCAAATTCATAGAAGAAACAAGTGCGATGAGTATGTAACCCAAAAAGTATTCGCCAGTCGCGACACTTGTCACTGGAAAACCCTGAATCCACGTTGTATATATATTATTCTTGCACATGTGTTATATATTTATGTTAGCCCTCTACCCTATCCCCCTATTCCTATGTACTCTTTCCTCCCTATCCCACCTCCCCTACACCAGCAGGCGTTCCGGTATCCGCCCCTAGGCGAGACAATTAACGCCTGTTGGTGGACTTTCCTTTCTTTCTTTTGTGCAATAAATACATACATACAGCGAGCAAAAAAAAAATGAAGCAAGTCATTCCACTCGTCACGTGGTATCGTTATGCGATCATGCAGTGAATGATTTCCTTGGCTTTGTCAAGGTGCTTAGGTAATTCCCTAAATAGTCATTGGCTTAATAAATAATTATAACTTAGGAAGGAATGAAATACAATGTCGTGAATTCCTGTAGTGGCGCCATTGTTATGAGCGAGTAAAATTAAGGGAAGCTTGTGACGTCAGTGCCGAGGTTTACTAGCATTCGCCATTTTAAATGGACCCTGGAACACTTTCGATAAGCGCTTTCACTCTTTACTTCGCGTCTGGAACCACTGCGAAAGCTTTAGTTATCGCCAGCACAAAGCGGCACTGCGTGATTTGCTCGCCGCCCCAGATACGCCTTCCATTTCTGCTTCGTTTTTGTGGCTTTTTTTTTAAGTTTCTATCAAAAAGCGCCCATTGCTGCAACTGAAGGAAAATTGGCCAACAGCCGCTAAATGGCCTTAGTGACGAATTCGACAGTCGAAGAACGTCAAGACCAGGAAAGAGAAGAAAATCTTTTGAGCGAGTTTCCAAGTTATCTCATGGGCATAAAGCAGCAATTTTTGGCTGAGGTACTTTGCGACCCCCTAATCTAAGTACTGGGTGTGTTGGGTGACTACGTCCTGCAGGCATTTAAGATTTCAAAAAAAAAAAATTGAAAAAAGTGTCGCAGGGTCCCTTTAATTCCGCTTGGCCGTTTGATTAAGCTGTGACAGCTTAATTGCACGGTGAGGTCGCGGCTAACTGGGAAGCCGAAATTTGGGTAGCCATCAGTTTTTTTTTTTTTTTTTTCTGAGCGTATAAAGCTTGGTTTATTTTTAAAACCAAGCATGGACACTTTCAAATAAATTAAGAACTGCTGAGTGGGGATAGCAGGTCGATGGGACCCGAACATGACTGTTAGTTTGTGGCGATGGTGCGTTGGACGTACAGTGCAGGCTGGCCGGGCGTTGCACTATATCTCCAGCTTATTACCGCATACTATTGCCGATAGTGAGGTATGCCGTCGCTTGTCTCACATCAGCCGCGAGAATCAACAGAAATCAACTGTAAGAAATCAACGCAAATGCCACAACGGAAATATCACACAAGATGGTTGGAGATCAGCCAATCATAAGAGTAACGAAAAAATACTGTTAGGTGAGCCACGTGGAAGTAATTTAAAAGTGCGCATAAAAAGAAAGTGATTAAATTAAAATAGGGGGAACAGCATAAATAGAAACTGTGGTTGATTCCTCTGCCATAGGAATCGATATTACACGAAAGTGAAATGTGCAGCGAAATCTTCAGCTGAGCACGATTTGCGGTTCGGCGGCTGTCTTGTGGGTGTTCTGGGTGAACGACGTCCTGCTGGCGGGTCGCTTCGGCAAAGGTGTACTGGCGTCATTTCCGTGACGGATATGACGTCAGTGAAATCTTGGTGTATCCCGGAATAAAATACTTTCGTGTTAAAATATAAAACCCAAAAACGAACAACCCGGGCCTGCGTAGCAAGCGGCGGACGTCGCACTGCGGGCAGCTGCAGCTGGCTCGTGGCGTCGTGTGGGGCGACCTCCATGACCACACCCTGGTATACACGGATGGTTCCGTGCGGCAGCAGCAGGGTTCGGCCACGGCGGCGGCAGTGATGGGGGAGGCCACCAGGCAGGCCCGGCTGCACTACGCCGCATCATCCGCCACGGCCGCAATGGTGGGCGTAAGCCTTGGCCTGGACCTTCCACTGGAGCTGGAGCCGCCCCCCGAGCGCTGCGCACTGCGGTGATTCTCGAGTGGCCCTACTCCGGATCCAGGAGGGCGACCCGCGCTCCATCCTGGTGCGGGCCGTGCGGGACAAGGTGGCACGGCTGGCCCAGCGGGGGACTCGCATGCGGCTGCAGTGGGTGCCAGGCCACATTGGGCTGGAGGGCAACGAGAGGGTAGACGAACTGGCCGCCGACGCCCACGAGCTGCCCCCTTCGCCCACGGCAGCCCACGCAGCTGCGGATGACGCCCGCCTGCTGATACAGCGACATGTACGGGCCCAGCACCCGGACCCGAGGTTGGCCGCTGGAGAGGCCCCACCACCCGTCCGGGCCACACGGATGCCCAGACACCAACGCTCGGCTGTCCTGCGCCTACGCGAGGAGGTGCGTGTGGGAAGCCGAGCGAAAACACCGCCTAGCAGTCATCGATGACCCGTCGTGTCAGCACTGCCAGGCGGCTGTCCAGACCCTGCCACATCTGGTCCTGGAGTGCCCCCAGTTTGTGGCAGGGAGGACCGAACTGTTGGCCGCCTTCGGGGGAGGGGCTCGGCCCCTCGAAGAATTTCTGTGGCCGCCAGGCAGTGCCAGAGAGCGGGACGGAGTTCATGAGGCCCTGGGGTCCTACCTGGATGCCTCAGGACTCCTCCCGGCTCTCCGCTTTCTCCCCACATAAACTAAACGGTGTGTGTGTGGGTGCTTCGTTTCTGTTTTTTTTTTTTTTGTCTTCATGTTTTAGTGTTTATCTTGTATATATTGTACATATATGTCCTGTTAGACCTGTATATTTGTATATATGTAACCTCTCCTTCTCTCTATCTTCCCTTTCCTGTACAACTGTTTTCCCCATTCCCCACACCCCCCACACCAGCAGGCGTTCTGGTGTCCACCTTTAGGCGAGACAAACGACGCCTGCTAGTGGTCTTTCCTTTCCTTGTTTGCAATAAATTCATTCATTCATTCATCCACTCATAACGTACTCTTTAGTACTAAAGGTTGCTTCCCCGCAAGAAGACTCTGTGTACAGGGGTGCAACCTTTACATGCCGCTTGCTTCCTTGCAGTGGCGTAATTTCCGCGACGGATATGAAGTCAGTGAAATCTCGGTGATTCCGGGGATAAAACACTTTCGTGTTAAAATTAAATAAGTCGCGAGAATAAAAATCAGTGCCCTTCCACTCTGTGAAGAGGGATTGCCAGCGAAGCAGGACGCAGTGCAAAGAGTGCACGAAGCAAAACACGTTTGTAATTTGCGATCGAGCATGCTTCCTAGCTAAGCAGCTAAATGAAACTTAGAATTAAAGGACAAACATGTGGCTGTCCGTCTCCCTCCCGCGTCGCAGGCGTCTTACTGTCCGTGTAACACACCGGCCCTAACCGCTCTACCACGGAGGAAAGCAGTCAGGGCGCATTGGGCCGTGAGTCGTCCACGTTGAAATCTCCCCGCAGCAGAAGGGAGAGAGGCGGCGGGGGTGGAGAGCAGTGTAAAGTGGGGATAACCGGGAGTCTTTTTGCAGGTCGTTCCATCGCATCGCGCTGTTTTGAGCGAAACGTAATCGAAGGAAACTTTTTATATTTAGTCAGATTACGTTGGGTCAGTTTTAGAGTACGTTTTAGGTTAGTTTAGTTTGGGATTAGGTTAGCTAAGGTTACGTTAGGCGGCCTTTTAAGGTGCTGATGCTACGAAACGACCTGCAAACAAACTTGCCCGCTGTGACCATTATCCCTCTTCACTGCGCAACACACAATGTGGGAAAACCAGCTTACGAAGAATAAATAAGCTTACGCCGATCTTCACCCTCAGCCACGCCGGCCGAATCTTCACGGCCGCCACCACGCACGCCAACAAAATACAGACGCCAGAAGCTCTGGCAATGGCCTTTGCAGCGACCACCCACGCCAAGCTTCCCCACATCACCGTAGTGTCCGACTCGCAGCAGGCATGCCGCCTCTACCAGGCCCTTCCCCTACTCCGACGTCTACCCGACGAGTCCGCCATCAGAATCATCTGGACTCAGAGACACTCCGGCCTTTCGGGGAATGAAGCGGCCCACGCCGCAGCACCAGCTCTGCACTCCCGGGCATTCTCCACCGATGGCCAAGTGATGCCACCATCTCACACGACCGCCAACGGCTTCCGAATTCCTCTCGATAATACATACAACGCTCTTCTGTCTCACTACACCCTTACCAGCTGGGTATACCCACCCTAATCAACCAGCAGGCCATAATCTCTAGCCGCCTTCAGACCGGTACGTTCTACAATCACGTCATCCTACATCAGATCGCACCCACTATCTACCGCCGTCAGTGCCAACACTACGACACTCTACTCACCACATCCTACCTCGTATACTCCTGTCCCCACTCCCCTCACACACCCCCCTTCCCCACCCCGGAGCAGTGGGAGCTGACCAGCCCGGACCCGGCCAGCCAGAGGGCCTTGGTTTCTCGGGCACCTGTGCAACTGTGCAACTGTGCCTAGGACAGTTACCACCTGTAACAGGGAAAAGAAAATATTTCGGGCCTAATAAGCTTAGTGCCTGCCCTAAGCAGCGCTAGTATTAAACCAAGAGTGTAAAACATGGTTATATTAGTCCTTTTTGGTAAGATGACATGTCATCACCCCGCTTCAAAGGGGAAACCAATAGGCATCATCATCATCATCATCATCATCATCGAGTCGGCCCGGTCAAGAGGCATCCTGAACTACGGACGCTTCACCAACACACTCTTCCCTTTCCCATTTGCTCCAATAAACGTTTGCTACTACTACTACTGCTGCTACTTAAAGTCGGCTTAACCTGAAAACGCACATGCATTGCTAGGAAGATGTTTTGTAGCGTGAGCTACACTGGCCGAGGTTGAGCAGTTTCGCGTGGCTCCTGGAGAGCTGTGCTGCGCATGCGCGAGGATCAGTGACGTCACACGACGCACAGAACGTTGCTCGCTGCTCGGCGTTTCTCATACACCCCACGCGCCCAGCGTCTTCGCCGACCTCCGTTCCGCACGTGGCGGCCCGGTCCACCTGACGATCATGCGAGGGGTGGCCGGGTGTGGAACCGAGTGCTCGTGCGCCGCAGCAACACCGGCGTGCACCTGTGGAACCAGCTTAGCTCTGGGGCGATTGGTGACGCTGCGCCGGAGCCGCTTGATAAATATACGTGTGTCACATAATGCGTATACAGTGCGTGTGTCATTGCAGTAACACATGACAATCAAGCTAATCCGGCCTAGACAACCAGGAAATCTAAGAATAGCCAACTGAACCTTAGCTCACGCCAACGCCGCCTGTATTAACATTGCCTGACGCGTCGCGCGCTTTTCAATGGGAAGGGTAGAGACGCTTAGTTCAGGCACTGATCCGCTATGTGGCGCGTGCCGGCGGACATCTCGCCTCACGTCACTGCTCGCGAGTCGCGAACGCTGCACCCACTTTTACGACGTGTGTCTGCCAGCTTGCCTGTTGGGCTCCAAGGGCCGTTTCGCTTACATCTTAGCCGCGGCGGGGTGCTAGTTCTGTGGCGCACTGGGGATCTCGTTCAACGTTTCGCTCGCTACATACTTGCTGCATTTTTCCAAAGGTAAAGACGGAGGCGGACTGAAATAGTGTAAGAACATACTGATTGTCGGGTAGACATATAGCTAACAGAAAAACGATATTTTCGGATGGGGCAGCCATTATTTTACTGGTATTTTTCTTTCTGGAGTATTTAGAGAAGAAAAAATTGCGCGCACGTTTTTTGTTCAGGCGCTCACTTCTACGATTACTTTCCAATAATATCACGTGCTTGTAAACTTCAGAAAATTATAGGAAACAAAAGGATAAGCAGCTGGGATCCCGCCACGCTGTCCGGGCGCTTCTACAGTACAGTCCTCAATTTTGGAAGTGCGTACCGATGCGGAGTGCGAAAAGCGGTGTCAAAACAATACCTAAATGCGGAGGGGATAGAGGTGGGATGCCCCACTCAGAAAATTTCAGGGCCTGTGATCCGAGTAGATAAGCGCGCAAAGCCGGCATCAGCCTGCGGCAGCGCAAGGGGTTTTGCTTCGTGACGTGACAAAGGAAGTTTTATCAGTGACAAACCAAGACAGACATGCATGGTGAAAAACAAGAAGGCGTAGGAGCGCCGCCTCGGGAACGCTAAACAAACTTTCCACTATTTTGCATAGTTTCCGAGGAGCGGCGCTGGCTGGCGGACACGAAAGCACGCTGGAAGGCTACGGATGGGGAAGGGTAGGAGAGAGCAACAGGAGAGTGGCTGTTTGGCCATTTTTTGCTCACGCGTTAGGCAATGTTTATACAGGCGGCGTTGCTCACGCTATGCATATCCTGGCATAGCTGAGCTAAGCCACTGCTAAATTTTTCTAGGGGCAATACAAGACATTTTGTATTGTAGTGGCGTCAACTCCATCCGCCTTTAGCACCACTATCATCATCATCCGCATGCTTCCATGGTCACCGTCAGCGGTGACACGCGCTATACATGACATATTGAATATAACAGCGCGCCTAGCTTGTCATCGCCGCTCTCTAATTCCGGCCGGCCATGCGCATCCACAATAGATGTAGAAAGCCGCATCCACTCTACCGAATCCGCGGCTCCTTCCTACAGTATAAAAATATGGCTGCCCTAAGCACTTTTATTGTTCTTTTTTATGAATTTTTGCACACGCTGAGCAGAAGTCCCCGAGTTTTTGCTTCACTAAGACGAAAAGTGGACAGATTAGACATGCATATACAGCTTCGCTGTAAAACCAATTAAAAGCGGAAATCGATTAGAAGTTTCGTGAGGCTCAGGAGGGTAGACCCTACGTCCTGGCGGCAGTACCCCGTCTCTAGAGCCCCGAATGAAAAAAGTGCCAGCACAGAGATTGTAATCCACCACTCCTCAAGCGGCACCCCGAAGAGTTTAATGTCGGAGGCGTGAAAATCGTAGACAAGACAATCATTAATGGTCGACACATCTGCCCGCATTGCTGTGACTGCAGAAGGGTGATTGCGCCAAGCGAGACCTGCAAAGTTAACCTACTAACTGAGGTACACGAAAACAAACGGCGGTTATACCAGCCTCATGTTGACTTGAGGAGCGCCTTTCAGCTGGCCAGGGGAACCTCAGGTGAATGAGATTCCCCAAAGCTAATAAAGCTGATTCCCGCTGACCTTGAACGAGTAGCATCGTATGCGGTATCGGACAGCACGCAGCTCCATCCCTGATAGCGAGCAAGCAGGGAAACCTGCATGCTCAGGGACGCAAACAAGGAAACCATTCAGATGAGGCGGCAGGAGTGATAAGAACGTCCGCCGAAGAGGGTACTTTGAGGATCAGAAAGAGCTGAGCAAACGAAAATCGAGCATGGAATTACGACTTCAGACAAAAAGGATGCCTACCACTTTCGCAGAGCTAAAGCCATTGCGAAGAATTTGTGGGGACCACATGGGTCCCCACGCCGGCCGCGCGGCGCCATTAGGGCAAGCTGCCCGGCGCCGCCGAGACGGGGACTCGGTGTTCCTCAGTTGCCTCAGGACAGCGCTTACTCAGACCGCTTGAGCGCCGCGGAATACCTCGAGATTTTGCAGCGCTACCAAACGGTCACGAGAGCAGACGACAGCGTGATGATCGAGCACGTATATAGTGCCCGGCTGAACCCTCGGCGACGTCCCCGCGACGCCGCGGTGGAGATTGTGGCTTTGGTTCTTGTGTTCTAGCCTGCTAGCCGGGTAATACGGTCCATTTGTAGCCGCGGCGCCCCACATTCTGGCGCCCAAGGGCCTCCGTACCCACAAATTTAGCGTAGAAAATAACCCAGGAATTGAAAAAGACCCGTTAACGGAGGGGAAAGGTGTATACCTCTTCAGGATTTTCCATCAGTTTGACAGGAGTCCGTATACACACTTGTATACGAGCGAACTGGGGTCAAATGATCTTGTATGCGTCCATAGTCTAGAAAGTAATAGTCCTTTCGGGTGGGAAGTACAATGGAAGATAAATAACTAAGTGGGGTAGCCCTGAGGAGTAACCATACTGATAACTGCACATAGTAGTGGAATAGATTGTGGGGAAGCATGGCTTTAATGGCGCCTTTCGAGAAACATCGACGCGGCCGCCGTACTTTTTCCCACCAGAACACGACGCAGCGGCCACAAGATCTTGGCCACCAGCGCATAAAAAACGCAGCTGGTTCAGCAATAAATAGAAACTATTGTTGTTGTCCCTCTTTCCTGGGCAGCACGCCTGGATCATGTGGTGTCCTTCACCGAATCCGAGCGCATTGCCATCGCGGCTTCTTTGAGGAAACTTAAGTCATATAAGCCGCAGGAAGTTGTAATTCTGACTGATTCAAAAAGCAGCGCTACAACTTTTTCAGCGTGGGATCTCCACAAAAAGTGTCTGTCATCGTACCTTACGGCTTGTGCAAGAACTCCGCAGCAAGGGTTTTAACGTACGGTTTCAATGGATTTCATCCCATATGTTGGCGTCAAGGGCAATGAGACCGCTGATCAGTTGGCACGGAACGCGCTGAAATTTGCGCACACTGTTAAAGTTTCCGCCAATCACTGGAACGATTTCAGGCGAACAGTCGTCGAACGTTTCAAGTCCTTGGGAGATTTCTATCACCAGCCTTGCGTCACAAAGGGACTTACGCGATCGGAGGCAACATTGCCGCACCGCATCCGAACTCAGCGAAGACCCCAGCATGGCTATTCAAGGTGGGCCTCGTGCGATCGCCTCTGTGTTCATGTGCAGTGATAGGGGATGCACACCTCTATGTAATGTGTTGCCCAGAGCATGACGTCGAGCGGACTGCAATGCTCTCAGATATTCGAAAGTTGAAAGCCCCACACAACACCCTGGACCACACGTCTTCACAAGGGGTCATTGGATGCTGCGAAGGGACATGTCGCGCCTTTTACTAAGCTTTCTTCAGGAGATGGAACTGGCGCGAACTCGTGGTGAAAGGACCCTAACCTAGACTAATCAAGAGGAGCTTGGGCGGAGCAACTGCCGGCATATCCAGCCAGGCCAACCCCGCCTGATCCCACACAACAACCACCACCGCCACCACATATTAAATAGCGCATACCCAAGCAGGGGATCAGCCAAACATCAGTCGTTAAAACAAGAAAAGGTATCGTCCTCGTCCTCTTCACACGTTTACTCGCGCTGGCAGTGCCACACCTAATTTTCCTACTCTTCTGTTTGTTGTTTTTCGTGTTTTTTCTCTCTCTCTCTCTCTCTCTTGAACTTAGACCAAATTCTTCCTTCTGTTCAATTATTTGGCATCGAATGATTGATTACAATGGAAACATAACTCTTCTTGGCCAGTCCCCCTAAGTGGGTATGCGCCATTTTTTGGGCCACCACCACCACCACCACGAGTCCACCCGCTGCCCGTGTCGCGATCGCCTCGAGGCACGCGAGCAAGCCAAAATTGCGTCAACCCCAACGTCACAGCGTTCAAATTACCGCGTTGCCAGGCTCCGATAAGTTCCGTCGGCTCGACCAACCCGCAACCAAGGCAAACGTCCGTTTCAAATTCGTTTTGCTTGTTGCCGCCGGAGTCCTGTCCCGTTGGATTCCCCGAGGCGCGTTTCCAGGAGCGGAGGTCTAACGGTGTCGCACTTTGCGTCATGACCAACGACGCCCCGACCTCCCTGGCCGCCCTGCGGACCTCCGACGGCGTCAGCATCGCTGTTTTCAAGGACAAGCTCAGCGAGTGCAGCCGGTACTTCGATGCCCTTTTCAACGGCCCCTTGTCGGAGGCGTGTCAAGGCGACTTCGCCATCCCCGGAGTGAGCAGGGCGAACCTGCAGGCGATCGCCACCTACGCCAACACGGGAGAAGTGGCGATCACAGTCGACAACGTGGAAGAGCTCGCCATCGCGGCTGACCAGCTACTCGTCGACGGGCTTCTGTCAGAGTGCTGTACGTTCATGTCGCACCACGTGGATGCCGAAAACTGTGTCATGGTCCTCGAGACAGCGAGCCTTTTCCACTGGACCAGCCTGCATAAACCGGTCTTTCGCTTCTTGCTCGACAACTTTGAGCTGGTCTACGCGGAAGACCACGACTTCAGTCGGCTCAGCCCGGAGAACTTTGAGAGCCTGCTCGCCTCGGACGAGCTGAAGGTGCGTCGGGAAGAGGTCGTGTGGGAGGCCACAGTGTCTTGGATCAAGGCCGACCCCGCGGAGCGTGGGCAGTGTCTGGACAAATTTCTCCCGCACATTCGCTTCTGCCTCATGAAGAACCGCTACTTGAAAAAGGTCGTCATGCGTGACGCGTTCGTCTACAAGAACCCGTTCTGCAAGACTATGGTCAAGCGCTGCTACAAAATTAAGCAGGCCGGGCGCGACGCGTGCTCAGTGGACTCCGCTCGAGACATGTTCGTCCACAGGGTGCCCGCCGAGGTCATGTTCGTGTACGGCGGCATACACCGCGGCTACAAGAGCAACACCTGGGAGGTGTACGACCACAAGACCAACGAGTGGGGAACGGTGCACACGGACTTCAGGCAAGACCTGGTGTTCGGGCTCCAGTGCGTCTCCGTCGGCCACAAGATCTACGTCATGGGTGCTGACATCGGCAATCTGTGCCCCTTCTGCTACTGCTTCGACGCGGCCGCCATAAAGTGGTCGTCCATCAAGCCCATGAGCCAGCTGAGGGCGTTCTTCGGCATAGCGGTGCTCGACAGCTGCGTCTACTGCATCGGCGGCTCCCCGAACGGCGTCATTACCTTGGACACCGCCGAAGAGTACGACTCTGGCACGGACACGTGGCGCACCGTGGGCCGCATGAACTACCCACGGCTCGGCGCTGGCGCCGCGTCCTGCGCGGGCCGCGTGTACATTGTTGGCGGCATGTCAACGGAAACGCTCCTCCGGTCGGTGGAGGCTTACGACCCCGCGACCGACGAGTGGACCGTTGTCGCCCCGATGAAGACGGCGAGGCTCTTTCACGGTCTCGTGACGTACAGAGACAAGATCTACGTCATTGGCGGCCTTTCGAGCAAGGCGAATGCCTGCGAGGTGTACGACCCCAAGAGCGGCAAGTGGTCCAAGAGCGCCAAGACCAAGACGTTCACCGACAAGGTGGTGGCCGTGGTCTTAGACGACAAGATCTACGCCATCGGCGAGGAGAACCAGAAGGACTACAGGCGCCGTCTCGAGTATTTCGCCGGCCGCAAGTGGCACGCCATTCCGGGCCACGCGCCGCCCCGCTGGTTCTACTCCGCCTGCGTGGTGAAAAATCTGCCGAACACCATGGACTACATCACCAGGACAAGGGGCGAGGGTGGCAAGGTTACCCTGTGACAGCGAAGGTTGACATGCCGGAAATTTGAGATGCGACTGTATATTTGTTGTAACGGCATGGTTTGTTTGAATCGATGGATTAATCGTTCCGCTATTCTCCGTGTCCGAATCGGTGAATAGTCGCTGCACGAATGCTGAAAGGAGATAGCAGGCATTGCGCTTATATCTGCGTAATGTAAGGTCTCGAACACCAAATCACGCCGCGCGCGTTCCTTTATGCATGTGCGACCATTATATTTGTGTAGAAGCGTAAGTGTACGTGAGCTTTGATTTGTCGCATCTATATTGCTGACGGGATATGCGTGTGATGATGGTTAGTTCTGTCATTTGACAACTCAGTTCAAACTTTTAAATGCAGAGCATTTCAGTAACTCACGATGTCACCCGCGTTGGCGTCCGTATAGTCCGCATCGCTCCCCCTACACTATATAAAAAAGAATACTTACCGGCGCCAGGTTTCGATCCCACGACTCTGCGGGCGGAACGCAAGGTACACGTCGCTAACCACTGCGCCACAAAGCCGACACAGAATAGAGGTTACGAACGCGCCTTATATCCTTGACTCATTCAACCGTCGGCCACAGGTGCGCCCTCTCCCCCGCGTCCGCCTCGCCTTCTCTGCGCTCGCAACACCCTCTCTCGCCGCGTTCGGTTCGGGCGCACAACAGGTGGGGACGTGCGCAACACCCTCTCTCGCCGCGTTGGTTCGCGCTGAGCAACAGCCGGTTCGCGCGCAAGAACAGGTGGGGGCGCTCGCATCGCGCTCTCTCGCCGCGGTCGGTTCGTGCTTAAACCACATATGTCGTTCGTGCGCTCTCCGGTCGCTAACATCTGTGGCGTGATCGTGACGTCAACATCACGCGTTCGTGTGGTGGCGCGATTTCGGCGCTATAACACTCTCTCGCGAGGGGCATGGGATTGGATTCGATTAGATTGGCTTGGATTGGTTTGGATTTGGATTAAAGTGGATTGTGTTGCGTCATAGCCGCTCCACGTTGCGTCATAGCCGCGGCAGGGGGTTCACGGCACGTTTCACCATCGATTTCATCGACAATGTCTACGCTGGAAGACAACAATTACAACAACAACAACCAATACGTAATCCATACGACTTGCAGGCGCGCCCCCCGCGGAAATGCTCTGCATTTGATCTTTTGAGAACTAGCGATAAGGAAAAATTGTGCGTGCGCCCGCTCTGAAAGCGTGGATGTTAACTTTAAAAAAATTACCGTAACTGCTCCCCCAGCTACACGCCAGGGACGGTAACACATTGGTTTAAGACACAGTAGACGTCGTTGAGGTACCAGCACCAAGAAAAAATCGCCTAGGACAGCTAAAGGTTCCAACACGTGTGCGGAGAGCCACGCGTTTCCAAGCACTGAGAAAATTACAAACGCGTACTCGCGTCCCAGAAGACTGCAGCAGTATTCCCGGACGACTATAAGCCTCTATGCCGTGCACTGTCATATAGGCGGACATATGTACCTTATAATAAGGACCGGCCATGACAATACGGAAATGTCAAAGGTCAAAGACCCGACGACTGCGCGGTGGAAGGAAATGCTGTCCAGCGCAGACCGGAAGGTTCAGAAGGAGCTGATAGACAAGGCAAGAGCGCCAGCAAAACTTAACGCATGGGCGGATCCAAAAAAGGGTCCGGATTTTTGGATTCCCTCCTTTTAATTTTTGAATTGATACCCCCATGAAGATGACCCCTCAAGTCGTAGAAAAGGTCTAGTTGATGAATTTTCATTTTTTTTATATTTCTGGTTTTCCAGAGTTTCGGCGAATAGAAAGGGCTACTAACCTCCTCCCCCTCCCGTCACAAAAAACCTGGATCCGCACCCCCCCCCCTACCCTTCCCCAGAACAGTGGGAGGGCCTGCTGACCAGCTCCCGTCACATTGACCACATCTTTCTGGTCACCCGTACCACGGCTGCAGGCGAGACCCAAGGGTACCTGGACTGAGGCGAACCGACCCCACGATTGACGGCTCAACCACCACCGTTTGCGCCATTAAACGTTTATTCTCTCACTCTCTCCGCCTCTGACCCAACGGACTCCCTGAAAAGGCGGAGCGACCACGAATTCTAGTTCCAAATAATTTTTTAATCGCCATCAACAACGTCGACAAACGGCACCCGTAGCTTGACGTACAACGAGTTCGCCGTTTCTTGGCACGTCGTAAGGCTCAGTGTTTCGGTGGCGGTGGCAAACTTTTATGAGCCGTGATATATATAGGAGTGGTTCCCTAGCCTGGGTACCCAAGTGATGACCGTAACATTGTTGTGGTGAAGCTGTTCAGGCTGTGATCAGGCTGTTGTGATCAAGTTAAACAAGCGATACGGGTTAAAGTACAGGCCAACAACCAGCTATGATGACGAAGCCGTAGACAGCTTCTACGAGGACGTCGAATCAGCAATGAAGGAGGCAACAACGCAGTTCACAATTGTGACGGGAGACTTCAACAAAGGTCGGTAAGAGGCAAATGGGAGAAAGGTCAGTTGGAAACTTCAGAATATAACTTTTCCGGTACAATATCTCCTACCTCCTTCAAAAGATCCAGTTATGCCGTCGTCACCTGCAGCTTTTCCTATTTTCATGCCGTTGCAAGCCTTTCCTACTTCCACTTAAGTAACTAGTGGGACAACGCACGTTGAGTTTGTATTCCCAGTAGTTTCCTCTGTTCTAACGTCGCTGGCATACAGCCTGGTGTAGAATCGGGTTGTGCGTAATGTTACCCTGCTCGTCTTCGAGTCCGCACGCACTGTCATTGCCGATGACTAGCTTTCTCTTAGTTGCTTTCAAGCTTCCCCTATTTGCAGCCTTTCCTCGATCACTGACATGTTATATGCACGAATGTCAATTGTTTTACTTCTGCTAATGAGTTTAGACAGCTCGGCTAATTCAATCCGATCCGCCGTACTTGACACTTCCATGTTCTTACGTTTGGCAATTTGGCTTGTTGCTTCTCCCACAGCTGCTGCTTATTCACTAAGTGCCGATGTTAGGTTGTCATTACACTGACCTCGTTCTGCTCGTTTAGAAGCGCGAATTTGTTTTGAAGAGTTAATTTAAACTCTTGTGATCTGGCTCTGACTCTATGCAGGGTTTCTTTTCACGAATTTCCTTCTTTCACATTTGAGATTCAGCCGTAGCTTGCATCTAACCATCCTATAATCACAGCCCTGAATCTTATTCAGCACCTCTGCGTCTTGCACAATATTTAGTTATTCACTTAAAATGAAGTCAATGTCGTTTTTTGTTGTACCATGTGGACTTTTCATCCGTTAAGAATGTGTTAATCAACAACAGCTTTTTTTCTCTCTGCGAATCCCACCAGTGCATCTCCTCGACTATTAACAATTTCTGCACTATTTTTCGTATACTCGAAGACTCAAAAAGTGTCCATAGCCTGGAAAAACGCCAACATTATTGTCGTTCATAAGAAGGGAGATCCCAAGGACCTACAGAATTACAGACCCATCAGCCTACTCTCAGTTGTTTACAATCTCTTCACCAAAGTCATAGCCGCATAGGTGACAGCCTGGATTACAAAACAACCCAGAGACCAGGCTGGGTTTAGGAAATGGTACTCAACCATGGATCACATCCATGTCGTCAACCAAGTGATAGAAAAATCGGCCCACTAAACCCCTTTACATGACATTTATAGACTACGAGAAAGCGTTTGATTCCGTATTCACCGCGGCCACCTTAGGAGCACTAAAAGACCAGGGAATAGAGGAGACCTGCAAAGACTTCAAGAAGACATATATAAGGAATGCACGGTGCACGGGCAGGATATCGCTTTGCTCCACAAGCAAAGCGATAAATTCCCGATCCCAAAGGGAGTAAGACAGGCAGATACCATCTCGTCAAAACTATTCACAGCATGTCTGGAGGGGGTGTTTAGAAAGCCTGACTGGTAAAACATAGGATTAAGGATAAACGACGAATGCTTAAGCCAACTGAGGTTTGCGGACGACGTAATATTGCTGAGTGAGACTAAGCAATGCTTGAGGAACTTCAATCAGAAAGCTCGGCCGTGGGGCTAAAAATAAATACGAATAAATCTAAAGTAATGAGGAATAAGCATGTCAAAAACGTCCCCTTCAGATTAAGAAACGAAACGCTAGAGGTAAACGAACATTGTGAGCATTCGCGGCGTTCTTTTAATGTGATACGAAGCGCAAACCAAGGGGTACGCTGCCCAACCATTTCTTTTCTCCGTGTGCCCAACCTCTTGTACTCACGCCCCATCGTCATTATCATCTTTGAATAATAATTCTCATCAGCATCGTTGGTAGGCAAATAAACGTCTCAGAGACCTCGTCCCTCGCTCTCTCAATATAACTACCTCGTACAGATGGTTAGCGCTGACCCCAAACACGAGAGAGAAATCCGGCGCAGAATAGGTATGGGTTGGAGAGCACTCGGAAAGCATTCCGAAATAATGAAAAGTAAGCTACCTCGATCTGTCACTCAAAAGAAAAATCCACAACCAGTGCGTACTGCCGGTGATGACATACGGAGCTGAGACGTGGCGCCTTACTAAACAACTAGAATGGAAACTTAGGTCGGCTCAACGGGCCATGGAACGAATAATGTTAGGAGTAACATTCAGGGACAGGAAACGAGCTACCTGGATCAGAGAGAACAAACTAGAGTAGAAGATGTCATAGTTCAAATAAAGGAAAAGAAACGGACTCGGGCTTTACACGTAGTGAGACGAACCGACAACCGGTGGACAATTAGGGTAATAGAATGGATACCACTAGATGGGTCTAGAAGAAGGGGGAGGCCATTAATCCGCTCGCCAGATGAAATAAGGGAATTCGGGGGTAAACTGTGGACTCGAGCAGCGCAGGAAAGGAGCGGTTGGAGGTAAATGGGAGGGGCGTTCGTTATGCAGTGTACCTGAGCAGGCTGATGATGATGATGAACGACCCATAATATACTCTTGCGTTGTAACCACTGCATCACTGCATTTTACATTTTTTTAAGTGTGAAAATCATCTGCCATTGGCGTGTGTATTCCGTCGGTCCAGTGCACAATCAGGAAAAAACTGAACCCCAAAACATCATCCACCGTTACTGAGCTAGCGGATGTAGGGCAGCCCTTCATTTCATTGGTGCACATCATGCTCGGCGATGGGTGATCTTAGACTCATATGGGGTGCTTTGCAAGCTCTAAGAAGGCTGTCTAACCACTGCAGTCAGCTTGCGTGTAAAATCAGTGAAATCCACACAGTGGTAATGCTCGCGGGCCATCATATCGTGCTTCAATGGCTGCCTGGTCATTCGGGAATAGCAGCGCTGGCCACTCTCTGCGTAACACGGCACAGCTTCCTTTCTCTCGAGAGGATGGTTGTGCCCTTATCCATCGAACTGGTTGGAGTGAGCAAATGTTGAAGTGGCAGCACCCTCGCAGCGGATATCCACCTCTGCATGGAATTGACCCTCTCTCTAAATTCCGTGTTCCAGCCGACCTAACCAAAGCGTCTGAAGGTGTACTGCATCGTTTGCGTCTCAACGTGACTTACACCCGAAAAGTTCAAAATAGGGTGGGAGGGTTCACCACTGTGCCTCACGTGTGCTGTGCGCGAGACTGCCGAGCACTTGTGTATACGCCCGCGATTTTCCGCTGCGCGAGTAACAGCGGCGAGCTACCTGTCTCGTGTACGACGTGGAGCAAGCCTTGAGTTGTGTCACTGTCTTGGACCCTGGGCCAAAAACTATGACTCATCTTTAGGGGCAAAAATTCTTCTGCGTTTTTTGCGAGATTCTAGACTAGACAAAACTTCGCAATTCTTCCATTGTGCGCATGGCTACATCTGTGCGCGTTTGCGTCGTCATGTACGCTTTGACTCCTTTTTCTTGTTAGGCGCTCAGCGCTTCCTGGGCTCTATTCGTTCAATTTTTTTACTTAACTTTATTTAGTTTTTTCTTTGCATTTCATTGCGTGCAATTTTTAAATTAAATTTTGTTTTCTCTCTATAGTTGCTTTCCCGATCTCTCACATTCACTTCACTGCATTGTAATCACCTCCACCTGGCGTAGCAAGCACTGCCGCTAGCAAAGCTGACCTCTCCAGCCCACATTAAAGAGTTCTCTCTCTCTCTCTACATTTTTTTTAATTGCGAGAGATTGCCCCACCGCACAACATGAAGTTTTAAATCTGAAACATTGCATCAGTTTCCCGTAAAAATCTAAGAGACCGGTACTGGGTCCCCGTATCCAACGCTTGATCTGGGGGTCTCCCCTTGTGCCTCGAAGGTGTTGAATTCGGGCGTTTCTGAGACCTTAGCAAGTCCACAACAGGTGTTTAACGTCAGCTTATCATGCACTCCGCGGGGCAACCACTTTGAAACACGGGCGCATTCTGGTAGGTAAGTAGTAGTAGTAGTAGTAGTAGTAAGCTTTATTTGGTGAAAAGGGGTGAGGGAAAAGGGGAAGAGATCAAGGGTGGGATCCAAATTCCAGGACCCCGGAAGCTATTTGGCCATCCCTGGCCCTACTAAGCAGCGCAAGCTGCTGTGCAGGGTCCGGGCTGGACAGGGCTTCCTCCCAGTACTCAACGCATCGACAGCCCGAGCAAACTAGCCAACAGGGCGATTGACCCTGACGAGCGCAAGCAGTGCCAGGCCTGCCGATTGCCATCGTCACCGTGACAACTCTATGCTCCGGTAGTGAAAAGGCACGACACGGCGGCAGGACCTCACGGAGTCCCCTAGCGTTGCGACAGCGATGACCACGACCTGAGGGCTGCGGCGCGGAGGACGGCAACAGCATGGCCATCCTCGCCGCAGCCGACGATGAGGCTGGCTAACCCGGCGAGGCGCGCAGATGCTCTCAGCGCGCCCGAGGCATGCCCCACGCCACGTTCCACGCTCAACCTCCGAAAGACGGTCCGTCTCCATCGGCAAAAGCGACGCGTCGTCCACGGCATCCCCCAAAGCCCGCCGCAATCGCAGTTCCTCGGCTCTCGCCCAACCCCCTGGCGCAAGTACCGAGCAGCCACACCGGCAGCGTGCGTGCTGCGTTCCCAGCACATCGCGATGCAGGCGACCACGGGAAGACCCGCTGCGATCCGGCTGGAGTTCGGAAGAGCCTAGCATCTGCACCGGCTGCGACCTCAACAGCGGCAGGCCCCTTGTGCGTAGCGCCAGGCCCCGGCTGGCAGCCACTTCGCGCAGACGGCCGTCCGAACCGAACTCGGCGAGACCACCCCTGCCCCCGCCGCGACAGCGCCAACAGCCTGCTGCCCCCGCGGCCCCCCCTCAGCCGACGGCACCCCCTCCCCCCCGGCCACAGGGCACCTCCGGCACGGTGTTCGGCGTCGTCGTGGTCGCCTTCGTGCTGCTCTGCAGCGGCGCCATCAGCGCCTACTACGTCTGGTACAGCCACGAGGAGTTCGCCAAGCACCGCACCACCGGCCGCCAACGGTTCAGCAAGGAGCAGCAGTTCTCGGAAGCGGAGCTGGAACCTCAAGCTCCGCTGTTGGTGGCGCCAGTCACGCCGGAGGAAGCCCGTCAGCCACCTCCCGCCACCGCATCTCCGACCGAAACCGCGTCGACGCGGCGGCGCGAAATGTACTTCGGCACACCCCTCGGCCACCGCCGCGCGCTCAAGCTGCGTCCCGACGAGGCGACGCCGGAGTTGGCGAGCCGCCGGCGCCGCTGCATGACCCGCTTCTGCCAGGAGCGCACGGACGCGGTGCTGAACGCGCTCAACTGGTCCGTTGACCCGTGCACGGACTTCGAGGCGTTCGCCTGCTCTCGCTGGCAGGCTCCGGCACCGGCCGAGGTGGTGCTGGCCGAGCAGCTCGAGCGCGAACTCTACCTGTCGCTGTCCAGTAAGCTCAAGCCCGAAGTATGGCGAGTGGAGGGCTTGCTGGAGGAGTGTCTCCGCAGCCCGCTACCTCAGACGTCCCGGCTGCAGCTGCGCTCGCTGCTGCGGGACCTGGGCCTGTACGGCTGGCCGTTCCGGGCGGACACCCAGAGCCGCGGCGACGTGTGGAAGGCGGCCGCGCTGCTGTTTCGCCAGCTGGCGCTGACCCCGCTGGTGGGGCTGGCCATCGCGCCGCACCCGCGCAACGCGTCGCAGCCCCTGGTGGCGCTGGATGAGCCGACGCTGCTCGTGGACGCCAAGCACGCCCTGGACACCGCCTTCAAGCACTTCACGCCGGGCCGCTACGTGGAGCTGGCCGAACACGTGGGCGACTTCTCGTCGCGGCTGTCGCAGATCACGACGGGCAAGCGCGCGGCGACGCTGAGCTCGCTGCGCAGCCACGGCTCGTTCGGACCCTTCCTGGCGCTGGCCCTGGGCGACCTGGTGCGGCTGCAGGAGCGCAGCCCGCTGCTTTTGCGCTGCGAGCGATTTGTGCGCGCACTCAAGGCCCTGCTGCACGCCACGCGAAACCGGGATCTGCTCAACTACCTCGGCTTCCGCGCGCTCGTGCACGTCTCGCCGCTGCTCACCGAGGAGTCCCGGCCGCTGGCCACGGCGCGCATGTTCCAGCTCACGGGCCGCCGCCGCTACGGCTGGCCGCGCTGGCGCCGCTGCGTGCTACTCGCCGAGCGCACCGCCCCCGAGCTGCTGTCGTTCGCGCTGGCGCGCGCGGCGCAGCTCGACCGGCTCGTGGGCCTCAAGCTCGCCCGAGACCTGGCGGCTGCCGTGAACGAGTCCCTGGGCAATTTCACCTGGCTCGCGGACGCCGACCGCCGCAACGCGCGCACTCTGCTCGCCGCCCTCGACGTTCAGGTACGTCGATCGATTGCTAATTACACCGACAGCTGTTAATTGCGGACACCCCAGGTTTTCGCACCGACGTGAGTTAAAGCAATCACGTAAACGCCTGTAAAGGATGCTTCACTGCAAGAATGTTCACAGTGAGGGGAAGCCAGCTTTATAAAGGAACAAGACATGAAAGGGCGCAATGTGAACAAAATGAGTTTTATAGGACCACATAATGTTGCTGAGTGCATCAAGAGTGCAACAAAAGGTGTCGGTCACTACCACTTAATTAAATTTTTGCGCCAAGTTCGGGCCTTCTCTGCCTTTTCCCCGCCCATGGTAGCAGGGTCTGCAATTATAAAGTTATAAAAGAAGAGATGTCACTTCTACCGTACCAACTAACAGCATTTCATTTTCACTAGGCCTGGGTTGCAACATGGCTCCTTGTCACTCCCGACAGCAAAATCAACAACAGAAAAAAGTATTATAGGAATGGGTACAGCAGCCAACATCAGCGCAACGAAATCTTGATAATTGCAGATGGAGAAACGGCCCTCGATGGTCTGCGCGGAACTTCGGAAATTGAGGCACTGCCAAGGAATATCTGCAACAAAGAAGGAGAAATCCAGTTTAGTCACACAATAGGGCGAGAAATAATTAGCCCTGCTTGCTGGAATATAATTTAAGTGGCAACATAAACTCTAATAAAAAGTGCCAATGTAAAGACGACACATCTGCTAGCAACAATCTAAAATTACCTCATTGTGTTATTTAATAGAGAGATGAAATAAGGAAATTCGGAGGCAAAGAAAACAGCGCAAGATGGAAGAGGCCTTCCACCTGCAGTGGACCTACTAGGCTGTTGTTGATGATGATGATGAAAGGTCTCTGCAGGTGATTTGTTTCAGTTCAGTACCACCTGGACTATAGACACCACGGTCACATTTTATACTAATAGGTTTTACAACATAAGGAGCCATGAAGAGAAAACAAAAGTTTGTTTTAGTCGAAAGATTAGGTGTTTCATAGTACCCCAAGCGCTTTCCCGGAAGCAAATGATGCTTTATTCACTGAGAAATAAGGCAATTTAAGCCAAAATTTTAAATCTCCCGCTAAAATTGCACATTTCGTCACGTGAACAATGGCGTCACATGAGCCGGTCCATGAAACAGATTCTTAGTATGTCGACTCCATATAGCACCCACACGCGGGAGTCGACCGAGACGGCGGCCATTTTAAAAATACTAGTAAAACCAGTAAAACCTAGCGCACCCGCAGCCCTAGTCATGGAATCGCCTGATCCGGAGAACAAAACTCTCGCCGAGAGCTCGGGCTTGCATTTAACAACCTCACACCACTTGAACGCTCAATGCTTCCAAGTGCACGAGCGGCAAGAGTTGTGGGATACGCGGTGGACGGGAAAGCGACCATTCCGCGATAGCCACAACAGACGAACGCCCAGCCGTCGGCACCGCTGCCTCGTGAGAGAGAGAGAGAGAAGAACTTTATTTATAGATCCGGCAAGATGTAGTCAGCGGCCACGCAGGGCTCGCACTACGACTCTAGTGTGATTCGAATAAAGTCTCTTGTCACACCGGGCCTTGGACTCGAGGGAGGGGGGTGCCTTGACAGGGGTATTTGGGTCCCGCTGCCGGTGAGTCCGGCGTGTGGTCTCCCGTTCTTCTCTGTCTTGCCAGAGCCTCCTCGAGTTGCTGGATCGCCCACTTTTGCTGGTGGTAATTGTCCGAGCGAATGCACCGCTCTAGTCCCTCCGGGAGCCGGTCTCCTGGCACCCCGGCTCCCGCCACGCAGTCTTCGGCTTCCTCGCCCCGTGCGGGATCGCCCGTGTTAGCAGTTCTTCCACACCTAGTGATGTGGCACAGAGTCGCGAGTTCACTGTCACATACACTGCACACAGCACTCACGAAAAGGAGGGAGTACCCGAACCCGCATCGAGACCTCTCTCGAGCGGAGACGGTGCTCCTAAGACACCTGCAAGTGAAGTGTGCTTTGACTCCCGCGTGGGCCAGGCACGCTGCCTCGTCAGCCCCGTCGCGACGGATGAATACAGACTGGTACGTATGTGCCGTATTTTCAATTTCAGTAGAAGTATCGCTTATGCCAGTTGGCCGGTGTCGTGTATGGAAAGCCGTTCGCTCGAGCTCTCTGCTCCGTCAATGCGCGGTGTGTACGGCAATTTTTTTCCCCAAGGTCAGAGCGCTTTGACGAAGTCGGCGATGAGCGCCAGCATGTCCGGGTCCCTGCCGTAATCACTTCCTCGGAAATGAAGCGAGCACACTCGTACTTCCTTTAGCTCTCTTTCTCCTCCGTTTGCAAAGTTCACAAAACGTAGCCACTTGCTTCGCAGAGGTTTGTCGTTGGGCAGCACATGAAAGGAGATCTCACCGGCGGGGATGTCGCACTCCCTCGACGATTGGCCCGTACTACATGGGCATTTCAAAACACAGCAACGAAATTTCATTGTAAAGTACTCGAACAAACTGAAGTTTTCAGTGGTTGTAAACTGTAAATGAGCTCGTAACGATAGCAGCAAGCCAACACGACCTCCATACCGAAACCTGTGCGATGAGTGGCACTATCTCGTTGCTGCTCTGTGTTCCTTACTCCCCTTGTTTCTATTTTTACCTTTGCTGGTCGGCGATATGACGGCCAACCTCCTGTGAAGGGATTACGATACCAAGCAAGGTCGCGGCTGTGCGTGCTGGGACGGTTCGTTGGCCCCGAAGAGCTTTGAACCTGAAAATTCGTCTGCGCGACAGTGGCAACGGTGAAATGTCGAGCTCGGCCAACGGTAGTTTCGTACGCATTGGCATACACGCTTGCGTGTTCGTTCGGAACTTCAACCGTTTACTCCACCGTTCTTTGTCATAAAAAGAATGTGCAGTATGTTTCACGGGCATTTAGCTCGCTATGCAAACCATAAGCCCTGCCTAACATGCGTTTGCTTTTGCCGGCCTCCGCCAATCGCAGAGCATTCTCAAGTGACATCATAGGTTCTGTTGCGGAAAATGAGCTGGTGGGTCGCATGGTCATTTCCTTTTTTCCTAATTATGTAGCTTATTTGTGCGATGTTTGCATTATAAGTGGTGTCGTTATGGTTCTAACGAGGCAATCTTTCGAATGAACCAAACTTGTGTTTTCTCTTCATGGCTCCTTTAATGTTGTGGCCTTCAGGCACTTCAGGTGGAGATCCATGGAGGCGTTTTTATGAATTGTGAAGCCCTCAATATTCAGCGAGACCCACTCGTCGCCGCGTTTTTGCTTCTCCACCTTTGTGTTCAACTCACAAAATGGCTGAATTTTTCTTATATTAAAGCTGATGATGATTGCTATTGGCTTCCCCTTTGTAGCGGGGTGATGACGTGTCATCTTACCAAAAAGGACTAAAATACCTATGTTTTATACTCTTGGTTTAATACTAGTGCTGCTTAGGGCATAAAAAGCTTATTAGGCACAAAATACTTTTGTTTTTCCTGTCACAGGTGGTAACTGCCCTAGGCAATATTCCCCTCTCTGCTTTTCGTCCACTAGCATTCTAATCTTCTTTTCGTTGCCTCGACAGCCTTGAAGTTAACTTCCTCTGCACTACCCTTATATTCTAGGGCTTTTGGAAGCTGAATATTTCCCTCATGTAGATTTTAATGGATACCCTCGCATTCTAACACTATGTGCCGCATAGTTTCTGTTTCTTTTCCGCAGACCACGCATACCCCATCATTTTGTTAATACTTCCCCACAAAGCTCTTAGTTTGCAAGCAACCTGCTCTAGCCTCAAAAAGCAAAGCACTGCCCTGGGAATTATCGGCGAAATTTTCCTTTCTGATGTCCAATTTTTCAGCCCTGTACACCTCTAATGAACTTTCATCTTCTGTTTTTTCTCTGTTTTTTTTTTTTTGTTACCTTGGCTGTTTTGGATTTGTTCTGGATTCTGTTCTCGATTCGGTTCTTTCCATATTTCATTGTTAGCCTTCTAGCCTTCCTTAACCACTGCGTGTCCACGCTTTTCAAGTATAAGTACCCAAAAACCTTAGATGCCCACCTACGTTGATCCATTGCTCTCAACCTCCTCTCAAAACATATTTTATTCTGCGCTTCTCGAACTTCAAACGACACCCAGCCCATATATCCCTGCACTGCTTTGTTAGTTGTTTTTCCGTGCGTGACTAAGGCCAAATGACCTACCATTCTCTGGTTCATTTCAACGCCTGATAGATAGTACAGCATTCGCAAATGTGAGACCCGGAACCATTACTTCTTTCCACATTCCTCTCACTACTTCATATTTGTTATACCCCACAGAGCTCTATGATTTTCGCTTTGCCTTACCCTAAAGTTGCTCCTCCTGAGTTCTTAATTTAAATAGTTATCCCCTTCGTTTATCCACACTCCCAAATATTTATATTCCTTCACTGGGTAATTCGCCTTGCTGGATAGACACTGTGTCAGTGGTACCGTCATTGAAAACCATTATTCCTGATTTTTCTGCACTAAAATTTAACCCGACGTCATTGTTCTTTTAGCTGATAATCAGACCGATATGCAATGGTCGGTGATAATCAGACCATTGCATATCGGTCTGATTATCAGCTAAAAGAACAATGTCCTCTGCGTATAACATTCCAAGAATACGCTGTTGTACCACTTCGCCTTGCAGCATACGCGTTAGGTTGAACCCTACTTGACTTTCTTCCAGTTTCTTTTCTAACCCTGCAATGTAAAGCATAAACAGTATTTGGCTCAAAGGGCATCCCTGTTTCAGTCCCCGATGGATGTTGACCTGCTGGGCGCATTTCTGTCCTTCCCATGTAAGGTGCACTCTATTGTCTTTACAGATCGCTATAAGGAACTGTATTAACTCGTCATCTAATCCCTGGAGTTTCAGCATTCTCCACAGCAGTTCTCTGTTTACGTTGTCATATGCCCCTTTAGTGTCCAAGAACGTAATTCATAATGGTCTATTCTGCACTTTTGTGATTTCAATGCATTGTGTTATCACCAACAAATTATTATTCAATTGCCCGTTTTGTCTAAATTTATTCTGCAGTTCCCCAAGGATTGCATTTTCTTCCATCCATGCTTGAATTTGATTTTATTGCCTGTATCACGAATCTATACACCACTGACGTTACTGTGAGTGGTCTGTATAAATCAATACTGGCTTTGTTGCCTCTGCCTTTATATATTAAATTCATCCTACTTTCTAGCCACTCCTCCGGTATTTGTTTGGTTTTTATTACCTTATCTATTGCCCTCATAAACAATGCCTTACTTTTAGGTCCAAGCAGGTTTATCAGTTGCATTGGTATTCCGTCCGGGCCCACTTCCTTCAGCAGTGGGCTTGGACGGAATACGGAAGCATTCACAATTAAGTTTGCATTTCCACACAATGATGAAGCTGTGCAAAAAAGCCGAACATGCATAAGGCAAGTGTGACACTTGAGTAGTGTTAGAAAATTGTATTTAAAACCACATCCAGTGTCAGCACCCACCCATGCCCCTGTGAATCGAACCGGTTCCAAACAAATCTCTGATTAATAAATGCAGCTTGCAGTGATGGAGCTACAGGCAGCAATAAGCACACAAGTTATTTAGCAAAAGCTCCAAAGTATATGCTGTTTGCACGCATAAAGAGAGATTTTCACTCAGGTCTTTCACACGGCACCTCAACAGATATCCAGAGCCACATTCAGAGTCATTTCTGTGAAGGAGCATGTCGCTGTTGACTTCTCACCTTGTCTGGTGCTGAGCGAGTTGATTGCAACCGAAAAACGCGACACCAGACAGGACACCAGCCAGTCAGTCATACACAACCCTTGCAAGCTAGCAGTTTATAAAATCAATGTGTATTCCTTAGCAAGTTTTACCCCGCCAACAAACTGGGCAAAAGATGAATTGATTTCAATGTTGTCTCCGCCTCTTTCTTTCTCATCTATTCCACCTTTCATGCAGTTCCTTTTCTCGCTTGTTGCCCTGCCCCCTCCCCACACTTCTTTTTTTCTTTTTCCTGTTCACCCACTGTTTCGTGTCAAAGCTGAGAAGTGCTTATAGCACACCACAAAGCCTTCTGGTAGATTTTGCAGATTGAAGAGCATCTCAGTGGCAACTTCTTTAGTTTTCATAAAGATCCTCCATTTTTTCAGCACGTGCCTGGGTTGAGTAATGAAGAAAACATAGCTACACAACTGTACACACAAGGCTTCTTTCTGGACCTGTGCCAATGAAATGTGTCCACGCTTTTCTGGGCTTTATGTAAGCAATCTGGCCGCGTCCAGAATGGAAAGGTATAGGCATCAATGCAGTGTCACTCAAATCAGGGCTGGAAGAGTGCCCAATCTGTGCGTTGGCAGTCAGCGTTTCTGGCAGTCAACTACAAACAAGCAGCTGTACATATACTATATATCAAACAGAAGCAGCTGCAGGCTGCAGATATATCAGCCTTGCAGACCAATGGAGTGCACAGGGTCATACCTCATATCCTTGCACAGGTATTCTACCCTTCCTGGATCGGCAACTCGACACTCCGCGAGGCGTACGACGGGCTCTTCCCAGAAGTTACGCGAGGAAATGTACTTCAGACGTACCGCGACTTCACGCGTAGGTGGGTACGTGTTTCATTTGATGCCCACAGCAGATGTTTGGGGGTAATCCGTGAATGTGACAAACAGCATTTGTGGACGCGGTGTAGCATCTGCAGTTGATGTAAAGGGCCTATTCAAGAGCAAGAGAAGCAGGGGAAGTGAAGGGTTCTTTTACCCTTCTCCTCAATACTGTTTATCAGCCTATAGGCCGATAGTCACCGTAAGGAGCTTAATGCTAGTATAATTAGGCTTTTAGCACATCCGGTACATCACTGCTCAGGATTAATTCAGACCACCCATGTTTTTTTTTTTTAATAATAAAATGTGATGTACGCTGTAGTGACAACAAAATTTTTTTAGAAGTTGCATCGCCTCACTGGCAAGAGGCAATACACATATGGGTACATTTCATGGTTATGTACGCAGAAGAACTTACATTTTATGCCATAAATATCCACCGAGTCCAGGAATAGCAATCAGACGACAGTTGAACTACACAGCTATCCCAAATTCAAGCAGGAAAGAATCAATGAGCCCACACCCATTAGGTGCTCAACCCAGTGCGAGACAAAGCAAAACGCGCAAACCTGTGGAGACATCCTGTAAGAAGAGTCTGTAAACAGTTTTAGGAGGGAGAGAGAGTGGTGGCCCATTTCAAAGCAAGGGCTTTTTTAGTGGGACCGATGGCGTCCTGTCAAAAAACTAAAGCATTTTCCCATGGACTGGTTGGTCGGCCAAAAAGCTCTGGCCACACGGCACGTGCGTGAAACCGGGCTTCCATTGTGTCAAAACAGTTACTGGAAAATTGCAAAAAAGGGACGGTTCTAGATTAGACAATACATGCATCAATAATGCAGAGTAAGTACAATAGCAAAAAGCTTTTATACCATTAACCACGTATTGGTGTACATTTAGATCATTCGTAGATGCATTTACTTAGTGCACAAAAAATCGTCACATGGGTTCGTTCTTCGTTTGCGATTTAGGTCTTTGAAGGTTCATCGATCAATTGAAAGCAATTGTAGTGAACATTGGACACGCTTTTAGCTTTCACAGCGCTATCAACTTTCTGTAGGATGGGATGGTAAATTTTTTGCGCAGGCTGACGGAGCACCGGCTGGCCGCGCAGCTCGGGTTGAGCAGCAGCGCCGGCGGGGCGGGGCCCCTGGGTCCCCTGGACGCTCCGCTGGGGGCCCCCTGGCCCTGGTCGGCGCTGGACGTGCACGCGGGGCTGGACGCAGACGCGCTGCGCATCTACGTGCCCCCCGCCCTGGTGAATGGCAGCACACGCGGAGGGGACGCTTGGCTGGCCGCCCAGCTGCCCGCCCAGGGGCCCCGCCTGGCACAGGCTCTGATCGAGGCGCTGCACGAGCGCGCACACCCGCCCGCCCGCTACCACTGGTCCCTCAACTCCAGCGTGCAGGCACGTCTCACGGGGCCCCACAGGGACGGGAAGGATGGGGGGGGGGGAAGGGTCTATACTGTTAAAGGAGCCATGAAGAGAAAACACAAGTTTGGTTCATTCAAAAGATTGTCTCGTTAGAATCATACTGACACCACTTTTAACGTAAACTTCGCTCAAAGGAAAAACTGGAATGGTCATGCGACCCACCAGCTCATTTCCCGCAACAGAACCTGTGATGTCACATGGGCTAAGCTCTGCGATTGGCGGAGGCTGGCAGAAGCAGACGCAAATTAGGTAGAGCTTACAAACTAGACGAACGAGCGATTTGCGCTTAAATTTAGGGCACATTCTTTACAAAGCAATAGGAATGATGGGACAAACAGTGGAAGTTACGAAAGCACATGTAAACATAGAAGTACTGATGCGTTCTGCTGTTCGTACTGCGCACAGCATGCTTTGGTTTAGCTGCACAGCACTATGGGGCTTGGGGTTGTCTCAGACGACACTGGCCGATTGACGCAAGCAACGGTGTCTTACGTGACCCCATTTGTCGAGCGAGCACTGTTTCAGGGAACAAATATTTTCTCCCAGAACAAAAACAAGCCAGGTTTAAATGCAGGCAAAAACAAACCAAACGCTTGCCACGGTATGGTGGCGCCATCTAGGTTACGGAACGTAAAGAAACGCGGGAACAAACCAACACCGCTACAGGGTGGAGACAACCTTTGAACGGTCCCGTGCCGCCGCAATTGGGCCAACGGGCTCAACGCGTTATTCTTTTCGTTTCCCACGAGACCTAGCAACGCGAAACAGACAATATGATTCAAACTTCTTCAGTAAACCGCGTTGCGGCGATAATTTTAGCGCGGTTTTGACACAATGACTTGCTTCGGCGGCGAGCGAGCAACCGAACATGGCGGCGCCAGCGTTACGTGTCTCTACCCTGTACGGCGGATGCGTGAATGAAGGTACTCTAGGCTGCAGAGCGGTCGGTTCCCGTGATGTCACTTGGGGCCACGAAAACGCACGATTGAGCGGGAAAATCAAAATTTTAACCGAAATTCTTTAATTTCTCAGTGAATAAAGCACCGTTTGTATCCGGATAAGCGCTGGGGGCACTATAAAACACGAAATCTTTCGAATAAAACCAACTTGCATTTTCTCTTCATGGCTCCTTTAACTGCCAGGGAGGGAGGGAGGGTGTATACTGTTAAGGGGGAGGGAGGGATGCCGCACTCAGAAAATTTCGGGGGGTGTTCTGACATCAAAATGCCTCCCTGGCTACGCCCCTGGTGTCTACACACAATTGAAACCCCCAACATTTTTAGTGAGGTGGGTACTTCCTCCACATGGTTCAACCATTGGGTTTCCTAACAGTGCCCCTGACAGGACAATCCTCCTTCCAGAAGGAATGGTAAGGACATGCAGTCCAGGCACAAGTGAGCGGCGTGTTGCATGTGCGTGTATATACAGGTGTTAAAAAGAGCTTCCGGTGTTCTTCAAAAAGGCAAATAGACAAAGGCACGGAGCGCGTTCTTGCCTCAAAGTTGCCCGGCTGCTCTGATGTCCGGCGTGCCCGATGCCGCTGCTGCAGGCCAGCCAGCTCGAGCGGTGCCTGGAGCCCACGGGGGGCCTCGTGATGCAGGTGTCCTTGGAGCCCGCCCGAAACTTGTTTGGCCGCTACGTCACCTCGGTGCAAGCCCAGGGCATGCAGGACGCCGCCTTCCTGTCGCCCGGGAACCTCACCTCGGAGCGCCTCTTCTACGTCCTGTTCGCCCTGGGCAGCTGCGGCCGCTCCCCGGCCGGAGGGGGGCGGGGGAACGCCCACATCAATGCCACACTGCGAGAGAGCCCACAGTTTGCAGAGGCCTGGGACTGCCGACCGCGGAGCGCCATGTCGCCGAGGCAGCGGTGCCTGCCGCCCACTGCTGCTGCCTGATTCTCCTCTCCGGCCTGGGTACTCACACACAAGCTGGCTTGTACTAGCACATCACTGCTCACCACTGGATGCCTTGCGTCACAAGTGGTGGTGATTAACTGGCAGTGCACTGCTTTTACTGTACGCTGCTTCAGTGGAAGCACACTCTAGCAGTCTGTTTAGCGTGGTTTATTAACGTGCATCGCATTTTCTTGCCTGGGTGTGACTGTAAACTCTGGCTTTTTCGGTTGCTGTTGTGAATATGAATACCGCATGTGAATTTACTAGCCCTAACTGGGTTAAACGTTGAAAAGCGAGATTTGTTCATTAAATTTTATTCATTTATTTACAAATACCGCTGTTTGTGAATATGAAAGTTCAACGCAAACAACACAAATAAATTCAACAATGCAATTGATTACATGTCTTTTTCAAACTGTTCAAAAACTCATCAATTTAATTCCGCAAATACACTGACGAAAAAAAAGGAAAGCTTAAAACAATCAATAACTGACCTACACAATACAATACAGTTAAACGTCATTATAAAGACATTGAAAGGGCACCGCAATTTGCTTGTTATACCCAATATTTTGTTATAGCCATAGCGGGCATTTATGCAAATATAGGACGGTGCACTTGCCAAAAACAAGTAGTGGGCGTAATTGCAGCACACTGCATGGCAGTACAGTCTAGTCTACTTATAACAATGTCCAAGTGCCAAGGAAATCCCATCGTTATAACCGATAATTGATATAAGCAGGTCGAGAAAAGAAAAGACGAAAAACAACTCAAAACATTTTATTCGCATGTAAGCAAGGTCGTACTCCTACTTATTTCCGGAAAAGAAACCATAGTTGGTCAGCTTTGTTTGTCAGCTTTGATTCTCCTGAACTGTGTAGGTAAGCAACCATATCTGCACAACAATGCACTTTTCAAATTCCACCTGCCATCCCACTCTGAGACACGTGTGGACAAAACGTAAGAGGCAGAAGCAAGGATGATGGTTGAGTTTTTCTAGGACATTGATAACTGTGTTCTTACATCAATGCCAACTGCTACAAAATGTGAAATTAAATTTGAAAAATTGGAAATGGGGTGTTGATGCACCAAAGCTATGCTTGGGCTATAAGGCGCACCATAATGGAGGGCTATGGATTAATTCAGGCCACCTGGAGATCCTTAAAGTGAGCCAAAAAATTGACGCATGGGTGTTTTTGTTTCTTGCCTTCATCCCATAAAAAAAACTGTCGCCACGACCAGAATTGAACCAGGTCTTTTTCCTTAGCAGCATAGCGCCTTAGCAACTAAGCCACGATGGTGGGTTATGCTGCGAAATTGATGAAAGGTCTCGTGATCAGCTTACTATAGTACTTCTATAGTATGGTAACTGCCGTCCACTGCTGTTTTGAACATATCACACTGTCCGTGCCTGAATTACGTATCTGTATGCGTGAACACAATGCCTCAAAATAAAAACGCAGGTAAACCGAGAGCCCTTACCAGAATGGTCAAAGGAAAAGCACAGACTGTGCAAAACCTCTCGTGCCAGGCAGGCAAAAGAAAGGACGTACCTGGGAGAACCGGGACTTGAGCCAGGCAACCTGCTCAGCACCCACGCTGCCGCTCCTCCCACCAACGTCCTCAGATGCTTCCCGGATGCCATGCTGGCACCAGACCTTCCACGCAGCCCCTGCCTTGCCCGAGGCCAGCAGCAGGAGGCTGAGGTTGTACGCCGCATCCACGTTGCCTGCGGTGAAGGCAGCGCACGGCTGAAATCCGGATCGGGACCTCAGTTGGGCCGCTGCTCACCAGGACAGAGGGCCAGAGCGCGCGCTAGTTGCCTTCGTGAGGCCTCCTCCGCTCGGGGTGCCTGCAGAACGGCCATGTTCACCAGCAGCTGCGAGTGAAGCCAGTCGCCACCACCGCCTGCAAGAGGTGATGGGGGGAAGATAAGGCGCTTGTGTCTTCATCCTTGAGAGTGCGCCATAGGCTTTGCCACTCGTCTCATGCTCCACCATTTGGCCTGTGCTTCCCCTTGTATGAACAGTGCACACTCGATGCCGACGGGGTGAGGGCCAAGTGCAACAGTGGCCCGCAATATTATTAAAAAAAGAGGAAAGGACAAGTGGGGATTCACCCATCGTGAGAAGGTGCCATTCAGCTTGCTCCACGTGCCTGTTGCGTCATGTGTCGCCAAATGCAAGCCCTTAGGCCAGTTGCGTAGTGCATTCTAAAGCAAAACACTTCCCAGTCCAGTCGAAAACATGCTTTATTAATTTGCTTTGTGCTGTGATACACTTCAGTACGCCAGGTAAGTGACGAATAAAAGGAATCGGTGGAAACGAGATGAACCCGCGCCCACCCAAGCACACACAGATTAGTTTACGTAATTTCAGAGCTAGCAGTTTCGACCAAAGAAATCAGGCGGGCAGAAAGAAGTTAGTAGCTTTTGAGGTATTTTCATTGGCACACGAAAACTGCATACAATGAAAAGCATACCAAAATCACGCTGTTGCAGTAATGCAACACAATGTGCAATAAATGAGTCAGAAAGATGTGTTAATGCTGAAAATTCTGCACTCACTCGTTTCATCAGCTGCCGCAGCCAGCGAAAGACCCCTGCAAGAGACCGTGTGCTGGTTGCAATAAATTGTGTGTGTCATTATTAAACCCCCACCCCTGTTTGCATTTTACGTGATAGCAAGTTACCCATTCTTTGAAGCACCTGTACACAGCTTTTGTATACCATTACAACCCATGGTTTTATTATAATGCAGCCTTTAAATAACACTTTTGAATTTCTTAAAAACAGGCGGTATAAGCCAGTTACTTCAACAGCCTTAACCATCACCTCCTGTATTTTTACAATGCCAAACGCATCAGCCTGGACTGGCCAACCAAGCCCTCTCCTCCTACTCCGGCCACTCTCCCCCAATCTGTAGCCTTCCCAGCGCTTTAGTTAGTGACCGCTTCATCCCGCCGCGACGCGTAGTGGAAAGCGGCAACGTTGGCAAAACGTGCTCCGCCGTGAGCCTGAGTTTTCTGACTCTGGCGGGGGTGCCCCCTCCTTCGGTCATCTCAAACATAGGTTGCCTTGGCAACCAGGCACAAGCCACTCTCGAAATTAGTTACGGTTGCGTGATCCCGGTTCAGCTCGGGGCCCCACCTTGCGAAATCTAGGCACTGCAGGCGTACCAGTCACTCCCATTGGGAAGCGCGCGATGCGTTTGGCATTGTAAAAATACAGGAGGCGATGCCTTAACAAACACTTCTTAAAGACAGTAGTTTTAATCTCCATGAACTTGTGAACAGCATTTCAAGATTTTATCGCCTTATGTTTGGGCGGACTGTGACTGTAAGGTTGATATGCCTTCAAATCCTTCATCACTGTAATCAGAAATGCCTTCACAGCTCATTATGCTAAATCATTTCAGTCAGCTGTCAGCTGGTAGCCCAAAACCAAAAGAGTGCAAGCACATATTTGTTGAACCTTTTCGCACAAAATGTTCTACGCCGGAAGTCATCGCATTGTGGTCAAGAAAATGAGTCTCTATAACTGTTTGTACTAAACTCTTCCAGCCCATTCGCTCCACCTACTGCACAGCTCCACAAAAAAGCAGCCTACTCTGCACTGCAAACCCAAGATGCAGGCCCAGGGATCATGTGTTCAGGCATATAGAGTTCAATACCCTTTGGTTCAAACACAATTTTAACTTCCGGTTTATTTGAACTGACTTTAGGTCTCCTGTATGGCATAACTTAGTCTTCGAGAGTAACCTATTTAGAGGTGGACACCAGTGCAGTGACCTGCTGCATATTAATTGATGCTCAGATCATCCAGTCTACATGTCCCGAGAACCTTTTTTTAGCAAGTAATTCACCAACGAGTGGGCACACCATTAATCAATCAATTAGTAACTCGTCGATAGCCTTGAGCAAAGATAACTCTAACGCCACCGAAGAAATGCCTGCATTGAGCACAACTGACGTAGCATTGGCGCTGGACCCAACAGCGCACCACTTAGAGTTAATCTGCAAGGTCCAAGCAATGTTTGTTGAGTCACGGCATCACGAATGCATGCACGCTTGCAGCACTGATTACTTCCATTCATAATCAGTGTAAATAAATGTTCTGCAACTTGTCACTCTTGCGTAAGCTACCTCACAGCCCAGCCATGAGACAGTGAACACCTGCCTGGCCACTGTACATGCAGGGAGAACACCTACAAATAGAGGTGCAGCGCCCAGAAATTGCAATTCAGTTGACACGGGGCTCTGATGACTAAGAAAGCAAGACGGCTGCTGGCTTAGACGTTCTCATGCTAAGCAAGCATGAGAATATCCGGGACAGTTGCCTCACTCCAAGTCAAGCCTGAGAAGAGAAAAGTAAGCCCGGCTTGCGAAAAAGTTGCCCCTCACCTGCGAAGTTCCCGGAGAGCAGCCTCAGTATCTCCGAGTGCACCGAGGGCCGAGCCCCTACAAAAGGCAAGGCGGGCATCGCTGCTGGTTTTGCCGCAAGCCTGCAATGCGGCCTGTGGCCGACCCGCACGCAGCAGGCACGTCGACCACTGTGCACGCAGCAACGCCTGGTCGCCACCACTGTCCCCCTGCGTGTGTTTCCATTCATACAGAGCATGGGACATGTTATAGTTAGATGCCAGACGTAGATGCCCATGCAGCGAGAACCGGTACAAAGCCACCCCGACTGAAATAATTGAGATATCTTGCATGAGTGCAGTGAATCTCAGGATGAACAAAACGATTTCGCATATTTTTGATGTCCACATGAAACTTTCATGCGTGCATTGTTGGACGAGAAGGCGGCAGTAGCAATTATGACTTACAGGGTACGTTCGTCCACTGGACACTAAGCAAATGTGCATGTTTTTCTTTTTTTTTTTCCATTGCCGAAAGCACCTCATAGCCAAAGCAGACAGTGTGCCTTCTCGTTGCCAGTCCTGATATTGAGGTGCATTGTCGCTTGTGATATCAAAAAACCATTAGTAGCTTCTTTGCCAATCCCCCCATGAGGATACGTCACTTCCAATGTACATGAACTATTTCTAGGTTCTTGAGCGACCGCCTGCGAGGACATGTGCAGCATTGTACGCAACATCGATCCATGCCCTGTCCGCGTTTCATGGATTCGCCGGGACACACTTCCTGCCCACACTGTGGCAGATCGCGCCTGCCACCGGAAAGACTTCCCACGGCCACTACCACTACTTCAAGTATCTACCCTGGAAGAACTGCTGGTGGAAAAAAAGAGAACCTCCGCCGCGCCACGCGTGCTTTACTTCCACCGCGTGAAACTGACCTCCCCAGTGGGCTCGCTCGCTGGGAGGAGGTCTTGCTGCGGGGGCTTCGAGTTGGGGTAGTGTGATCCCCAGCAGTTACTCGCGCTTGGCCTGCCCGATACCACGCCCCGTTTGCGGACACCTGCCCCTTCTGTGTGACTCCTGCGCCAGAAGCTGACGTTGAACACCTGTTGTGGACTTGTTCAGGTCTTAGAAACGCCAGAATCCAACACCTCCGAGGCACAGGGCTCCATCCTGGGAGACCCCCCGATGTTAAGCGTTGGATATGGGGACTCCAGTACCCGTCTTTTCTTGGCTTTCTGTGTGCAACTGGTGCAATGTTGTACCTATAAACCATCCTGTTATGCCGTAGGGCAATCTATCGCATTAAAAAAAAAAGCTATGGGGGGGAGGGGGGAATATACGCCATACCATAGTGCTATCGCCATTGTGGAAGGCATGATGCCTGGTTGACCCACATCCCCTCCTGGAAACTCCCCTGGCGATCATTTCTCACAACCTCAGACGTCGCACCAATAGTTGATGCTGTTGAACACCAAACACTTGTGTCTTTGAATCTAAACAAAATAATTGTTTGGTGTTAAAAAAGAGAGATAAAAACAGCACTTAGAAAGCTATGAGGTGGTGTGAAAGATGGTGCTAATTTAGATGAGCTCTCTTGACTGAACAATGTTTCGAATAAAGGTGGTGCCAGCGCCACTTTCACGAGGTACACAGTAAAGTAGCCAGCCTGCGCCGATGCAGCCTTTCGAATGACCAACGCCTTTATATAAGTGCGAAAAAATTCAGATGTAGGATGTCGAGGGCAGGGACAGACGCGAACTTCCAACTCATGATTCTCAAGATGAGACTTGTATAGGTTATAACAATAACACTAACAGAATATTAAACAATTAACGGCACAGTGTGCATCTCATCTTTAAAATAAGGATTAGTTGAAAATTACTGCCTGTCCTTGTCCTTCACGTCCTGCATCTGAATTTTTTTGCGCTTAAAGGTGTTGATCACCGAGTACCAACTAGTTCGAACCAAGAATTGTCACTTTCAAACGTCTTCACGAAAACAAGAATGGGATTTGTGATAGCTTTTGTTCACATGGCCATCTGGTTAACTACCTGTTTCGGCAACTGAAACATACCCTCTGCAGCAGAGTGCTGTAGGCCTGCGCTGCATCTGCATGCAGCCCCAGCTGTTCCAGGGCCCTTGCAGCGGCGAAAGCCAGCTCGGAGCTGATGTCGTCTCCCAGGGTGGAAAGACAGCTGAGCACGCGCCCCTGAACCTCGTGGAGCCCCAGCACCCCCAGGCAGGTTGCCACGTTCCACAAAGCTGAGCCAAGCCCTTCTCTCGGCTTCTTAGCTGCTGGGTCCTGCTCGTCGAGCCGCAGCGCGTGCATCAGAAGCTGCAGAGCGGACCGCCAACGCCCTTTGGATGCCAGCCGGCAACCGGCCAGGGTCCACAGTGATGCTTCTTGCGGCCAGCGGCAGAGAGCTGCACACAGCTTCTTCTCGTCCGGTCCAACCAGCACTGCACACAGTGTTGGCACATAGAAGAGAATGCTTATACGAAATATTGGCCACACCATTTATCAACTGCAAAGCAGGTACAGATGCAGAACGTTCGCAGTCATAGTGCTGCAAGTACATGTGGCATGCTTACTGAAAAGGAGCTCAGTGCAGCACAGCAATAGGGATGATCAAGAAGGAGGTTGAGACAATCTACTTGGGGAATGATGAGGAAACTGAAGAGAGTGGGAGCAGAAATGTGGCAGGCAGTGCAACAATGAGAGCAACAAGGAATATCAGTGCAACAAGGGGTACGTATAGCCTGTATTCACAAGCGAGACACGCATGCAGGCAACCATGTGAGTGCGACGTCACTGGCTACGTTAGGCTCCGCAGGATGGTGGTACTCATCCGTGCTAAGCACATGATATGGGTTGGACGTTTTAAGCTCTACTCCACCGAACACAAAGTAATAACTCAACTTCAATGTGAGTGCCATTAAACACCTCTGTTGACACCACCGTTGAGAATCAGGTTGAAATGGAGCAGACGATACACACCAGTGTTTTTTTTTTCTTCAGCGTGCGGGCAAGTGGCACAAGCCATGCCATGTCCGTGGCCGTTCCCAGTATTGCTAAACGAAGAAATTGACAACTAAACTTTTCAGTGAATACCACCTATAGTCACCCAATTGTGCAGCCTGACGATAATAGAAAGGTTCTGCCAGTTACAACATCTGCACGACCGTATCATCAGCAGTTCTGTCAGCAGCCTCAACACCGGGGAGGTTCAGCTTACCCCGGAAATAGGCCAGCTTAGGGCCAAGTGCTGGGCAGCGGACTTGCTCGAGCAGGCCGGGACAGCAGGTGCCCCGCACAGCGTAGTCCACCTGTGCGGCCAGCAGGCAAGCCAGAGAGCGCACAGAGGCATGGTCTCCTGGGCGGACCCACCGCAGCCGACCGCTGCAAGCACCACCAGGACGCACAAAAAGGCCATCGGTCAACATCAAGCATGCTGGCAGCAAATACGAGTAGGATATGCATACTGTGGCTCTCATTTGCGGGAAAATTAGACTGGGCTGGCGCCGAGAGCAGAGGAGGATCATGAGGCTGTTGGCTGCATTGTGCAGCAGCCTCAAATATAATCTCAAGTTACACATGAAGCTGCTCCTCTCAACTCTAAAAGCATCACATGCTAACAAAAATTTAGACTTGATGGATATTCCGGATCTTCCCGCGGAATCGCCAGTTGTCCCATAGGAGTAATGGCTCAGGGATTTTTCGGACTTCTCTTTTATTTGGACTATTTTTCGTTCCCCTTCAGGTCCGAAAAATCGGTCGGCTACTCCATACTTAGTGCAACAATAAGAGTGTTGTACCCAAATGTACTCTACAGGCCAGCACCGTGGTCTGTAGACTCTGAAAGCGTTTTCGTTTCCAGGATCCGCAAAGCCCACAATGAGCAGTGGATATCAGATCCCTTTCCCACCCCCTTTTTTCTGTCTGTTAAAACCAGGTGGCGGAGTAACACTGTGACGCTTCTGTGCGTGCACACACTTTGGCTTCTCTGCACAACACTAAAGCTGCCCGGATAAAGCCAAGTGTACAACAAAATAGTGTAGAATGTATGAGAACACATTGCCTCGACGGTATCGCACGGCATGTCATCACTCTAGGAAGTCCTGGCACTGGCACAGAGCATGCCGTAGTTCACAGCATAGATGATTAAAACCTTGCAAGTAGAACATAGCGAATAGAACCTTGTGCAGATAAGCAACCACCCTTTTCCTTTTCGAACATCTGGAGATAGCGAGCCGAGCCACGCCGCCTTAGGTTGCCACTACCTGTACATTGTGCTGATAAGCAACCGCCTTCCGCATCACGAACGTAAGGCGGGATGGAAAACAAAACAAAATGGCTTGCATTCTTATCATATTGTCTCGCCGGCATAAGCCAGGCTTTTTCCCTCCCTGTGCATTTGTTGTTTTTGACACTAATAAGTGCAGATCCCTCAACACACAAACACAAAGTATAAGTTAAAGCCGTGTTCGTGGTTTGTAAGACCGTGCAGCAGCGTCTGATGTGGAGAAAAATAGACGAAATAAAGAGCGTGCCTCTGTTTTTAACTGGTGTCCGGTAGAGTGATGATAAACAAAAAATGATTGAAAGGTAGGTTGTGATATGGTTGAATTCGTGCATGTTTTGTTGATAGTGTGGTACAGCTTATAGTGCAGATTTTCGCGGCTTTTGTGACATACGTAATAAATGGTCTCACTGTACAAGGTTTTTTTTTAATTACAGCATGATGGCACCTGCACTGCATTATTCGTTTCAAATTTACTTTTTTTAGTGATTTCGGTTTCCGAGCTCTGCAATGCACTAGTTTGTAGTTTAAATTGAAGTTTCTTGAAAATCCGTCGCACGAAACTATTTATAGGCTGTTCTGTTGTTGTTGTTCAGATTTTACGATGCCCGTATTTTTCGACGCTTTTTCAAGGTCCCGAGAAAGTCGTATAATCGGGGTTCTACTGTATCTGGTTCTGCTCATTTTGTGTCTGCAACAACGTGCATGGCACACAGAGCATCAGACAGACCACATGCAATCAGATGACAAGCATGCTAGTTCAGCAAGTCTGAGATAGCCGCAAGAAGCTACAGATGTCTCAACCAAACCATCGGGTGGCAAGAATCCCTACATGGATCCAGAGGCTGGAAAAAAGATGGTCCGGCACAATCACGCTGCATATCATCAGATATATTACATGGGAAAATGGGCCTTCCTGGAGGTTTGGGCAAAAGCTCTCACTGCTGGGGAAAGCACGGCACGTCAGACAACAAAGTTCAAGCTAGACAGAATCATACCCCTGCTGTGTGAAAAAAGGCACCTTGGTCAGATAAGGAAAAGGAACACAACTGGCTGAGAGAACAGTGCTGAGGGATTAACAAACATCGTAATGGGGATGATGGGGGATGCCACATGAGATGGTTGATCAAGCATCTCACAATAAAAAAATCCCTAATTAGCTGATGCCCCCCCTCGTGCATCAGCACAGTCATTGTCCAAACTGTGAAAGAGGCAAACACCCACTCGAACTCACTTTCTCCGTAGGTGCAAGTGCACAGAACAGCTCGCACTCACCCAGCAGAGTCAAAGCCAGTGTGTGTCGGACGGTGCAGGCAGCGCAGCAGGGGCGCCAGCATGCGCTGGCAGCCGCGCGCATCTCCCTCGGCCAGCAATCGCTGGGCCAGCGAGCAGCGCACTCGGCCCAGGTCAGCTGCCAGCCAGGCCGGCCCAGACCGCACATGCCGTGCTGAGAGAGAGGGGGGAGGTCAGTGCTTACTGAATGCTCCCCAGCAGTGCATTGAATTTGTATATGCGGAGAATAGACCAGGCTTGCCTCTCTCCACGAGTGCTTTGTGGTGCTCCAAGAGAAGGGGCAGTCCAAGCCGGTCACACTTGGAAGCATTGTGCAGCACAGCACAGGCCAGGGAAAGCAAGTGGCTGTCCGCAGATGAGCTCGCACAATCCCCTGGGCACAGTGGTGCACAGTTTTGTTGTAAGGACAACATAAAGAACTGCGGTAAAACTGCTGCACCCATTAATCACTGTTTACTTACTACAGAAAACGCGCCGCGGTGGCTCAGTGGCTAAGGCGTTGCGCTGCTGAGCACGGGGTGGCGGGTTTGATTCCTGGCCGCGGCAGCCACTTTTCTGATGGAGCCGAAAAGCAAAAATGCCCGTGCGTTCAGATTTCGGCGCATGTTAAAGATTTCCAGGTGGTCAAAATTAATCCGGAGCCCCCCACTACGGCGCGCCTCATCGCCTGCGTTGCGTCGGCGTGTTAAACCCTACAAATCACTTACTACAGAAATAGTTTACACAACGGCCAAATGGTATAATTGCTCGCTCATCAGTTTTTGTACCCCGTATATTTGTATTTTTTTATTCGAAAGTTTGCCATGTGGTACGAGGATACATGAATTCAGAGGTACACGAGTAGGTTGGTTTAGTGTATATAAAGTCCAAGAGTTGTCGATGAAATGGTATTATAGAGTAGCCATCTTCCCATCTGTCTTGGCTATAATCTTTTGGTACTAATCACTATCATCTCTTAGCATACTGGCATCGTTTCCTGTTGTGACGTAAGGTGGGTTCTCAGAACACGAATGTGACCCTCGACACGCTTGCACACAATTTCAACATGGCATTCTTGTTTCTGTTTGCTCACATAACTTTAGCCAATTACCTGCCTAAAAAATTAATCGCGACTAAAGCCTTAATCGATTATACGGAAGGTTAATCAATCAATAGCCCATGCCTAATATTAAGCCTGTCACACTGCTTCCCAAACTCCTTTGGATGTTGCTGTGCCTACATCCTCAGGAAGCACTGACCAACTATAGATGGTATTCACTGAAAAGTTTAGCTCCAATTTCTTCACTTGGCAACACTGGAAACGGCCATGGACATGGCGCCGCTTGTGCCACTGCACCCACACACCACAGAAGAAAAAAAAACACCGTCTTGCATCGTCATATCCGTTTCAACCCGATTCTCAATGGTGGTGTCAACAGAGGTGTTATCAATCACACTCACGTTAGAGTTGAGGCATTACTTTAGGTTCGGTGGGGCTGAGTTTGGAACGTCCAACCCACATCATGTGCTTAGCACGGTCATGTACCACCGTCCTGTGGAGCTTGACGGTGCACTCAGATGGTTGCCTGCATGTATGCCTCACAAGTTAATACAACCTATACGCTGGGTTCTGACTGCAGTCCTTCACAAGCTAGCTTCTACCCCACAAAGGAACGTGCATCTTTGGGGATCTGATAAGGAGGGATGTAAGTGCAACTTCCTGGAGTACATGGTAAATGTTTTGTTTAATTGAACTGGTATGATTCATGCAAGGGGTAAGGCCTCTGGGGTAAGGCCTCTGGGGTAAGGCCTCTGGGGTAAGGCCTCTGCGGAAATGCTGTAACAAGGCATAATCTAAAGACAAATAAAAGTGGTCAGTGCTGTGCACAAAACATGATTCATTATACACTCGGATATCGCTGTCGCAACTGAACATGACCTGATGGCTCACTTCCGGTTGGTTCGATTCACCTGCACTATGTGGTCTAGCACATGCAGTGCAGCCCTCCACCATTTATTTAAGCAGTGCAGCTTGTGGAAACTGAACTCTGTTGTTTGGTTCACCATCAGTGCAGTCTTTCCCTAATGGTTTTTTTTTACATTATTGCGTATGCACGACACTGGCATCACAGACTGCTGCTGCTGCAGTACCATTTGTGTGATGACAATGACTTTAGGTTTATGGACGCAGAAGGAATCACTGTGGATATTTCTACCTTGATACCTTCCTTTTTTTTATGAGAAAAAAAAAGGGGGGATTGCACTTTTCGTGCAATCCTGGTCTGCTTCGTCAAAGCTGGTTGACTGTGGATATCTGGCGCAGAATAGTTCGCACTCAGGGCAAAAACACATATCACAGAAGGGCTCAGAAAGCAGGTAGTTCCAGGTGATAACGATGAACTCAGGAAGTGCAAAACTCGTGACAGCCAAAAAATCCCGGTTAGTCGAAGTTGTGTCAACTTTCGCCTAAACGCATGATAAAGTAATTTGAAACGATGAAGTTCGCGCGTCCGACAAGAACACAGCATTGGGGATGTGAACGTCTCACTGTGAGCATACTATCTCGGTTCACCAACGCTCATCACAAGACGAGCAGTGCGAGCCCGGTCCTTTCAGGGTGGCATGCTTAGCGCACAGCTTGCGTATACCTGTTAGTAACTCCATCAGAGCTTGGTATTCGTGCACCTCCCTCGCAGCCTCAAGGTGCCCATCTTCCGGTTCAGGGGCACACACCTCCGAGCGGCACACAAGCCTGTTCAGACGTTGCACTAGCGCTCCGAGGGTACCGCTTGGCCGGCTGCTGGACTCTTTCTCGCTTGAAACTTCGTAGGCTTGCTTAGAGTCAAACCATTCGTCTAATCCAAGATGGTCAGCCATCGCACATCAGCGTAGCCGTAACACGGCAGCGGAGTATCGGGGTACACAATTTCAATAAGCCGCCTTGTAACTTTTCTTCACAAGCGCCTCTGAGCCTTCTGAGCGCGCCAGTTCTGTCCGGCTTTTGCTTGTTTGTTGCATCTGTCTGCTGACGCGTGGCTTGGTTACTTAGGGACCTTGTAACAGAATAAAGAACCCAATTCAAAATCTACACCTGTTCTAAATTGACAAACATTACAATGAGAAGCACATCTTGCTAAGCGGCCACATAAACGAGGCGCCAAAAAGTTCTGTTATGTTTTTAATCCACGTGACGTTAAGTGAGAGCCAATCAGAAACCACAACTTCAAAAGATGGCGACACCCAGGGAAATAAAATCATTGGGTGTATCGTGCTAAAACAAGAAAATTTTGAAAGTTACTGGTTTACAGGCACTGCTGTATTTTTTCCGCTCAACTGACTACAAATGTTGAAAGGGAAAGTCAGAAAACGCAAAGCTAAATTAAAATAATTTGCGGAAACTCGTATCGCTAGAAGTCAATGATTGTGTAAGCAACAGCTGCACCGCCCAGGTTCCCGTTTTCGTCTTCTGCTGGTGCTTTGGGCACTAGGCGAATCTTAAGTAATGTTTAACATTAATAAACTACTAACTAAGATCGCCGATGCAAAGGTAATGGCAGGAATTACTTCAACGAAGCTGCTTCTGTGTGCCCGTGAGCGTCGCAGCACCGCGCGTGTGTTTTTCAGAGCCAGAGCCCAACGAAGCCGCCCAGTCCATCGGACGGATCTGAAGCTAACGAAGCGAGCGCAGAGGTGATAATGGGTTCTTCATCTCTTCACCAATACAGTCTAGTCGGCCATGATCCAGCTGCAGTTCCCGGTGGAGCGACCGCCGTGTTCTGTGACGTGATTGTGAAATCTCGGCATGTGCACGCGTCAACAGCTTGTGGTCGCCCACGGCCGGACATGTGCAGTCCAGCTTGTTTGTGGTGCCAAGCTACGGTGTATCCGGGTTGCTATTTTAGTCCAAGTTCTCCTGTGCGTTGCAACATCAAATGTGAGCCTAGGGATCTCACTGGTGTGCTCACTAGTGTGCGTCATGTGCAATCTGTTGACCGGGCAAAGATTACGATATAAAGTCATAAAGTTTAGGCTTGTTCTGGTGCCGAGCAAATGTTTCTTCACCGAAATTCTAAAGAGCCGAAACAGAGTGTGCTTCGGTTGCTAGCTGCCAGCTTATATAATACCGCAGTGGTTATCAAAAAAGCTGTGTGGCCCTCAGCCAGTGTGTAGGCAACATTTATGTCTATGACATCTACGTATTGCCCCTGTTCAAACTACAGTTACCAGCTAGATTCAGTTGCAATGAGTGCATTCCTTTAGACATTCTTTAAGGCACGATTGGTATGCCTCTGCCTTTGTTGCACTTAATAGTTCCCTCCCCTTTTTGTCACACACCAATATTGCAAGCACATTCAACAGGGCTGCCCAAGAAATGGTGATCCGCTTCACTGTTGCTAACCCGAAGGCCGCCAAGAGTGGACAAGCGTTGACTCACAACTAAAATTTTTATTAATGAACACATTGAACATGAACATAAACAAACAGACCGAGCTGTGCATGGCATGACAAGACAATGCAGTTTTACTGCTCATGACTGAAAACCAGCAACAACCAACTTTACACTGTAAGCTAAAAGCAGGATCTTATGTTTTATTTGAAACTTTGTAATCAGTGGCTGGTTTGCACACGTTTTTCTAAGTTCGCTGTATAAAATGCCTCTACGCACTTCGCACGTTGTCAGATCTGAACAAAAGTGCTGTTTACACGTGGAGATACGACAATGTGTGAGGTGGTGAAGGCATATCACATTTCGAAGTTAGGAAAATGTCTGTAAGCCTACACAGAGCGAAAATGAAATTGACACTTTACATAAAACATGAGATCTGCTCTTAGCTTATAGTGTCCAGTTAGTTGTTGTTGCTGGTTTTCAGTCATGCTCAGTAAAAACATATTGTGTTGCTCACCCGTAAACTCTCTTGTGCCATCCACAAATTGGTCTGTGTTAATTCATATAGAGTGCACTCTTCGATAAAAGTTTTAGTTGTTATTCAGTGCTTGTCCTGCTGCTTCCGTCCTTCTTTCCTCATCTGTACGTCCTTAAGTAGCCTTGTATCAATCCTGCTTCGGATCAAGTTACTAATGAAGAGATCCTAATTCCGGCTTTATGGGCAATTCAAAGCAAGGCACACTCGCTTTCCAAGTGTGCATTCACTTTTAAAACTCCTTTGGCATCACCAAAAATGATTTCAAATTATTATTTATTTATTGTAATTTTATATCTCGCACACAGCTTGATTAGCAATTAAGGTTTTTGTGCTTTTTGAAGCGGGAAGAAAAAGTAAGCAGGTGGATGTTGTGTGGCCTACATTTCACTTTGCCCATTTTGTATAAAAAATTAGAAATGACAAATGTAACCAATTCACGACAAAAATCCTGTTTAAAAACACAGAGCTGGGGAGTTGGCTTACTCTGATCTCGAAAAGGCACAAACAACAAACACACCTAGACGTAGTCGGTGCTTATTTGCTCCTTTCTCAACTATGTCCGTTGGTCTTTCTTATTTGCCGGTGTGTCCAGAATAATTCTTAGCAGTTTGCAGGCAGTCCAAAACTGCTCTCGCAATAATATTCTGTAAGCACAAAAAAATACGGTGCTGCTTTGGACGGCTTGAAACAACAAATTAAAGATACCTTGTGTTGTTTTGCGACCTTTCAAGGTAGGAACCCTGTTGTTTACGACAGAGATCCTGTCGTAACTTCGCCAGCTTTTGCCATTTCTGCCGCTGTGTGGAGAGGGTACGAGTGCACACGTGTTTGCCCCCTTCACCTCCCCCAATCTCTGCAGGGCTTCCTGTGCCCCGCGTGCCTGCGGGCGTTCCCGTCGGCAGATGCCCTGCAGGACCACTACGAGACGAGCCATGGCAGTGGCCTGGAGGTGGTGTGCCCCACCTGCCGCATGCGGCTTGGCTCAGAGGTGGAACTGCAGAGCCACTGCGCCCGACACCACACCGCTGCCGCTGCGGCGCCTGAGCCCGCCGAAACGGTGCCAGTCGAGCAGCTGCAGCGGGAACTGGAGGCACTGCACGCCTCCCTGCGGGTGAGGCTAGGCATACTGCTGGCCGCATTAACCCTTTGAGGGTCAAATTTTCTCTCAAAATGCGACCCCCCAGGGTCGATTCCTTTATTGCTTATTTAAATTTTCGGACGAATCTATTTCGAAAGAAAATTGTAATTTTTTAGGGTGACCATAAAGTGACAAAAAAATCGTGTGTGTTGTTACAATACACGTGGTTTTTTTCATTAGTAGTGCAATGAAAATTCTAGTTCCAAATATGCTAAAAAAAAAACACCGGAAGAATTCATGTATTTTGCGGGCGCAAGAAGCGGGAAGCGTCTGGGGGACGAAAGCGAAACTAGCCACTGCCTGCCCACATGTGACTGGATGCGCGAGCGATAGCTGGCACACCGCTGAAATAAAAAGCATAAAAAAAGAAAGGAAGAGCCATCAGTGCAAGAAAAAAATTTCATGCATTTCCACGAGAGAAATGATCGAAAAATGTGCGCTTTTCAAACATATAAGCAATGACGTACATGTACGTCATTGACCACTTTGATGGTATTTGCAGGGGACGTACGTGTATGTCATTGACCCTGAAAGGGTTAAAGCAGTTCGTTCCAGTGTTGGTTATTTGTAGAGGCATATTGATACATTGGTTGTACTACGTTACAATGGTCATAATGCATAATACTTGGTGATAGTTGGGTGGGTGATTGCCACACGCAATAGCCATTGTGGGCAATTGCTGCTTATGCAGTCACGCTGTCATTCTGAAGGGTTAACAGTTTATGAAGCCGAATGACTTTTCTGTTTTGCTTCACTACTGAAGTTATCACTTCAGTGCTGATGTAATGTGTTCAAACAGCTTATCTCTGAATGGAAAAAAAAAAGAAGAAGAAGAAAACGTTCACAATAATGTATTGGTGTTTGTTCAAGTGAGTGAAAAAATGTTTAAATCTAGACATGTTGTACGTCACTATGGCGTCCCAAGGATGGGTGCAGGCAAATCTGTTTTTGTTGTGACTTCGTGGTGTTACAGAATTCTTGGAGCTTAAAAAGGAATGTGCACTGCTGGCATTGTGCAAGGTTTTTCTCTGTTTAGAGTGTTGATGTGCATCATGCTATGCTCTGGAACGGGGATAAATCAAAGCATCTGTAAGTGTCTCCTGAAGTCTTCCAGACATCTGGCAAATATACAACAGAAAAAAAAAGCATGTTTGTTTAAAGAACAATAGGCCCCTAGCTGATGAATCTAGGGGCATAAAATTAGGTGTCAGTAATGTTCAAAGAATAACTGCTATCGGGATTCTGAAAAGTGAAAGAGCAACTTTTGTGGCACCACTAATGGATGGACAACGTGCTCGTGCCATCGTCTAGTGCCTCAGGGGCCTATAGCCTGTATTCAATAGCGAGGCACGCATGCAGGCAACCATGTGAGTGCGCCGTCACTGGTTACGTCGGGCTCCGCGGTATGGCGGTACTTGTCTGTGCTAAGCGCATGATATGGGTTGGACATTCCAAGCTCTAGCCCGCCGAACGCAAAGTAATGCCTAGACTCCAATGTGAGTGTGATCAATAACAACTCTGTTGACACCACCTTTGAGAATCGGGCTGAAACGGAGCCGACGACGCACGCCGGTGTTATATTTTTCTTCGGCGTGCGGCTGCAGTGGCACAAGCAGCGCCATGTCCTAGGCCATTTCAGTGTTGCCAAACGAAGAAATTGACAGCTAAACTTTTCAACGATTACCACCTATACACACATAAGAAATAACCACACGGTCTCAGCTTCCTGAGAGCTCTAGGCGTGTGTCTGTTGGAGTGGTCCCGCTCTGTCTACTGGGATGGTTCCAGAACACTGTACAGATGCTGCCGTTGCCTTGCAGGAGGAGCGGTCGTGTTCGCAAGAGCTGCGCACTGAGGTTTCGCGGCTGCATGGCGCCATTGTCAGCAAAGGCGACTCGGCAAGTCTTTCCTCTTTTTTTTTCTTACACTTTTTTTGCACTTTTTTAATTACACTTAAATGCGTGTGGCTATGTTGCTCACACCTTCCTATGCATCTGCTTGTGGACGCACGTGGAAATCGCCATTTACTTTCTTCTATTCGTTGTCCCCGAAAGAGAGCAGTGGGCAACAAAGTGAAGCAGACTGAAAGCATACTTTTTCCTGACTATTTTACTCATCCCCTATCATCCCAAGCAATTAAGAGCACTGAAGCGTCAGCGTACTAAGGTTTTAAATGAGAGGAATACAGGTTGCCCAGAATGCCCAAAACCAGACCAGAGCTTTGTTTGGTGTCTATAACAGCCTGCATAGTTGTTGCTTCATAGTTAAAAAGAGTCTTTATTTTCCACTGCAGCTAGCTGACGCGAGCTTTGTAGAAACTACAAGATTAAGGCCAGAGCAGCAGCCTAATTTCAGGAGCAGCGGCTCCCGCCACTGCCTTTTGCTAAACCATCGCGAGTGGTTTGTTGCGGTAATGCTTATTTGCGCGCACAATTATCAGTGTTCCATCCAGCTGGTGATGAGTTTTTTTTTTCTCTCTTTGTTCGTTCCAGGTGGAGGCAGAGATGCTGAGGTCGCAAGTGCGAGCGTTGGAGGAGGGCAAGGCACTGTGTAAGTGCATATAGTACACCCGTGTATTTGTTAGTGGGTGTGGTGGTTGGGTGCAAAACGCAGCACTTGTGGGTTTCAGTGACTTCTGAGCTGGTGTTGGCACGTCAGCAGTTGGGAAGCGACTTGCAGCAAGCCCGCACGGTGGGTGTGCGGTCTCAACGGGAATAACAGCACCCCCGGTGACTGCTGTTTGCCTGTTTTGCAGGAGGCCTCCCAGCTACGAACACAGCTGGAACAGATGGTGCTGGCACAGCCGGTAAGTACTACTATATACCGTGCAGGCACTGGCCATCTTTAAGCTTATGCAAATCTCAGTTTTCTCCTGCAAGATAATAAAGTACGCAGATATTATGAGTGTGCATTTGTTTATCAATGGTAGAAATGAGAAAAGTGGACAGCTTTTTGTGAAGACTGGAGTGAGCTCTGAAGTTTCTTGGCCGGCCATCGTGCTCTTGAAAATGAGTATGACTCGCCTAAAAATCCTGCCACTCAGACTGGTAATGGTTTGGAAAAGTTTGGTACAGGTGTTATGAAAGTTAACTCACCAGATGTCAAGAAATGCATGCTTGGTCTCACTTGAACATATAGCTGTGCTGTCCTAGATAACAATACGAGATAACAATACGAAAATGCAATAACGGCCACGTCACAAGGTGAGTAGCACCACAACATGTACAGTGCAGTCGAATGTATACGCAGGACTGCTGACGGCTGACTGGTTATTCTTTATTGTACAAATATACAAGATAGAAAGAAGAAGACAGGTTAGTCATGTGTTAAAGTCGTCGGGCAGCACACAGCGAACATGGTGAGATTAAACCCTACTATCGAATGGTAGCAGTGAAGCATACAACCACTGCACAAATCTCACTGCCTGCGATATCGAAACACGTCTGGCTACATCTTAAGAACAAAACAGTTTCTGAAAACGCTGTACTTTGATGGAATAGATTTTGTGCACAGATGGAGTTTTAATTGCCCATTTCTTCTTCGAGCAATTTTTTACTGTAATTGAAGTTCACAGTGCCCGTTACTTCAGTGTCTTCACACATCTGCTGTGCCTCTACAAATTCTCCTCCGTGTTCTTGTTGCAGGAACACATTTGCTGTGTCTTTACAAATTGTCCTCCGTGTTCTTGTTGCAGGAACCAGTGGAAAGGTTGTCGCAAAGGTTTGTCTGTTTATTATGTTTCTGTCGCATGCGTCACGAGAAAGTGCAACACCACAACAGTGTCTATCGCTCTTCTTTGCAAAGCAAGGTTTTGGGGCTTAGACAGATCCTAATGCTCTGTGCTAAGTGCCAAAGCTCTGTGTACATCTTAATTGTGCCCAAATTTAAGCACCCTTGCGCCTGGTGTACAGAATGTCAGGCAGGGTTATGTGCATGCTGGAGCTATGTGCTAGGCAAGTGAGCATGTTAGTTATTGTTGCTCATCTATTCTGTCGCAGTGTGCAGACTGAAGCCGAGAGCTGCCCAGCGCCAGAACAGGTGAGCCCGTACCCAATGTGCTCCGATTTCTGTGTCCTGCTTTTCCAAAAGCTTCCTTTGGTGGTATGACAAAACCTCATGGAATCAGCTTTGCTAATTGCATTCCAGCAATTTTTTTGTGTGCGGCACTTAAGCGTCCGCTACTGTGGTTTGGCGGCTTAGTTCACCAACTGAATGAAGGAAACACCGAAGACAGAAGAAAAACGGAAGAGGAAAGTGTGAGGGGGAGGGTAGTATGCCGAGGCGGCGCCACAAAAGCCCACCACAAGCAGCATAATGCACGTGCATAAATCCTTCAGCGTTTTCCTAGTTGCTCCTTTCTCTTTCAGTAAAGCAACTCTCTCTCTCCTCCACCGTTTGCGACTCATCCGAACCACGTGACATTTGTGCGCGAGGTTCAAACACGATTTACAACAACATGCTCGGCAGCGGCGACGCGCCGCGAGATAACAGCAGAGTAGCACGTGCCGCCATGTGTTCGCTATTCACATGATCACTTCCTGAGACGCAGCATGTATGCGCCGTTACCGAGAAGACTGTAGTTCGTGCTGCGCACAAAATTTCCATTAGGGAGTACAGTTAAACCTCGATATAACGAAGTCGTACTTGGGGCCGCAAATTTCGTTAAATCGAGAATTTCGTAAAATCGAGGTTTCGATTTTACAGTTCATTTAACCAGTTATTGGGGTTTTAACACTTTGGCCCTCGCCAGGCAACAACTGCTATGTAGTTACCTCTCCAATTAAAGCGAAATTTGTACTAAAACTGGCCGCGAAAATTGTGTGAATTATGAGTTTCAACACTTGGGCAATGGAATTCGGATAGCCGACGGTAGTTCATGTGTCATCGTAAAACCGGTGCTTTTTCCGCAACGCCTCATTAAATATGATAGCAGACTAGGTTTCCACTTTTTGTTTTTTCATTTCGGTCACTACTAAATGCCGCTGTTATAGTCAATTGAACCCGCGCCCGCGTCCATGTCCCGTGCACTTCACCCCGCCGAGGTGCTCGTTCGAAGTTACGCCTCTTTTCGTCTATTCAGTGGTAGGCTTAGGGGCCTAGGCGCGGCGGGCCAACAGCGGAAGGCTGCTATGAAACTTTCGAAATACTTTTTTCATGTACAAAGGCTCTGCAGTATAGGCGCGTGATGCAACCACAACACTCGAGATAAAGCCATGATAGCGAGTTCAGCGGAGTACACGCGGACCGCTTCACTGTGTGGAGCAGCGCTTACGTGCTCCGGAAAGCGGAAAGCTTACATTAAATAAAATTCTTCCGGCCAAATTCGATTAAGCAATTACTTTTATGCCCACTGAGCCCTTACGAAACTGATTTCTCCGCACCGCAGCTGTCTAATGAAGGCTGGTGAAACGAAGACACAGAACATGACCACGTTCAAAGAGAGCAATTTATTGCCACCAGCACTCGATGTTCAAGCCGTAGTGAAGAAGTCCGTAAGCAGTGCTTGGCGTTTCTTGACCAGGGCGGGCTTTACGTGACGGTCGTATACTGACAGCGCTAACAAGGTCGTAACATTCGTGTGCACCTGCGTGCCTCCGCAGAACATCGATGGCATCCATCACACTTCGGTGGCTGTCAGTTTCACCGAACTTCCTCAGGCTCTTGTTCGGAACACTTTTTTTTCTCTTGGAGTGCTCATGCTGCTTACAAAACTCACCTAACGATGCACGAACAAAATATTAATTTGGTTATCAGCGAGCACAACCTAGAGCAGCAGCACCGTGAGCAATGACGCGTTGAAAAAAAAAGCTTGAAATAGGCTTCGGTAGCCTAAGCATAGAGAACGCTGGCGTAGGCAACGATGGAGACGTCAAAATAGTGGCCGCACTATTAAACCGTCTATGACCGCTAGCGGTTTGTGCAGCTTCGTTCTTCGCTTTTAATTGTTGTTAACCGTAGATTTCACCGCTTTTCTTTCATTTGAGCCTTCAAGAGTCAATTTGAGCACTGAATTTTTTCAATGTAGGGCCTGAGAGGCAAAATAAAACGTGCCTCGACCGGAATTTCGTTCTTGCTTTCTTGCCGTGACTTCGTTAAATCGAAAGCGCCGCACAAAATTACTTCGTAAAATCGAGACAAAAATACATGCATTTAGCAAAATTTTGTTAGAAAACTTGAAAAAATTCGTTATATCGCGAATTTCGTTAAATCGAGGTTCGTTATATCGAGGTTCAACTGTATAGCAATAGTCAACGATCTTTTATTTCTCAGATCCTTCGTATCGGATCCCTTTATGGTGATTTTGTGTCTTTGTTAGCTCATAAACTTAATCAGTGTGATAGACAGTAATGTGAGTGTGGGAAGGACGAGCACCTTGGACTGAGGAACACCCATGGTGCAGAAGGAGGAGGTGGCCAGGAGGGACGCACAAGTGCAGGTGGCTGTCGAAGCCAGCATCTCGGCACCCATGGTGGCCACCACCAAAGACGACGAGAGCCGAGCGGCAGCCCTGGCTGCCCTGACTGCCGAGAAGCAGACGCTGCAACTCAAGCTTGAGGAGGCTGACCGACGGCTGGCCGAAGCTCGCACACGAGCAGACAAGGCAAGGCATGGCCTCCTATTGTGATAAGTGTTGCAGGGGACGCCCTGTGAGTGAAGGGCTTTGACAAGATTAGGTGCCCACTTTTCATCTCCCTTCCACCTTCTCCCAATCCTCTTGCAGTTGTTTGGAGGTGATAGAACCTCCTCATATCTTTATCTACAGAGGTTGCCATCAGGCTACGTGGTTGACTGCAGAGTGGCAGGGATTAAGAGCAGTTTTGAGGTTGAGGAACACAAAACTGAAGCCACATAGTTGCCAAATACATGCAAGTTGAGTCATAGTGCTCGAATTGCCCTCAGCAGATCAAGAGCTAGTGTACAGTCCAGCGAGTGCCTGGCTATGTACTCACTCATGTTCGGCCATTGTAAAGAGTTCCCACAAAAGCAATTTCTGATGTGCTCAAGCGTACGATACTGCACGTTGTCAGTAAGCGTTTTCATGTCATTCCGTGTCATTCTGATTTGGTCATTTACCTAATGCATTCTGAAGGAACGAATTGAAAGCAGAGGTGAGGGGCCTGAGAAGGAGTGGCAGTGCAGCTTTTGGTAACATAGTGCTACAAAGGCTTGCTGTCCAGAAAAGCACCTTTGTCGTCGCAAGTTTCACCTCAATCGTTATTGCCTGCAATGTCTCTCCTAGAGAAAACGGTAGCTAGTCCCAGCTGGTCTATGGTTAAATTCCCAGTTGAGCCCAGCTAGATCCAGCTGAGAATATAGCCATAAACCAGGTGGGACCAGCTACCATTTTCTCTTGGGCTAGTTGGCATAGGCCAAAGCACGCACAGTGCGAGTCTTAAGTTCCCCAAGTTTCCCCGAACACTGTGAAGTTCCCCCAAACACTGGTTAATGTGCTAGTGCCCCCGTGACCTTGCCAGTGCAGACTCCTCCTACCCACCCCCACCGGCAGTGGGTCAGAGGGCGTGTGGTGTGGGTCTGTGCAGAGGGAGGCTCAACACCGAGAGGCCCTGGAGAGGAGCGAAGCTGAGAGGCGGCGGCTGCTGGAGGAGGTCAGTCACGGATGAGTCGGCCACCCGCAAGGTCCCTTGCACCACACTGCGTCAGGGGCTGCTTCAATTTGATGCACCCGATTGTATTTAGCATGCGTCGAGCTCGGTTTTGAGTTGATACGCTTGCACTCTTTCCAACAGCCCAAGCCTTGATTTGTGAAAATGTCTTGTGTGTGTGTTCCTTTTTCTTTTCACAGCACGTTTAGTTATGTTACTGGCTGTACTGGTACTATTCCTAAAAATGAATGCATATTGTTATTCCCGTGTGCTTAGACTGATTATTTTCAGTTTCTGCATTGAAATTTTTGACTTGAGATGGAAAAACCATGAACGAGCGGAAAGCTTATTCAGGTTTTGTTGCTGTGTTTGTGCTGTGTGGCTGTTTTACAGTCGGGCTATTCAGGCGGCTTCACACTTACTTTTTTTGAGGCAAAGTTACAAATGTTTTCCTACTGTGCAGTTGTAGACACACTTCCGGAGTACTATGACATTGCTTCAATAAGTCTCTTTCCTCCTGGAGCCCCCAACGTTGTTCCCTGTGCAGGTGGAGGCTGGCCGGGCTGAGCGGACATCCCTGGCGTCATCCCTACAGGCTGCCCAACAGGATTTTTCTGCAGCTAAGAAGCGCACCGTAAGCGGCCACGGAAGCAATCCTTTGTGTGCGGTGTGAAAGCGTAGTGTGAAAGCCAGAGTTCTTCAATATGTACCAGTTGTGATGCTCTGCTTCGATAGTAAGCAAACAGCAAATGTAGTGGTACAGCATCTAGGGGGATGAAAACTGAACTTAGCTCAATGTCTACCTTTAATAAAGCAATTTATTCATTAAAATTTCATTTTCAAATTAGGAAACATCAAATCAGGAAATGTTTCTGAAAGTTTTCATGGCAGTTCTTTTAGCCTAAGGCTAGCAGCATGAGCTGCAAATGTCTTTGTATTACCTACCTCACCCTTTTGTCTACAGATGGCAGGCTTATGTAGTTTCCCCTGTTTGCCCACAAGGCAGGGGGTCAACTGCGAGCTGCTTTTCATAACTCTCGATGTTGAATAACTCTGGTTGTGGCCACCCCATTTCACTGTTTTCTGCCTGCATGGTTTTATTTTCCATTTGCAGTTGAGTCATTCTCAGCCTCACTTGCAACTGATAGTTAGCTCAGTGGATTGATTATGTTATTTTCATCCGTGCGATGGCCACTTCAGGAGGAGCTGGAGTCGGCACTGGCATCAGAGCGGCAGTACGGCATCTGCGAGATCAAGGCCCGTCAGGTGAGCCTGCACTGATTGCCCTCTTGGGCAAGGCGAACGTACGTGAGTGCCTGATAGGGTAGCCTGGCTGACTGCGTGTCCTCTAAGTAACTGGGGGATTTGCCTTTCCAGGCCGAAGTGGACAGTCTCCAGGCGCAGCTAGCACAGCTGACGGCGGTCGAGTCAGCGCTGCGGGACACTGCACAGGCAGCGCAAGCGCAGCTCGCAGAGTACCGGGCCCATGCCGAAGGTCATGCAGAAGAGGCAGCACAGCTGGAAATTCAGCTCAGGGTAAGGATACGTCACCGCAAATGCTTGAGCTTGCAAACTCACGGCCTCTTTCTCCGAGGTTGGATGTTGCAAGCTTGTTTCAAGCTGCTGTGAAGCATTAATGTTGTTTGCGTTGTTTAAAGGGACCATGCAGACAAAATACACGTTTATTTTATTCGAAAGATTTCGTGTTTTATACTGCCCCCAGCCCTTGCCCGGTGGCAAACGATGCCGTCTTCACTGAGAAATAATTAATTTATGTTAAAATTTCGGTTCTCCCGAATTTTGTGTTTTCGTGACGTCTGCAATGAAGTCGTAACGGCGCGTATTCAAGCGACCTTCCACTGCGTCATTCGGCGCCACAGCCTTGCTTTCCGTCAAACCTGCCAGATGGCGCTAGCATACTCAGCTACGGTCCATTGTCCGCCGTTGCTTTATTCTTGACCGTATTTACACCTGGCTTGTTTTTGTTACGGTAGAAAGTAATCGTTTCGTGAAACATGGGATATGCTTGACAAACAAGGTCACATTAGGCAACGTCGCTTACACCAGTCGGCCAGTGTCCAAGACAACTTCAAAGTGGCGGACTGCTGTGCAGCTAAAACAAGCATAGCACATCGGTACTTCTATGTTTATGTGTATTTTCATAACTTTCATTGTTTACCGCACCATTCTTACTGCTGTAAAATGGATATGCCTTACATTTAGGTGCAAATAGCTCATTCGACAATCTTATAAGCCCTCCGTTATTTGCATTTGCTTTTGCCGGCCTCGGCCAATCACGGAGCTGGCGCGTATGACATTATAGGTTCTGTTGCGGGAAATGAGCTAGTGGGTTGCATGGCCATTCCCTTTTTTTCCGTATTATATAACTTATTTGAGCGAAGTGTGCGTTAAAAGTGGTGTCAGTATAATTCTAACGAGGCAACTTTTCGAATGAACCAAACTTGTGTTTTGTCTGCATGGCCCCTTTAAGAACGTCTGCCGATCAGCTTTTGCAAGGTTGCAACTTCAGGAGTCGAAGTGCAGGCAGTTGGAAAGGGTGATAATGCTCCTCTTCGACTGTTTGTTATTTTCTAATTGAAGAACTGTTGCGAATGAGTACACACATACACACTTGTCTGTCACTCATTTTCATACGTCAGCTGGCTATACCAGAAAAATGTTGAAAGACCTAAACTTTGGAGTAGTCTTATAGTTCTGTAGCTCTTAATTACTAGGACACATCATTGAAGCAAAAGGCTGAAAACAGAAAAATCTCCCACCTCCCCTCGCGGGAACCCCTGTGTAGATGCAACGCATTGGGGGTTCACGTTGCAGCGTTGGACAGCGGAGGAATGGCACTGGAACGATGGAGCGGAGCGGCGTAGGCACCGCGTTTTATAGCGCGCATAACGGTGAGGGGACGCGCCGGCGCTAGTGCGTCTGCCGCAGCTATGACGCAACACAATCCAACACAATCCACTTTAATCCAATCCAAGCCAATCCATTCGAATCCAATCCAATGCCCCTCGCGAGAGAGTGTTCGCTATCGGAGAGGAGAGGGGGTGAGCAGCGGAGAGCGCAGCTCGTGCGGCGAGGAGAATGGGGGAGGGGCGGACGCCAACAACGACGACGCCAACGCCGGATGTAGGGACAAGGCGGGTGAATGAAGTGCAGTCGCATCTAAAAGTCGCATTGTAGATGGGTATGTTGGCTGCTATGTATGAGCTAGTAGGCATTCTGATCACCCTCTGAAGACCCTGCCAAATACTTTTGAGCAATGACAACGGTCTCATCTTCGCCAGTGAGGATTTTGTCTTGTACAGCAGCATGATTGTAAGCGGCTGTTGACCTTTAGTAGTACTTACTCATGTGCCAGGTGCAGGAACGATCGTGAGCTATTGGCGCATCAGAAGGATGTGTCGGTGTACCTTATGTGCAAACACCACCCCCTCTCCCAGTAATGGGATTGTGAAACTGACTGCAAGCTGTTCACCTGTCCAAAAGCACAAAAAAGCATCTCTGGTATTGACCAGTGTGTTGTCAACTGTACATGGACAAGCTTGCTTCTTGCCTTTCCTCTCAGTGCCCTGTAAAGCATGCTTGAGCAACACCAATGTGACGGCCATCTCACTTGTCTTTTAAACGGCGCTCCGTCGTAGCGACTGTCGTCGCAGCGTAACCCAGAGGCTTCGAAAGCGGAGCGGTTTATGAAGTCATAAGCGTTCGAAACTCGTGAACCGCTGGCGCTTGTCATACATCTCCCTGTTGTTTAGCGCAAAGAAAACTGTAGGTACATTTGAGGCAAAATCTGTGTATATAATCGGCAGCGCCCACATTCATTTAGTTAGGAACACTGGTTGGTTTGGTTTTTACGATAGCAAGCGAAAAAAAGTGGCAGTACAACGCCGGCACACGTGGGAGGAAAAGCAAGCACAAAAAGAACGGAATTCCCGCCGGCACAGTTTCAGGCAGGGGGGTGGGGGTGCGCGAGCACTGCGAAGGCAGGAAATTTGAATTGCATTGGGTGGTAGCAGTGAGCGGATAACCGCGCTACAGCCCATTATGGCGAATCACTGCTCTGCACTTCCGACAGCTTTCGCATTCAGTGGAACGGCTTTAATTTTTTTGTTTGCCAGTCTTTGCCCGTTCTTGTGCCACTGACTCGGCAGCTGTCGTCACCAACAACGCTGACTGCGATGTCGGTGTGTGCAGGAGCGCGAACGGGAGCTGTCGGCGTGTCGGGAGCAGCTGTCGGCGTGCCAGCGGGAGGCCCAGGTGGCGCGTGAGGAGCTGGTGGCGGGCCGCGCGGAGAAGGTGGAGCTGGCCCAGGCGGTGCAAGCCCTGCACCAGGCCAAGAGCCGCCTCTCCGACCAGGTGTCCAGCCTGGAGCTGGAAGTGGGCAACCTGCGCAACAGCCAGGTGGCCCTGGAGGCCGACCGGGCCGCCTTTGAGGCCGAGGCACAGGCGGCCCGGGGGAGCCTCGCCGCCCTCGAGGAAAAGCGGGCCGAGTTCGAGGCACAGCTGACCGAGCTACAGCGCAAGCTGGAGCGCCAGGCCGGCGAGCACCAGAAGGCGCTACAGGGCGTGCAGGTGGAGCTGGCGCGGGCGCAGAACAAGGTGCTCCAGACATCCTCCGACCTGGTGAGCATGCAGGGCCAGGTTCATCAACAAAAACGAGATGAGCTAGGGAAGAAGTTCTGGAGTATAGGACACAGTAGGTAGAGTTGAGAGAAGGAAGCGGACTTCCAGCTTGAGATAAAACATGCAGGCATGTTCCATCTTATTAAGGGGGGGACACTGGTCTTGAGGACCGAAAATTTGCCAAAAAAATCAATTTTCTGTAACAATTTTATTTGCAGTCTACAGGTCCCAAAGAATCTACCTGCAAAATATCATAGCTGTATCATAAGTATTCACAAAGCTGTCGCCCTTTGAAGTCGCCTAAATGACCATTTTTGCCTATGTTTGCAAACTTTATGCCCTGTTTTCTCAGAAACAATTTTTTTCCCACATGGTCATCTGTCGGGTACAATATCTTGGAGTGTACTGGTTCGATTTACATCATTTTTGCTGCATTCGAAAGCTTATGAACTGAACAGTGCAATAAAGCCACAAAAGTACAGAATTTCGTTTTGCTGGCACAAGATTTTACGCAATTAGTTTTACAAAAACATTGTAAATTGATGACCTGACATTTACGAATTTTACAGCATTTGCAGAAACCATGCTAAAATTACTGCAGTGGTATAGTTGCACTCCCTGGTCTTTCTAGAGCAGAAGGGAATAAAAACTATTTGAATATTTCCTAGGTACATAATGAAAAAATTGCCCGAAACGGAGTGACATAACATGTTGCACATCTCTAAACTTACACCCCGTAGATGAAAACTGACTGCATATTTGTGCTCAGGATGTTGAAATACACCCAATGTGTAAATCTCAAGCACATAGGTTAAAAAATTACAAAAATGTCCTCAAGACCAGTGTCCCCCCTTAATCACTGTGTGTCTGGACTCTGCAGGCAAAGAGGACCCTTTGAGCCTTCAGGGAATTACATACTCTGGTAGCTAGCCACATGAACATTGTGTTAGTGATTTGAGAGCAGTAGTTTGTTGCTGATATGCTTGAGCACTCAAAGATCTGCGGAAACAATAACTTCAAAACACGCCAGCAGGTATTGTGAATTGGAAAATGCATTTTGATGGATTCAATCGAAAGAACATCGACATATTTTACAGTGGTGCCCAGCTTGTCAATAAGACAGCACTGCAGAGCCTGCAGGTGACCCAAAATACTAGTCGAACTCTTGTAGCTTTATTCGCAGCAGTTACCACCATCACCATCATTATCATTATCGCGACCATTGCACACTGCTTGTCCTCTGCATATGCTCCCAAGACTGCTCTTGTCCTGCGGCAACCCCCCTCTTATCCTTTTCCACAAGCGTTTCCATCCTCGTTGTGCTTTTTAGGGTGCAGCTCTTTTTCGCCCAGTACCTGGGTTTCGCGGCTGCGGTGGCGGCATCCATCGCTGTCCTTGTGACCGAGTCAGCGAACAAAGCAGCGAAGGCAGAAAGAAAACGGAAAGGAGCGTCTGGCGAAGGGTGAGGGGGAGGGCAGCACGCACGGCTATGGCATCATCTCTCTCACTGCCTCCCCCTCACACTTGTGCCATGCGTTGCCGCCCAGGAGCGCCCTCCCCCTGAGACTAGCCCCAGCCGCTGTTCCATTCACCACTAATCCAAACCACATGACATTTGCGCGGGAGGTTCAAAAACGATTTGCAACAATATGCTGGCTGGAGACGGCGATGCGCTGCGAGATAACAGCAGAGTAGCGTGCGCCGCCGTGCGTTCGGTGATCATGCGATAACTTCCCGAGACGCAGCAGATATGCGCCGTGACCAAGAAGACTGCAGTTTGCGCTGCACACAAATTTCGCATTAGGGAGTATTGTAATCGTCAGTGCTTTTTGGCCTCATCCATCAACACCCGTTGTGTTGTACACCTGTTGCCAAACCAACACGCCAGATGTCCTTTCCCTTACTAAGTTTGCGTATGTCCTACCTGTGCTCGCTCTCTAGCCCATGCTGGGACCACTTGTTATCCCTAAGCATAGGTACACAGCACCTGTATTCCTTTTTCCCATTGCTGTTGATCGGTGTTGAGGCATTCCTTCACACCCCAGCTGCGACTGAGCAGGCACCACTGGTTGCAGGAAGCGGAGCAGCAACGGAGTGCAAGACAAGAGGCCGGTCTCGAGGCCCTGCGGGAGCAGCTGGCAAGCGAACAGACAGGCCGACAAGCTGCCCAGACACAGCTAGACGCTGCCCAGGGAGACAAGCTCGGTTTGTGACAGCCACGTCTCTTTTTGGTTGCACCCGCAGCAGGCTGCATGAACTGCTGCCTTGATGCATGGGTGCCACTATGCTTAGCAACAGTAAGCCAAACAGTTCGCCACTGCCTTTGTGAAAGGGGCACAGAACTGGGCCTTTTGTTCATTAAGTCACGATATGTAGGAGATTGTTGGGTTGTGGCATTCATCTTGTGTGTTAGTTCAGCTCGCACATCATGCTGTCTGCAGGCCTCTTTTATTTGTCCTTTTGGACTGCTTAGAAGTGCTCCAAAGCAGCTTTGTATTTTATTTGCCTGTCGAATGTTTTTCACGAGAGCTGGGCTGTCCAGGAACTACTCAAAATTGCTGTAGCCAGCCAAATGAGAGAGACCGTGCATTGTGCTGAGACCCGGTCAAGGGTACGTCACCTGCTGCCCAGCACAAGCTGATTCTACCAGGAGACAAACACGTCATACGCCCAGTGGGGCCACTGATGAACGGTGATTTGGAGCAATTTTTGTATCAGCAAATTATTAATTTTGGAGCAATTTGGAGCACCTAAATGCCAGTTTTGGAGCACCTTGGAGCAGCTAAACATCAACTGCTAGATGTGTCCAAAGCATCTCTCAACACTAAAAATTGACCAGTATCATCTAGTAATTGATGTGGAGGTCGTCATGGAATGGGCTTCAAGGTGCTTTTCACACATGTGATCACAAATGGACGGCACAGCTGAATAATTATGGCCTTCTTGTCCTTACTAGGGGAAGTCTTTTTCAAGGAGTCACTGAAAACGCTTCATAGTTGCCAGGCTCGAACATGCACTAAAAATAGCTTTCACAGTCAGCTCTCCCAATAGCCCAAGAATAGCGAAATAGCCAATAAAGAAAAGTTCTACAACCACAAAAAAAAGTAGCCATATTTGGCTCTTTATAGCCCAACCTGTCATTCCTGGGGCAATGGGATTTTTTTCCCACTTATTTCAATACAGTCGCTAGAAGTTGCCAGAAGTTTGATGCAATTAAATCCCCTAAGTATCCACGCAATAGCAAAAATGCAACAAAACATAATTTGCAAGGTATTTAGTTCCTTTCTGGTGTGGATAATAGACAACATGCAACACGATAATGAATATTGAAAGGCTTCGACAAACCTGCCTAGCAAAAAAAAAAACAACGCGCCTTTCGCGCCTCTTTTCTAGTTTATTAATTGTGAAAGCAAGCCCTCGTGTTTTACTTTTTTCATTTTATTAGATGCAGGCGCTTGCTATCAGTCCTCGTGCGCATTTCCAAGCTAGCTGGAAATGTGCACGAGAAATGCGCATGAAGCACTTTCGCATGCGATTCGCGCGCGTCGGCGTTGCGCGTGCGATTTTTTCACGCCCGCACGCGGCAGTTTCTACCACGCTCAGAAAATGACGCTCGTCGCGCGCGGCAGTGGGAGGAACCTGGCGACTTGCGCCAATGGGGAGGCGCGCGTGCCTGATGGCGGCGGTTTTGAAGCGCTCGAGACATTACCACCCCGGCAGATATTGCATGGACGTTTTCACTAGCGATGCGGATGATGTTTTAAAATAGTACCGATTTCGCCCACATTATAAGCTCCTTTACCACACAAGCAACTTCGTGCGCGCCTTGAGCGGTGTTTTAGAGAGCGCTTAAAAGTGGTCGCTCGAGCTCCCCACACCACTTCGCGGCCGAAGCCGCCGCCATGTTGCCGCGCCGCGCGCAGCGAGCGGGTGCTTACGCGGCGCGTTTTCGCAAGCAGAAAACGCTCCATGAGGTTCATGCTTTAGAGAGACTGGCTGTTTTTGACGACCCGCTTCACTTGCGGCGGTCCCCTCCGCGAGCCCAACAAGCGAAGCGAGAGCTTGCAGCCGACCGTGTCACGCATGCCGCGAAACGGCGCTCCCGCTGGCTCTCGGAGCGGAGAGGGCCGGCAATAAACGCCACCTAAAACTACCTATTGTTTATAGCAGGAATTATTGGAAACTACAGCAAGAAGGAAAGTTTTTAACCGTGGTACGCCAGCGGTGCAATGACTTGCTAGACGAAAACACTGTATCAGCGGTACAGTGACGGCGCCAACCAAACTCACCGCGGAAAACACGATTACGGGTGCGAGGGAGTTCAAGTTATCAACCCGATTTAGTTATACATGTCTAGAGACCACTGCGAAGTAGTGCTTGTAACAGGCTGCAGGCGATTGGCGCGACACAGATTTTGGCGCACTTTTGGCGCACTTGCTTGCAAAATCGTGGTTTTTTATCAGGATGGCGCAGGATACCTCATTTGGCGCAAATTGGCGCATTTGGCGCAGGAGTGGCAGCACTGTACGCCAAGTTGAATTTCTTGGTGCCGTTATCCCGCGGACAGTACCGTATTTTCATGATTCTATGCGCACCCTTCTTTGCTAAACGTTTAATATTTGTGTGCGCCTTACAATTGGGCCCAAAACTGAAATAGGCTTTAAAGCGGCCAGCAGCATTGCCAAATGGAACGGACACAAGGTGCCCCCAAAATCCAACTTAATTCAATAAAAAAAATCTGTCAACACCGCGTGAGTGAATTCCAGCACACTAATTCACTAATTCCTCAATGGCATGCCGCATATTTTGGTCAGCTGTAGCACATTTTTTGTGCTGCTGCAATTAGCCCGTCACGTCTAGAATTATGAAGGTCAAGGCACATAACTTTATTTCCAGCAGCAGCTGGATAAGCAATCTTATGAAGCACAATCATTTTTGGCTTAAATCTCCTTCTTCTTGGTACGTGGTGCCATGATGTCTTTTTCATCTGCACGGTGCAGTCAGTGTCAGATTATTTCCTTTTTAATTTTCCTTCGCGAACTTACTCGTGCTTTACAATTGGGGGTGCATTAGAACCGCGCAAATACGGTAAGCATTCTCTCCTTGCCGAAAGTCTGCACTTCTCGTGCACTTTTAGGAGAGGTGCGACATGCTTATGCCCAGTGAAGCTTTCACTTCAGTGCAGCGCATTCATTTCGTGTACCCAGCGTGGAGATCTGTGTCGTGGCCCCTGTTTCATTCTCTGTACCGGTCTCCCAGAGCTGGAGGCCAAGCTGGAGAATGCACTGGACGAGCGGCGTGCGCTGCTGGACCGGTGCCTACGCAGCGAGGCAGAGGCCGAGACGCTGCGCACCAATGCGGCCGATTTGCGGCGCCGCCTGGACGACTCCCTGGCTGCGCTGCACGAGCTGGGCAGGGAGAACCAGCTGCTCCAGGTGAGCCGGGGAAAAGAACCTCGCACGAGGGCATCGAAAAAGCTCGAGATAGTTGTGCCACCAATGCACTGCAGTACCGACTTGCCAGATTATCCATACTTAGCCAACATATTAATTACCGCAAAGTTCCGAAAGAACGCCCATCCAAAGTACAGAGGTGTCAAGTGAAAAATACGGGATGGGCGAATTTTCAGGTCAGGTGTGGAAAGCACAATTAAGTGACCGCATCAGCCCATGAATAGATCATTCGTGCTTATTTTGTTCACTCATCGGCACTAAAGTCATCGAATATGGTGGGTGGGTGATCTTTGGCGTCTTTTAGTAAATTGCAGCTTACACCCCTAAAGCGGGTGGGCCATGTTTTGGGGGAGGGCATTCGCTCGGAACTTTACAGTAGGCACATTGTTTGGCCCAGTAATGAATTTTTAAGCTGGGGATTTTCCAAAAAGTGGGGAAGAGGAAGCTCAAACACACCTCTGGTTTGCGTTCCCCTTTAACGGAGTTTTTCCAGGGGGCTGATGCAGCTCCAGCCTCGTTTTATTTCTCTTTCCGGGATATCAAAAGAACGTACACAGTAGTTTATTTCTGGTTGTTTACGTGGTAATAAATGTTATGGGAAATGCAAATTATAGAGTCCTTGGTGTTGCTTTCACATACCTGTCTTGGCAAAGTAATAAAATGGAATAGTTTTCAAGTAAACCTGCCGCGGTGGCTCAGTGGCTGAGGCATTTGCTGCTGAGCCCAAGGACAGGGGTTTGATTCTGGCCACGGTGGCGGTATTTCTGACGTAGGCAAAAAATTTAAAAGACCCGCGCATCAAGATTTCAGCGCACGTTAAATACGGCCAAAATTAATCCAGAGTCCTCCACTGTGGTGTACCTCATTGCCCAGGTGTAGCTTCGGCACGCAAAACACCTGAAATTTGAAAAAAATTTGAAAATTTTGAGTTTTGCGTAACTCCAGGATGCAGTCAGAAAATCACGAATCACTGATCGTCATCATGCTTTTCGTTTCTTGAGTGTGCGCAATAAATTTCAGGCTGTTGGTGTTCTTCACGTCTCATGGAACCCATGTGGGAATTAGGCTGAAGAGGTGGCTGCGTCAGATTGTCATTAACTCTTTCGGGACCGCTCCATAGGCCATCGATCACATATGATCGATGGTTTTGCGAGCCTGCAGAATACAAATTTTCGCTCGATGGAACACCTAGCGACATCTAGGAGATAGTTTGAAAACTGGAGTTTTCTCTTTTGTGAAGTTTCTTTTTTTATCGCCAGGCGGCAACGCGTCAGATATTTTATTCTGACGGGCAGTGGTTTCGAATGTAAACAAACATGGCGTCATACTCGTGCGAGCGCGATAAGAAATCCGCCTCGTCTCGGCTCGCATATCTTCGCCTTCTACTGTGGATTTGAACGGTGATAGTGGCAGTGAAGAGTCGAAATGCGGCTTTAGAGATCGGATTTCAGCTCGAGTGAGGATTCGGGTGTCGATCAGCCTGGAACATCAAATCGCGCTCAAAGGTGGGTGTTGGTTTCGGTTTCAATTGGCTCTGGAGTAGGTATGTGTGCTCGAACTATGTTCTGGCTGGTTTATATTTATTTGCTAGGGTGTTAACTACCTATGGTGGTGATCTCCTGACACCAGCGCAGAAACGGATCAAGTTTTCGCCAAGACAAGAGCCCGGCGTGTACCTGGGCGACGACGTAGCCATGGCCCTAGTGCCAAAGAGATCACACACAAAACAAAAAACCAGTTACACCTAGCCGCATCAAACTTTTTCAATGAAGAAACAAAGCATTGTGTTAGATTTTGTATATCCTGAAATAATTTTATTCTTTTTTAATATTTTTATATTTACGCTTTTTTCTATCTTTTTCTGTAGTTTTTTTACGAAGTTCTTAGTTTCAGATTTTTTCATGGTTCTATCGTCAGTGTTGAAGTAAAACTTGGTATTGTATGTAAAAGAACACATAATTAGCTGCATTTTGGTATATGCTAAGGCAGGATGGTGCCTTTGCTTTATGTAAAAAAAAAAAATTTGTACCGAGACCTCCCTTTTTCATCACTTTTTCCGGCGGTCCCGAAAGAGTTAAATTGAGCCCAAAATGGGTGTGTAGGGTGGCACTGCTAAAGTCATGCTGCCCATTATCGCAGATGGACAATGCCAAGCACCACGGCCGCAAGTGGGCCGACGACTCCCAGGTGACACACTGCACAGGCTGCGAGAAGCTCTTCACCGTCACCATCCGCAAGGTTGGTGGTTCTTCATCCCTGAAGGGCACTTGCACTCAACACTATTCATACTTTTGTGGTCCTTTTGGTGATCCTATGTACAAAAACCACTCGTTGTGCACTAGAATTACAGTGGATTGAGCAACACTGTTTGTTGTTTCGTAGCACCACTGCCGGAACTGCGGGAACATCTTCTGCAACGAGTGCTCGGCAAAAAGTGCAGCCACACCGTCATCCAAGAAGCCCGTCAGGGTGTGTGATAACTGTTACGGCGAACTCACCAAGTGAACGGACCTGGCAGTTTCCCGTAGCGGGAGTCGTTGGGACCTGTGTGCGAGCTGAACAAAACTTCCACCGCAGTAGGCAGGATTGGGCCCTTGTTGACGTGCAATGGGCAACTTGTCACTGGCTCGTTTGCGTGCAAACGCAGTTCGCGAAACATCTGAACATCGTAATTTTTATTTAACTTCCGAAATGAACAGCGACTGCTTGTAGAGCGAGAGGTACTTGTTTCGAGTATGCTTCGTAGCGAGTGCCCTCTTGTCATGATATGAAAATGAATGCCGCATTACTAAACTCCAAGCCTCAATTTGCGGAGAGCTGAAGTGTAGATAGCTGATGTACAGTGCATTCGCTTTTGTGAGCATCGTTCCTAGTGCCTCGTGTTCTGGGCAGATTCGTCGCAATAACTATTGTGCAATTTCAAGCTACACATTTAAAACGCACGTAGATTATCATTTTGACTTGTTGCAGAGATATGTGGCTAGGCTGCATTGGTCAATGTGCAAACATATAGTCCTGGAGGTAATGGCGCCACAGCAAGTGTAGGCTGCAGTGACTCTTGACATGAACCTAGTAAAAACTTTTTCAAAAATGGGGACTTCAGTGCCAAAAAAATTGATAATTTATGCTTTTCTAAGTTGGCCAAATTTATTATGCTTTTCTAAGTTGGCCGAATTTATGTTTTGTACCACCACTAATAGTTTGTGAAAGGAACCTTGAAAGGAAAGACAAAATACAACCTTGTATCATTAAAAAGAATTGGCTCTGGTAATTCACTCTACTCTATTCCAGCCCTGAAAGGCGTTGTTTTCACCAAAGAAAATGATAAGAAATGTCAAACAGCTTCCAAATTTTACCGCACAAAAATGCGTAGTGCCCGAATTAGAAATATCTTTGTGTAAACTCCATGTTAGCATCAAAGTGTTGCAGCCAAACTGAACATGGGGCACCACTAAAATTGCAGTTATGTTTCTTAGTGGTGACGTTTGTCAGCAACTGCCAATTACTCAAACTAATTCCTGTGGCGTTATAGGGGAAATGCCTGCTGCTATGTTGCCACCCTTTCACCGGTTTTTCTAATTATCTTGCTTAATTTTTTGAAGCTTGCGTTAAAATTGGCATGATTGTTTCTGTGACGTGGGAATCTTTTGAATGAACCAAACTTGTATTTTGTCTTCATGGTCCCTTTAGGGATCAGGCCATTGTCCTGGGCAAATCCTGCATGATATCTATTGACATTTCAGACTTGCGTGAAACAAAATGTAAAAAATTCCGATGTCGAATAAGTTACTGACCCAATTGTACAGCCACATTATGTTAGATGGTTCTGAGGCAATGTTCACTGCACGCATTGATTGGTAATAAACATGAATAACATTTTCAACACTACGATTTTACAACCTGTTCCTCGTTATTTGAGCACTCAGTACACCGTTGAATGTGTGCACATTTGTAGGGCCTGAGTTAGTGTTGCAGTCATGTGTCATTCGTGAGCAGATAACACTGATGCAATAGCAAGGCTGGTATGAATGATCTTCACGCTAATGCTCAAATTTCACGCTTCTCTCTGGTCATTGTCTATTATAGTTTTTCGCTGTTTATAACTATCAGCCTGGCCATAAGCATGATGCTTATGTTTCTTGTTATCGCATCGTTGCCGATGGGTGGTATGACCAGCATCTTATAGGTTGTATGCACTGGACTTTCGATCGCGCAGCAGCGCTGATGCCATAGGTGCGGTTGCACTCCACCACGTGGACAGCACGTTTTCTGACGCAAAATGTGGTTTGCGACGTGGTGTTCGCAAGAACATTCATGTGGACACTGTTTTTTCTGCATGATTCGTGGGTTTGCCAGTGCCTTGTCGTAGGGAGTAGCCAGCTTTGCTTTCGCTTCGAAATTCCTACAACCACAGAGCCGAAGCAGGCCACACAACAAAAGCAAGCGAGCCAGGTTCTCTCTTTTTTTTATTCTGTTGCTGTTTCGAAGCGAATGCTAGCTCAATGTTTGAAGATGGTCTGACTTTGCGCGACGAATTCGCAAATAAGTTTTCGATTACATGGCTAATCAGTACCGAATTTGTTGCGCCCGTTGCATTTCAGGTGGGCCCTGGGACGATGTGCTTCGAAGCTTTCACCTCGCACCTCATCACATGCTTGAAACATTATGTAGTGCCATGAAATTATGAGGAGCCATGAAGAGAAAACACAAGTTTGGTTCATTCGAAAGATTGCCTCGTTAGAACCATACTGACACCACTTTTAACACAAACTTCGCTCAAATAAGCTACCTAATTAGGAAAAAACGGAATGACCATGTGACCCACCAGCTCATTTCCCGCAACAGAACTTATGATGTCACACGAGAATGCTCTGCGATTGGCGGAGGCCGGCAAAAGCAAACGCAAGTTAGGCAGGGCTTACCAGTTTGCATAGTGAGCTATATGCTCTTCGGGGCCAACGAACCGTCCCAGCACGCACAGCTGCGACCTTGCCTGGTATCGTAATCCCTTCATAAGAGGTTGGCAGTCATATTGCCAACCAGCAAAGGTAAAAATAGAAACGAGGGGAGTAAGGAACAGCAAGCAGCGACGAGATAGTGACAGTCGTCGCAGAAGTTTCGGAATGTTGTTGGCTTGCTGCTGTTGTTAGGAGCTCGTTTCCAGTTTACAACCACTGAAAACTTCAGTTTGTTCGAGTACTTTACAATGAAATTTCGTTGCTGCGTTTTGAAATGCCCATGTAGTACGGGCAAATCGTCGAGGGAGTGCGACATCCCCGCCGGTGAGGAGATCTCCTTTCATGTGCTGCCCAACGACGAACCTTGGCGAAGCAAGTGGCTACATTTTGTGAACTTTGCAAACGGAGGAGAAAGAGAGCTAAAGGAAGTACGAGTGTGCTCGCTTCATTTCCGAGGAAGTGATTACGGCAGGGACCCTTACGTTAGCTCACTCCTGCGACATGCTGGCGCTCGTCGCCGACTTCGTCAAATCGCCGTCAAAGCGCTCTGACCTTGGGGAAAAAAATGCCGTACACACCGCGCATTGAAGCTTGTGTCTTTCTGGTCGGAGCAGAGAGCTCGCACGAGCGGCTTTCCATACACGACACCAACCAACTGGCATAAGCGATACTGCTACTGAAATTGAACTATTATTAACCGTAATAAAAATACGGCACATACGTACCAGTCTGTATTCGTCCGTCGCGACGGGGCTGACGAGGCAGCGGTGCCGACGGCTGGGCGTTTGTCTGTTGTGGCTATCGCGGAATGGTCGCTTTCCGGTCCATCCGCGTATCCCACAACTCCTGCCGCTCGTGCACTTAGAAGCATTGAGCGTTCAAGTGGTCTGAGGTTGTTAAATGCAAGCCCGAGCTTCTCGGCAAGAGTTTTGTTCTCCGGATCAGGCGATTCCATGGCTGCGGGTGCACTAGGTTTTACTAGTATTTTTAAAATGGCCGCCGTCTCGGTTTCGGCACAAGTTCCGGTTCCTGTTTGATTCCCGCGTGGGGGTGCTATATGGAGTCGACATACTCAGTATCTGTTTCATGGACCGGCTTGTATGACGCCATTGTTCACGTCACGAAATGTGCAATTTAGCGGGAGATTTAAAATTTTGGCTTAAATTGCCTTATTTTTCAGTGAATAAAGCATCATTTGCTTCCGGGAAAGCGCTTAGGGTACTATGCAACACCTAATCTTTCGAATAAAAAAAACTTTTGTTTTCTCTTCATGGCTCCTTTAATATGTTCAACCAGCATACTTTTTGGATGAGACGAACCAGACTGGGCACCCAGCCTCAACACGGGCTATTTTGAGTGCTTTGAGGTGAGCATGCATGCATGCAATGCCGCTTCTCAGGTAATTGTGGGCACCCAACTCTTTTGTCGCATTTGACTCTTCTCTAATGACCAAGCAAGTTCCGAGATGCACACCAAACCTTGACGCTGGGTACACAGTTTTAACTACTTCAAAAACAACGCAGAGACAAAGACGTATGCAGTGACAAACTGGAGCACTCTTGTTTGTCACGTGTTTCTGTGCTGTTTTTGAGTAGCCAATGCGTGTTCCGTGATCTTGTTCTGCTTGTAATTTCCGCTTCGTCTACACCGAAAGGAAAACACATGAAAATCATCAGCGAAATCTTTGTCGCCCCAGGTGGAATCTTTTTCATCACCTTTTTCAGCACCTAATTTTATCACATACTTACCCCGCAATTGTTTATACCCAGACCCTGTGCATAATTGTTCAGCTTCATTGGGAGCTCAAATGGACGACGTTCATGCGTTCAACAGATCAGAATACTGTGGACGACGTTCATGTGTTCAACAGATCAGAATACTGTCACCAGAGCACCTCATCGTCTCTTATACTCCTCATGGAAGTGCACAGCATGCCTGGGTGGCACAGTAAAACCGGAGCCTCATCTCACACGCCACTACCACATCAAATATCGTCGCGGCCTTGGGTGGAGATATTTTCAGGGATGACGCCAAGATAGTGTGAAATAGACCGCGTTCTGCCCGCCGCTGTTCACACCTGTCAAATCGTTGCATGGTTGCATTCATCGCGCGAAGTCGGACTGTCTTCAAGCACTGCCCTAACCTTGTCTTTGAAACAGCGACGCTAAAGAAAAAAAAGAAATACCCGGCCTTGTGAAAGCATATGTGGGGGTGGCTACGTTGACGTTGCTGCTAATAGGAATAGGTGAATGGGCTATTAGCCTCTCGTGGCTGCTGTCGTCACTGGTCAATCCCCTAGACCTAAGTCAATGACTGGGAATTAATGTTTCTCTCTCTCTCTCTCTTTGAGTGGGTGTGTGAACTGTGGGTTGGTATTTGATGTCACTGCTAATGGGAATAGGCAAATCGGCCATTAGCCTCTCATGGCTGCTGTTATCACTGGCCAATCCCCCTGTGTGGGTGTGTGTGAACTGTGGGTGGCTACTTTGACGCCACTGCTAATGGGAATAGGCGAATTGGCAAAAAGCCTCTCATGGCTGCTGTTGTCACTGGCTAATCCCCGAGTAGGCGTGTGAACTGTGGGTGGCTATGTTGACAATGAAGCCAAATGGAAATTGGTGAACAGACCGTGAGCTTTAAGCAGCTGCTGTACACGTCACTGGCCAATTCACCTGAGCGAGTATGTTAGGCCTTTATTTGAACATTGGGCCTAACTACGCTACAAGTAATGTCAGACTCGTCAAAAACATGCCATGCAATATTACACCTCGTCAATCGGTACCCACAGCTTGACATAGCATGAGTTTGACATTTTGGTGCAAAGAAAAAGGAAGGACTCTGCAAAAATAGTCATGATACCTAAACCTGGGAAAAAGCTTCACATTGACAACTTAAGACCAATCTCTTTAACATCTTGTATTGGCAAGCTCCTCGAACACATCGTTCTTAACCGTATCAGCAACTACATGGACCACAGTGACCTATATCCGCACACTATGATAGGGTTCAGAGTGAAGCTTTCGACCCAGGATATTATGCTACAAATCAAACATCAAATAATCGACGGTGACAGACTTTCTCTTTTGGACACAAGGGCAATCTTATGTCTTGACCTCACCAAGGCTTTCGATAGCGTCAGACACGAAGCGATACTAGACGGGCTAGCCAAGATAGCCCCGGGGAAGCGAGTATACAATTACATCCGAGAGTTCCTTACAAACAGGACTGCTTCCCTTTCCGTCGGCAACCTTGAGTCGGGTGACTTTGCCCTGGGTGGTAGGGGTACACCTCAAGGGTCTGCGCTCTCCCCATTTCTTTTCAACGTCTCACTCTTAGGCCTGCCTGAGAGATTAAGCAACATCAAAGGCCTTCACCACAGTCTGTACGCCGACGACATTACTCTGTGGATCGGCGGCGGCAGCGATGGCCACATTCAAGACACCCTACAAAAGGCAGTATACATGGTGCAAAATTATGTTCAAGAACGAGGACTGGACTGTTCTCCTCAAAAATCCGAGTTGCTCATCTACCGGCCTACCAGTAGGGGACGGAAGAGAGACCCATAAAATCCCGACATCTGCGTCTACGCCAACAACCAGAAGATCCCTGTTGTCAACACCATTAGAATCCTCGGCCTACGACTGCAATCGAATGGTCACAACAAAGAGACAATCCTTCATCTCGAGAAGAGCACTCAGCTCACCATGCGACTCATCTCCAGAGTGGCAAACAAGAATAGAGGTATGAAGGAAGACACGCTCATATGGCTCGTACAAACCTTCGTAATTAGTAAAATCACCTACAGCATTCCTTTCCTACAGCTCAAAAATGACGAGAAAGTAAAAATTAATGGCTTAATTAAGAAAGTTTATAAACAAGCAATGGGATTACCTGTTACCACACCCAACGAACGCTTCGCAGCACTAGGCATCAGTAACTCGATTGAAGAACTACCTAATTGAAGCGCAACAAACAGCCCAATTAGAACGGCTATCTAAAAGCAAAACAGGAAGACACATTCTGCAGTCACTAGGAATCCGAAGTGGAAGTTCCCTCCCAAATGAAGTTGACCTCCGGGAACACGAATGGCGAAAATACATTCGCATCCCGCCACTACCAAGGAATGTGCATCCAGAGCTAAATGTGGAAAGAAGACAAGCTAGAGTACGAGCCCTTGACAAACGTTTCCGAACCCATTGTGAGCCACGGGAGATTGTCTACGTTGACGCAGCCAACTACTACAACGGCGGCTCTTGTCTCAACGCCATGGCAATTGCAGTCGTCAGCAATGACGGCGTCACGGTGACGTCAGCATCCTCGCCGGCCAAACATCCCACTCAGGGAGAGGAAACGGCCATAGCCCTTGCTATAAATTCTACCCACGCAACCACAATCATAAGCAACTCGAAGTCCGCCATTCTTAACTTCTCGAAAGGCAGGATCTCCCCTGCAGCAGCCTCGTTGTTAGAGAAGTCCCCTAACCAAAGAAAAATTCTTTTGATATGGACTCCGGCCCACTGCGGCCTACAGGGGAATGAACTGGCCCACGCAACCGCTCGAGCTCTGGTCAACCAGGCTGTGTTGCCTACGACGCCACCACAACCACCATCATCCCCACACAAGACGTCGCAGGAAAGCCAAGAACAAGCACACGTTACGAGATCTCACAAAGACAGGCTAGTCACATGCAGGGATATAATAAATCACTACAGGTTATCCAGATGCAAATATCCACCGGCCCACCACACTCTTTCCAGGAAAGAGGCAGTCACGTGGCGACGGTTGCAGACGAACACTTTTCCGAGCCCTGTTTCCCTCAACCGCTGCTACCCAGACCTTTACTCAAACCTCTGCACTTTGTGCAACAGCAGAGCCGACCTTCACCACATGATATGGTCCTGCCATAAGCTCCAAAAAAATATGAATGGCTATAATAGCAAATCCGATGTAGATACACTTAGAAGCTACAAAATTAAGACTGCAGAACAATGGGAGACAGCTCTGCTCAGCTCCACACTGGAGGCACAACTGACAGCAGTCCGGATGGCCGAAGCCGCCGCGAGGGTCCAAGGAATCCTGGCTGACGGATGAGGGAGGGAGACCGCCCAAGTCGTCTACCCTTCAGAACCCATCTCGGGCATCAAATAAAGTCATCTCTCTCTCTCTCTCTCTCTCAGCGACAGAACTTGTCTACATACCTTAGCAGGAAATGATGCCTACATATTCTTGCATCCCCCTCTCCCCGTAGCTGTTGCCGTAGACTTCCTAATGTGAAATACTCCTCCCTTACCACTTTGTAGTACACAGGAGCTTATCCAGAATTTCGATTTCAGTGGATGGGGGGGATGTGTATAAATCCCTGGGAGTACATTCAAACTAGTGTCACTAGATAAGGGTACAGAGTACTGGCACTCTTTTCTCCTATTGTTCCGTGCCACCACCGCGATCATTGGTCAGTTCGCATAACGCGACATTTGTTGCGGTGGTTCATGGGCTCCGCCATTTTGTTGCTTATGCGTTTTCTGTCGGTCATCTGTGGTAGTCTCAGCTTGTCATCCCTGCTCTGCGGCTGCGCATTACAGTCGTTCTGAACACAAATCAGATAACGCGCTTCGCAGCATTTCAGTTGCAGAAGTATGTCCGAAGATGCCAGGCTGCTGCGTCTTTGGCAGTGTTGTTTACAAGTGTCCTCGTCCAATTTAGCGGTGAAGCCATAGAAGCGGCAATCTGGAAACACACATAAACACCAAAATGGCCGCCATTGCTCACTTGCGTGCCTCAGTGATGGTACTGTGTATCTTATCTAGTGACACTAGTTCAAACCATACTCCCTCCATTGATGGTCATGTAGTGACAGCAGACAGTAATTCTGCAACATTTACAAATTCACTGCAGTGACAGCAGACAGTAATTCTGCAACATTTACAAATTCACTGCAACTAATTATGACAGTAAATTTAACAGCATAATGGTAGAGTTGTCTTAGCGGCTAATAATTTGGGATGCTTTCAACACTAGAGTTAGAACCGTTTTCTGTAATCGTACTCCCTCCATCGATGGCCATGCTTTACTGTGCAACATGTGATGTGGGAAAGCCAGCTTACACTAATTGTCGTAAGGCTGGCTTCACCTTTAAACACACCTGCATTGCTGGGAAGACACTTTTAGGAGAAAAGCACCTTAGGACCTCACTGTCGGTGGCTTGTCCCTTGGCGTCTGTGTACAGTGTTGCGCGTGCACGAGGAGCATTGGATTAGATTGGATTAGATTGTATCGGATTGGAATTGTGTAAACTGTACACACGCGTTGTCACTCATTTACATGCGCGAGTGGGCAATGCCACGGGTGATTTATGGCAAGAACGATCCCCCGGTGCTTCGCCCACTCGTCATGATTCACTTCGTGGAGATGCGCGAATTTTTTTGAGGCAGTAGAAGCCATTTTATTTCAAAATATGAAGGCCCTAGGATCTTTATTTTTGTGAATTTTCGCTGTACTGGGAACCGTTTTTTGAGAGGCAGAGAACCTGCTCTAGAGACCATTGGCATGATACCAGCAAAGACTGTCATTAGAGCCAGCCCTGGAACAGCTTTGCTGTTGAAACCCTTGGCACAAAGGACGTACCACACTGCTTTGCCTGCACAAAAAAAGCCGTTACAACAGCATTTTCAGAACACACATTAAAGGGGCCATGAAGACAAAACACAACCTTGTTCGATTTTTGAAAGTGGTAGCCTTCCATACCTGACTGGGCTCCATTCCATCCACGAAAGATTTAAAAAAAAAAAAAAGAAAGAAAGACGAATGTAGATAGGGGTGGTGGAATAGAGGCCAGCACTAAAAAAATGCGCGCCAATTCACCCTGTCGAAGCTGTAAATGACACCCACAACGATTACCCATGGGACATCACTTGGATTGGCACACATGGCTCTACAAAGAGCGAAACCAGAGACGAGGAAATGCACTTCACCACACCTTTTACAACTTCAAAGAGCTATTCTTAGCTAAGGGTAAATTACTTAAGAGATTCAAAAAGATTCTTTCCCAAGGGTAGATCAATGCACGATTCATGACCGGTGGTTGGTTGAGTTGTATTGGTGAAGCACGAGTGGAAACTTTTTTATGAAATAAAAGGAAGCTCAAACCCGGTGTTGGACGATCTCACTTCTCCTCTATCTTTGCCGCCACCAACGGAGGCGACGATATCGGCGGCACGCGCACACGGCCGCTACACGTGCCAAGGGTGGAGCGCACAGCGGTGTGAGAGGTCGCACGACGCTATCACATCTGCAGCAAGAATGCCGGTGGTAAACCTGCAGATATGCTCGGTCTTCTCCCCCGTCTCCGCATGGGCTAGTGGCTCAATCAGCAAGACAATGGGCTCTTGCTCCATTTTTGTATTCGATCCAGGTTCGATTCCTGGCAGTGCCAGCAATTTACTTGTTCGTGGGAGTTTTCTGCTGATGCCAACGGTCACGACAGAACCCTTAGGGGGTAACGCTTCACTTGGAAACAGCTATCAGTATGTTAACCGCACATTAGCATTCTAAGATATGACGGAACCGGAGGCCGCACTATAATTACCAGCCACATTTCTTGGCCATGGCTTCGGCAAGCAGCCACCAATTACGCAAACAAAATTCTGTTAAGTCTTAGAAAAATTGCCAGAAAGTGGCTGGGGAGTTGCCGCTATTCTCGATTATGTTTTCTTTGTCGTGATAATACCAATGTTATTGCAAACTTCAGTATATTTAGTGAACTAAACTTTTATTTTGTCTTCTTGGCCTCCCCCTTTAGCAACCGTTCTTCTTCCATGTACACAGCTGCAGCCCAAATGTTTCAGACTAGTATATGCATGCCTTTATTGCAACAATGTACAACGTCTTATGATACAACAAACCAGACTGTTTACAACATGCCGCGATATCCAGTTGACTCCAGTAAGCCACGACTGAAGGCAGTCCAACACCATGCGCTGGCACGCATTTGGCGGCACGGAGAAAAACTGCAACATTTAACCTGTATCGGCAGCAACCAAAACATCAAGCTGAGCTAGCGAGAGATTTTTCGTAAATTCTTTTGATCTCAAGGGCTTGCCACTGCGGGGGAAAAAAAGGAGAAGGTCAGGGTGTGCTTGCTATTGCATGCATCTCGCAAGCAGCCTTGCAACGGGAAGCAGCTCCGAAGAAATTTGCCTTTTGTGAACCTCACACTTGGTCTTGGCTCTGTACAGCAGAGTGACCACTTGTGTACCTCAACACATTCCAAAATGGGGGTGGAGCCGACGCCTGAGGCTTCAAAACTCGAGTTTGGTGCATCAGTGCCAGCCAATGCTCTTGGGACGCTACCGTTTTGAGAGAGTGCCCCTTCGCCACACACATCATGAGGAGTGCTCTGCTCGAGGGGTGGGGAGGGAGGGAGGAAGAAGCGGCAGCCTGCTGTGGTAATAAGGCAACAAATTTATTTTGGCATGCTCCACAAGTACATCACAGCTGGGTGGTGCCTAGCTCGCTAAACAGCCGGAGGGGAGGACTCCTAAAGCCGGGCCTCTCACGGGGAGGGTTGGGGGGGACACTGTGGAATGTGTCGGCATCTCTGGATGGCCAGCAGCAGCAGCGCGGGGGTGTGCGGAAAACAAAAATGTACAGCATGCACACAACAACACGCGTTGCAGCCTCGGCCTGCCCTCTCGCACACATAAATAACCTCTGGGGGAGGGGAGGGGGGAGGAGGAGAAGAAGAATACTGCGGGGACTAGCCGCCTGCCGCTCGGGATCTCTGCACCTGCGGGAAAGAACAAAAAGAGGGGGGCAACCTATCAGGCACCACACACGGTCATGTAACGATGGACACAGAGGAGGACTGCGACGAGACTGAAATGTGCGATAAGTGCCCTAGTATAATGCCTCCAGGATCATGAAGCTCATTCCAGGTCAATAGCAGCGGGGCACCTTTGACATTCAATTAAACAACATAATGTCAGCTAACCCCCCCCTGGAATGAGAGATCACCTGCCAAGCTTGGTTGTTCTATAAAGTGGGAAAGAGCAACCGCATCACTAGCTTGATGAAAATGGCTAGATTCGTTGCAGCAAGCTGGCTGTGTTCACACGGGCACAAAAATGCACTGGGCTGAACAAGCCTAACATTCGCTCACCTTTTCTGCAAATAAGCCGACTCGATCAGGAGAAACCAATTTAAGGGGGGACGTGGCTTTCAAAATCAACTTTTTTTATTTCTTTGAGGATTTGTGAAAATTGGCACAGCAACTGGAAATGCTTGTGTGATAACACCATAAAAATTCCGAAGTAATATTTTGAAAACTTGTTTATAAGTCTGTCTGTTCACCTTGTACCGAGCTTCAGCGGCTTATAAAACATGATAGAAATCTTGTTTGAAGTGCTTTGCATTCGCAAATAAATGGCTAAGGTCGTGAAACTCTTAGATTTCTTTATTTAGAACACAATTTTTAGTTTTCGTTTTTTAGGGGTGAATGTACAACAGGCATGTAGACTGAACAACTACGTAACAAAAAATTTACAAAAGGTAAATCTGGGAAACCAGAAGTGTCCTGACCTCTCAACTATTCATCAAGAATGCAATGTAAAACATGGGATCAAAATAGACCTAGCAGTCATGAAGAAATCGCTGAAACAAGCAACACAGGTGGCAATAAAAACTCGAGAAAACTGCTTCTGAAGTTGCAACAGACTTCACTCATCAAAAGTCGCTAGGGTTGTAGCCTTTCCTGTCCTTTTGAATATGGAGCTTCTGTAATGCCTTGCCTTGAAATTGGAGTGGCTTTTGCAACGTTTCTTTCCACAAAACATCCTTTTCATATCCTCTGTGAAGAGTACATAACCCAGTTTGCGGACCAAATGGAGGGTAAATTGCTTTCAATGCAAAATAGGTTAGCTGGTTGCCTGTGTTGCACTGGACAACTTCCCTATGCAGTGTTGTCACCATGGCAACAAGTGAAAAACTGTTTACTTAAATTTGAAAACTGACCTTTGACTTTCGTTTATGTTTCATAACCTTGCCTGGAGCAGCAGCTTAGTACACGTTTCTACAGGTGTTCATTGCCAAAAATTTACATATCCCAATACAAATAAACTACTTTGAAGCTTGATATATTCTGCATAGCTCCAACTTCAATGCACGCACATTCAGGGCATCCAATATTCCTCGCAGCACAGCCATATGCACTAAACTACAGATGTATGCATTGGTATTAATAATTTCCCTAAAAATTCAATTTGTTAAATGCTACGACAGTAAGGTAGATTTTTAACAACGTGAACAGGTTCTTATTCCTAACTCGGGCCTGTTTTGCGTAGTCGGGCGATGCTTTAACGCGCAGCAGCTATGCCGTGCACACCGTAGCTTTTGACGCGTCGACCGCTTCTTTCCGAAGGCTAGCGAGCTGCCAAACATAGCAATAACTAAGTGTGTAAACATCGCAAATCAGACAAGAAATTCACCTCGCAAACTGCTATCACAAGCACGCACACCGCGTTTCACCCGCCAGGGTAAAATCGCGCGCACCACGAAGCGTTCAATGACCTCCGTCTTTCGAGCTACGTAGCTTTCCGTAATCTGGCTCATGATCTCAGGCATTCCCATCGCGATTACATCCGTGTTGAATACCACAGCAGATAAAATGACTGAACAGAAACTTGGCCGAGCAAAGCAGTGAAAATGAAGTCAAACACGCACTACGCAGTTCAGGAGGCCGCCATCTTCCGTTGCTGCAGGGACGCCCAATCAGAAGGGCCACTCCGCTCCGATTGGAGGTCCAATCATGCTTTAGAATTTATTTCTAGCTTCGTTTGTGTGCCGCCCTTTGTCTGCCATTCGTGCGTTTGCGAATGAACAAAGATAAAATCTATGTGGCTTTCAAAAAAACAATGTCTTGGTCATTTTTACGAAGTTGAAAGCTGCATCCCCCTGATGGCAGTACAACACTCCCTCAGTGTCATGCTCGTTGTTTCACTAGATGCCAGCAAAACAGTAAAGAAGCGAGCGCTACTGCACTTAGAAGATGAATTGGCAGAGCAGTTGTGCTGTTAACCGGCCCTTCAAGCATGGCAACCTTCTCTATACTGTAAAAACGTCGCTATTACAAGAAATGCAAGAAGAGTGCGACCAAGTCTACCATTCTCAATTAAGCAAAGCTTTGGACCTTGCCCATGTTATTAGACGGCCAGGTGTGCGCAGAGCGGGAGCGGCACTACTCACTTGGTGCTTTCCTCAGAGGGCGCCAAAGGGGTCGTTAACCGCCGGCTGGCTGCTCGCCGCGGGGGCCGGTGCGCCAAAGAGGCCGCCGGGCGCTGCAGCCATTAGGGGCGGCTGCACGCCCATCTGGGCAGGCGGCCGGAAGGGCACCAGGGGCGTCGGCCCAAAGGCACCGCCCACCATCGCCCCACCCGGCGCTGCACCCCAAGGGGCACCCCCCGTCACGGGCATCGGGGCCACCACCGCCGCTGTTCCTACCGCCTGCATTGCAACACACGCACACTACTTTCAGCGGCACCCGGTTTGCAGGGAACACAGGGAGAGCAGCAGCTTCTGGACTTTTGGTTTTGTACAGCAGAGAACCTGGTCACTTTACATTACAAACAGGGCATGTCCACGTGCAGTTTCCTTCTAGACATTCAATTTAAGTTCATGATACTGATGCTTGTGTCTTTTGTTGCTCAAGAAAAGTGTGAGAATTACAGTTTGCCTCAACTGAAATATGAAATATTTACAGAATAATAGCAATACAGTCAAATAACAAAATCCCACGAGTACGAAATTTTTGCGGCAATGAAATGTTTTTGGATCCCCAGTGAACGTCCATAGAAGCCCATGTATTTCATATGTCGCGGCAACAAAATGTTTTTGGAAAGCGATCACGTGTAAACGAAACTCTCCTCAATTCTGGTTGGCAATTTATCTACCTATTGAGGCTAACAGAGTACAGAAAGTGCTCAAATGCTTTTTTCCGGACTCAAAATGCGTAAACTTCTGTAACAGCATGCTTGCATGGCCGTCGCCATATATATTTAAAAAAAAAGAAAAGAGTGAAGCAGGCGGTCGTAGAGGCAGCCTTGGAGTGACACCACCAGGCGACATACGGTGATTCGCGGCACGGCTCTGGCTTAGTCTATGGGCCATTCCACGGCAAACGTCCCAGGTGTGGTACTTGACCCTCTCAAATCTTTTTGAAAAAAATTTGTTCATTGTGTCACCAAAATGCCCTGGTTGTAACTTGGGCGCGCTAAAAAATATCTTGCACGCAACAGTCCTTTATGTCGTGCTTGTGAAAACTGCACCAACTTTGTAAATTTATTTAAAATATAGATGGACGGGTGAAACTGCTTATGGCACGTTTCCTGGTCTCTTCGGGCGATTAAAACGGAATGTCATTAAAAGGTATTTTGATTGATTGATTGAAGGGGTTTAACGCGCCGACGCAACGCAGGCGATGAGGCACGCCGTAGTGGAGGGCTCTGGATTAATTTTGACCACCTGGGGATGTTTAACGTGTTACAAGGTATTTTACCATCATTATTGAAGGCAGAATGAAGCTAAAATGGTGCCTTTTGAGCAGTTTATAAAAATATCTTCCACAACATGGTGCGAATCGAAAAATTTTTTTAAGGGAGACCTGTTGATGCACATTCGCTTAAAAATATTTTGGGGGCATTTAAGGGTGGATGTGGGTCTTGAAACCGCGAAAAATGACCCAAGAAGTCAATTTTCACAAATCCATTTCAAAGTCCCTGTAGTCTAAAGTACCACCTGACAAAATTTCAGCGTCTAATTACACCTCTAAGTACTGAAAAAATAATCAGTGTGCGTCAGAGCATCCAACTTTGACCCAACCTCAAGTTGCGGTAGCGCCGCCCGACAACAAGTGATCGGCACCATCTTGGACTCTTAGGAAAGCTGCTTCTTCTCACTTCAATTTGGCACATTTCAAAAGGACGTGCAGATAACAGCGGTGTGGAAAACAGCATTGTTTTGAGGGTCACAAACGTCGCGACAAGGGCGCTGATTGGATAAGGCATGCGCTTCTCCATTTTGCAGCCTTCCGATTGGCTGTGGCATGCGCCTGCTCCCCTGGCCTCCCGGTGCAGCTTTGTCCGCGGCATCTGCTATGCTTGGTCAGCCATTCTGCCTCTGCGGTGGAATTTTTTTTCTCTTCATATTTCTAGTGTTTCTCGTCCCCCTTACTTATACTTCGCACCGTTCTTGTATATAATTCTACTTTTTACTAACTTCAGTGTATTTTAGTTTTACATTTCGCGTGCATATACCCCGCCTTGAACGTATACCCCGCCTTGAAACCGCATTGACAAGTGTTTTACATTGAAGAAGGGTTGGTGGAGCATGAAGCTGTTGTCGATAACGTGAACGCTTCCTTGGCGGAGAAGTCTGCTCCTTAGCGAAAGTCTTGCAAGCGATGACAGTGATCAAGGTAGAGTTTGCAATCATGGGCATGGAAGTTCTCCGCAAGCTTTCGCATCTGCAAGGTGCAGCAAGTGCGGGACGGCGATTTCAACACTTTTGAAGTGCGAAGACAAGCAGTATGGTCTTGTGCTGAGGCTTATTCTGTGAACGTTGGAAGTGATGCATCGTCGTAGAGCGATTTTTTTTTTCCACAGGCAATTGGCATACAATAGTTTGTCATGTTCAGATAAGCCGATTTCGGTGAACTTGGTGTCAACGTATTGAGGGAAAAGCGAGCTTCATGCTAAAGCTTTTCGTTACCTGTAAGCTTCATAAATAAACGTGGCACTGCTGTCTAAACTTTAAATTCCAATTTCTCAGCTTTGTTTTTCATACAGTTCCATAGCCTTCGAAGTTGAGGATGTCCTTGTGAATGGATCTTGACAAACTTGGTGTGGTTCTTTTCAGAAAGAACTGAATTACAGGCTAAAGCTCTTTTTTTGATAAACACATTTGATTAATTATGCGAGATGTAGTCTAATTGCTGTCAGTTCTATCGCTTCCCAACTTTAATAATTATTTCTAATCAATAAAATCTGTATATAACGATTTGCTGAGCTTTAGCTTGTGCAGAGAACCTTTAGGAAACATAGCACACCTTAAAAAATTAACTTTTCAATAAAAAAAATGTTCATACACTCCCTAAAAAATATGCATATTTAGAAATTTTCATTATAGGACATTTTTTTTCTAGACAAGGTATCTCAAACCTGTTTGCAGATTTGTGATCACCAGATTACAATTTACTTCCACACCAATTTTAATCAAAATAGACCCATCAATAAAAAATATAATTTTAAGACCCACATCCTCCTTAAAGGAGCCATGAAGACAAAATACAAGTTGGTTTTATTAGAAAGACTGCTTAGTCCCGATAACAATGATACCAATATCATCGCAATCTTCGAACAAATAACGGAGATATTAAATAAAACGTGTTAAGCCGTGGCGACCCCCTAGCCAATTTCCTGCAACTTTTCTATGACGTCACGGAACCTTGTTTGTGCGACTGGCGGCCGCCTAACTGACCTGTCGCGACGACACATGACTGGACGTCTGTAATGGGGCCTGTAGTTCCATTTGACCGCATCACTTGAATGCTAACGTGCCGTTATCGCACGGAAAATTATTTTTTATTGTCGGCCCGTATGACGTCATTCTTGCTCATAACACGTCACTGTGGCGCATAATTTGAAATTTTTTAAATACTTCTTGCTTTTTTTCCGTTAAAAAACATCTTTTGTAGCTCTAATGGAGCTGAGTGAGATACTGAATCCCAGTTCTTTCAAATTAAGCGAAGTTGTATTTTCTCTTCATGGCTCCTTTAAAGGAGCCATGAAGACAAAATACAAGTTGGGTTTATTAGAAAGACTGCTTAGTCCCAATAACAATGATACCTATATCATCGCAATATTCGAACAAATAATGAAGATATTAAAGAAAACGTGTGAAGCAGTCGCGACCCCCTAGCCAATTTCCTGCAACTTTTCTATGACGTCACGGAACCTTGTTTGTGCGATTGGCGGCCGCCTAATTGACCTGTTGCGACGACACATGACTGGACGTCTGTAATGGGGCCTCTAGTTCCATTTGACCGCATCACTTGAATGCTAACGTGCAATTAACGCTCTGAAAATTATGCTTTATTGTTGGCCCGTATGACGTCATTCTTGCTCATAACACGTCACTGTGGTGCAAAATTTGAAAGTCTTTAAATACTTTTTGCTTTTTTTTTTTTCGTTAAAAAACATCTTTTGTGGCTGTAATGGAGCTGAGTGAGATACTGAGTCCTAGTTCTTTCAAATTAAATGAAGTTGTATTTTCTCTTCATGGCTCCTTTAAGTGAAGCCGTTTTTGGAAAATAAATTTTAGAATCTGCAAAAACGCACTTTTGCCATGGATTTAGATGCAAATTTTGCCTTGTAGGAATCCTAGTTAAAATACGTGGGATAGTTTGGTATATGTTATGTTCGACTTAACGTCAGAAAAGATCAATTGTAGATATTGTTCTAAGCGAGAAAATTTTTTTGAAGATTAGTTATCACACGTTTGTCGTGCATTGCTCCTATGGCTCCTACCCTACCAATTATTGTGTCAGTGCCATCTGATGTCCACGTGATGCGGTAAAGTGAAAAATGGGGCTTCGTTCCCGTCAAAATTATTTGGCATAAAAGTTCGCTGTCACGCATGGAAATTCACTGAGGCAGGGATATGTCCTTTGCTCCCTTAGGTGAAAAATCCCATGATGTCCGTTCGGACTGATATTGCGCTTTGATACGGCAATAAAAGTGATACCTGCAGAAGTGGCAGAAGTTTCATTTTTCGATATTGTATTGCTACAACAGCACTTGGCAAAGGGCAGGATTCCTCCTTGAGCTGGAGGGCTTGGAACATGCCCATAATGATTAGCAGTGTCAATGTAGTTGGTAGGGAAGCAGCCATAGGGGCAACGTACAACAAACGCAAACTAAAAAACTAATTAAAAAAAATTGCTTAGAACAAAATCTACAATTCTGATATTTTCTCACAAACTCAAACATAATGCATACCAAACGAACTATCTGCCGTATTTTGACTAGGATTCCCACAAGGCAAAATTTGCGTCTGAATGTACAAAAAAAGTGAGATTTCGCTGATTTTAGAATATTTTCCAAAAATGGCGTCACGTGAATTCTCCAAAAATATTTGAGTGAATGCACATCAACAGGTCTCACTTCGAAAAATTTTCGGTTTGCATCACATCGCAGAAGATATTTTATAATTGTTGAAAAATCACCATTTTAGCTTCATTCTTGCATCAATAATGAGGGCAAAATACCTTTTAATGATATTCAATTTGAACTGACCACAACCGCCACAAGAACACGCCACAAGCAGAGTCACCTTTCCATCTTCTCCAGAGTATTTTAAATTTACAACATTGGCACAGTTTTCACAGGCACCACATATTTAAAAGGTTGTTGCGTGGAAAAAATTTTTTTCGCAGGCCAAATTACAACCAGTGCTTTTACGAGATGTGGTAATGAACATTTTTTTTTTTTTAAATCAGAGGGTCAAGTGCTACACCTGGGACGTTCTGCGTGGAATGACCCGTATGCTAGCCGGATACCGCTGAGCAATATGCGTGCGTTGTGCATGCGGTGATTTGCACGCTTGCTCCTAATAAGATAGCTGGAAAGTGGAAGTTTCTATCGTGACGTGATAAGGCAGCCATCGTAGCCCAAGTAAGTGGCCCAAATGGAGGGAGGGAGGATAGTGCCGACGAGTTTGGAACCGCCTGCAGCTTGCTCTACCATTTTGAAAAGCAAGGACGCCACTCTTTAAATGGCACACGTGCACAAAACAACAGCGATGGCTGTGGCCTTTCTGGAGGTCAACAAGCGGTGCTACCTTAGTTTTGTGAAAAGCATTGGAACGAGGTGCCTGTCTGGCAAAGTTCAACAGAAGACGTTGGACTCCGCTTGCAAGCTCGGACATGTTTGGTGCCAAGGATTACGGAGAAAAGCGTGCAGAGAAGGCAAACCCGCAGGATGTTTTGGATGCATTTGACACGATTTGGTCGTTCTTAGGCAGGCACAACTACTAGCAATGAACCACTTGTAGTGCGAGGGCTGAGCTGTGAAGTTACTGCAAGGTAAGAGTTGCAAAGTAAGATGAGAGACATTCAGAAATAAACTTTTGGTTTGAGGGAGATTTTCTTGTGGTTTATGTTTCATTCTCCTGGCAACGGAATTCCCGTAAATGCGAATTTTTTGGCTTCCCCCGGCGGTTTCATTATTACAGGGTTTGACTGTATACCATGACAAAACTTAATCCTTTTAGCTCAGAAATGGAAGTTTCCACCAAACCATCAGACAAGCTAAAAGAATAGTCTAGATAAGTTTTTACAGAGCTCTTAGCTGAAATTTCTTTTACAACAGCTATTGAAGCTTATTAGAGAAGTAGTTTTAGCACTTGCCGTTTTAGCACTTGTGATCCCAAAGTATTTGCTTTAATTCGAAACATTACTCGCACGCACATGCCGAAATGGCCCACAGCACCAATAAAGGCTGGGCAACTACCATGCGTTCCCTCTCGAGTATCTTGCAGCACCCTGGCCCCATAATCATCATCATCCCTAGAGCAGCATCCCTCACCGGCTGTGGCTGGAAGAGGTGCTGCGGGGAGCCGCCGCCGGCCCAGGCCCCACCGGCTGGGGCCCAGTTGGTGCCGCCTGTCTTGCCGGCCGGCTTGGGCGACCCCCACTGGTGGCCCCCTCCCGAGGCCCTGCAAAGCAGAGGGGCGTTGGTGCACCGGCATGAGTGGCCACACGGCACCATTACCAGCTGTATCACATAGAAAGCCACACTGGTACCAAACGGAATGCTTCGCTTTTCTGGACGATGGAGATTGAAGAGATTCCACCGTAGCTAGATCGGAAGGGTGGTCAACGGACTTCACATGATGGTGTATTCCTACTTTGAGCAAAATTATCAGACTGACACGGATAAAGGGTGTTGCCTTTGCTCGTCCATTTAAGCTGCACATCTTTCTCAGTCTTGACGTCCTTGTACATGATCACTTGCGCCACAGGTGAAAGGAGTACGTAGTTGCTTTTAACTGTGTAGCTCACAGAACACAAGTGCACCCACTACCATGAACACCAGAAAGCATGATTGACCTGCCCGCAGGCCTTGCTGGCACAGTGCTAACTCAGTGCAAAGACAACATTCCAGACTGCTGGGTGCATTGCCGTTCCTTTTCCATACAGCTATGCAAATCACTTTCTTATGCTGGACTATTCGTCTGCTTTCCAAAGGCTTCAAAGTACGCACACAGATCTTTGGTGCACTGAGACCCACAGCAAAACAAATCCTTGATAAGTGAACCAGTAATGTCCCCGGTGCTGATAACAGGGAAAAAAAAAAGTGCCAGATAGGACAGCAATGCACAAATGCTGAACAGCACTAGGCCTCAGAGCATTACCAAACATGAAAGCACTTGAGACAAAAGGACAATTCACAATTGTGAAAGACATTACAAATGAACTGAAAAACTTTTTCAATGTTGATGGAAGCCCCCCCGAGAGTTCCCCAGAACTGCAACGTGCAATCGTAACGAGGGCAGACCCACTTGCGCGCTGCTGCCTGCTTGGGGCCGTTGATGTCGAGGTTTTGTGCGAGGCTGGCCAGCGTGGCATCCAGGTCGCCCTTGAGCAGGCCGCCTCCCGTCGACGTGGGCGTCTTGGACGCGGCCGACAGGGGCTCGGACACCGCGGGGGACACAGCAGCGGGGAGGCCGGCCATGCCTCCTCCACCGCCCATCAGCGGTCGGGGCTGCAGCACGTCCCCAAACGCGTCCAGACCTGCAGCAGGGGTGGTCGAGGGGATGCTGTCCTCGCTCTGCTGCTGATGCTGCTGCTGCACACGCACCACACGCTTCACCACTAACCACGTGCAAACTCAACAGAGAAGGCGCCAACCAAGGGGGAGAACTGAACCAAGGCTGCCATGCCAACCAAGGGGAGAACGGAGCGCAATGCGTGCGCCACCTGATGGAACTGCACTGCTGTGGGCGGGGGACGGGGCTCCCCCCATGGCCTGCTGGATGGCAAAGTTGAGGTCGTCGAGGGCCGAGGCAGGCTTGGCCGGGGGAGGAGGCGGCGGCTTGGCCATCGCTAGCTGGGGCATCTGCACCATCGCCGAGGGCTGGGCCATCGCGGGCTGCTGCCCCATCGCCGGCTGCACCATCGTTGGCCGTGGCACCGACGCAAGCTCCTGGGGCCGGCCCTGGTCGAAGCCCAGCCAGCCGGCGGGGGCAGCAGTGGTGGCGCGAGGGGCACTGCTGGGGGCGGCGGCAGGTGGCGGGGGAGGGAAGGGCTCTGACCGCCAGGTGTCCTCGGAGGGCTCGAGGTCGCCAAAGCCCGGCTCGGGCATGTGCGCCAGGATGGGAGTGGTGCCCGCACCACGCATCAGCTCAGCCGTGGGCGACGGGGACGAAGATCGGGGTGGCGGGGGCTCGAGGGTGGGCAGCGTGAGGCCACCTGCCGCCATGGGGCGTGCCACCTCCTCCTCTTCGTCTGGGGGCACGCACAACTCCAGCAATGCCGCCACCAGACAGCACACTCCCACAACGCACTCCTGCTCTGGTGTCTGCCTCTGATCCAGCACACCTCCCTCCTGGTGCCCTTAACTTCTCATTTCCTTTCAAGCGCTACCCTGAGTAGTCGCCTAAATACGCAAGATGCAGCCAATAGCTCTCCCATAATTCTGACACGGGGCCCTTCAGACCAGCAATTCATCGCTACTGAGGTGCACACCAACTGCCATTGCAAAGCTAATCCCACTTTTGTGCACAATTACCCAAATCACAGGTACCAAACCATTCACAAGCATTACGGCATAAGCTGCTCAATCGTGTTCGCGCGGAGCATAAACAGGAAGAGGAGCCTTGTTCCACCTGCTCAGCTCACTTCAAGTAGAACAGCACGCCAAACAGAACAGCTGAGAAAGGTAGCACTGTGCTATACATTTGATTTTGTCACAGTATAGCTGCTCATGTTTGTCCGTGTCATTTTCTTACCACAAATAAATGCTGAACATGCAATCGCCAGCTCAGGCCGTCGTCCACTTTACCAGTAATTACACTGCATCTCGGAAGAGACATTACCCCATTCAGGCTAACTTTATAAAAGAGTAGTGCATCTGTTAATGATGCCAAAATGCGTGCAGTGCTGTAGTGGGCTCTTTCAGACATCACTTATTTCCATGGCTAGAATTAGTTATGCTGCAGTCTACCAGGAATTAAGGAAACCATGTTTGTGGTTTTTCCAACACCAGCTAAGTTCCCGCAGTTTCCAGCCATTTTTGGCTCAGAGTTTGGTGCAAAACTTCGCAGCCACAGCACAGATACAAGTAAATTTTCAGTCCGACACTCACCAAAAGTTCGACATCATGCAAACAAATTGTTTACTGCTGTCAGGAAAGTAACTCTACTATTCATGCAGTACCGTGCTTCAAAGTGCCATTTTGAGAACTGACATTCACAGCATAACATTATCAAGCGTATTAGTCACAACTGGGAGACATGCAACTAAAATGTAATTAGGCAGCACTTTTTCCATTTGAACTACAAAAATTTCGAGTCTTTTGGTAGAAAACATTCAGGAGTGGTTACTCAAAATTCCCCTGGTTAGGGCAAAGTCACACAACGATTCGGACACGTCTCTCCGCTTGCCCCATCTGGGGAATCCGTCAGCGGCGGATTCCCCAGGTGGGGGCAATTTTCCCCAGGTGGGGCAAATTCCCCAGATGGAGCAATATTTGTCGCTCAGTGACAAATATCTGGCCCTTAAGTTTCCACTGTTTTGCCCCTCGAAAGCAGGGCCAACAGAAAGGGCCTACCTGAGGCAGCCGCAGGAGGTGCTGCACCAAAGGCTGCGGCAAACGAAGCATCAGACGCGAATGTGCCCGAGGGTGTGGACACCGGTTGTGACATAAAGCCTGCAGTGCAAAAAAAGAAAAGTGGGGCCAGAATTACATGGAGTCCTCCGCCAACAAATGTCACAAGGCATAGCTAAAACCCCACTTGTTCTCAAATCCTAACTCAAGCTCAAATGCACAGCACATGTTGAGCGCAAATAAAGATGGCCATTCACTGCACCCTTTGCCAAAACTTCCCTAAAACTTTCAAAACTACACAAGATCAAAAAATACGGTAAAGTGCAATACATTATGCATTAAAAAAATAAAGGAGGCTCACACTAACATGTAAGACTTGAAAGTTGCGAAGCTGTACGCAACCATCACGACCACAACGACAGTTTGAGTCCACGATTGCAGTCGATTTGCTTCTTCGCTGCCACAATGACCTTTACTCCATTGCTGCTAGAAGTGTATGCTTCCTTCATTTTTTTTTTGAAGTAATAATTACTGCGCATCATCTTGGAGGGGCATATGCTCAAACGAGTCTCTCTTTTCGAGCAAGTGTTGCCACGATTACAGCAAAGGCTGGATTGGTTTTTTGGCCGATCTTGTTCAATCTCCCTTAGTGGGTACAATCTCCTCAAGTGGGTATGCTTGGCACTTTCTTCGCATTTTTAACTGCAGACACAAAAAATAACTTCTAAACAGCTTTGCTATTAAAAAAAATATCACACACTCAAAAGCTGGGTCACTAGCTCGTATGTGCTGCCACATAATGGGGTCAATCAGCCAAGCTGCTTTAGCAGTTTCCGAAAAAACAGCTCATAATAGATGGCATAAGGTGTCACTACCCCGTGCTCTTGACAAAATAGGAGCACACAGCGTAGCCGCCACTCAACCAAAATTCCTGTTCATTTCATATCAGCTACAAGGCAACTTTTTAATCGAACACGTATCAGCATGCAGAATGTTAAGTAAAAGTGGTGATAGATGCTGCACAAAACTATTTTATAAAATGGAAGCGCTGTAAGTGGCAACCTCGGAATGTTTCCTTATGCTAATGACTTTCAAGCAGGTACAGCACAATAAATAGCGCTGTACAATAACAGCAACCACGCTTCACTGGTCCCTCAGATATAGACCGTTCCAACGAGGGCGCCGCCACCTTGCGTGCGCAGCGCCCTCTCGTAGCTGGCCGGTTTGCTGGCTTGGGCGTTTGCTCCGCAGCGCATGGGCGCCTACGGCGGCTCGGTGAATTTTTCGTTGTAGCGCGTTGTACGTTCTTTTCGTAATATACTATCAATGGGAAAGTTGTTGCATAGGACCAGTTTAAGCAATCTGGCTTAAATTGACGGATTTTAAGGCCGCGGTGGAGCTGAAATTCACTTCGAGGTAGCGTGGTCCACGGTGGATAAACGATGCCGTGTCGAACACGTTTGCAGTACTTCATCACAATTTTGTTTGTTTGCGTGTGTGTGCCCGGGATCACGTAAAGCGGGTATTTTGATCGCTTTACTGCAAAGACTGATGTTTATTAAAACGATCTAACCGTGATACGCTCGGCGCCCATGGGCAACAAACAAAAGCGCCTGTCGACGTCAGTGTAACAGACTTCTGGTTTCACATCCCTTCAGGGTTTAATACAAGTAGTTTTGGGTGGACTTAGTAAATATTTATCCTATTACATAGTTTGTATTAAATATTATCGATATATCAAGACTGCCGCCAACTATAAACAAAACTTCCTCTCTTTAGAATTTCAAGCTGCTCTGCAGCACAATTTAGCCGTGCAACTAATGTACAACATAAATAAAATGAACAGCACAGCTCCTGGAGAGCGTCCGCCGTTGGCCAACTTATTATTAGGCGTCCGCCGTTGGGCAACGAGACAAGCGCTCGCTTTTGCGTTGCTTTTATCTAGGTTTGTTGTTGCCGACAACGAGACATCACATTTGGGTAATACACTGAACTCTTGGCTGGAGTGAGTGAGTGAACAATTTTATTTTGGCCGAGTTCGGGATGGGGGAAGAAGGGAGGTGCAATCCCCTTCAGTAGCCCCCTCCCCCCTTCCGCTCAGATTGGCTGGGGAAAGGGACCACCTAGGGAGGTAGTAGTCAATGTAAAAATCGCCAACTCCAGCCCACGTAATACTTGGAGCCGGGTATGCCGCAATGTGACCGGAGCAACGGTGGATGGAACTAATACCATCTGCGGCACATACAAGTTTCAGTGACCCATTTTAGTTTGCAAAGAAGGTAGAAGAATTTTGTGCCACTAATCCAAGGTAGGACAGTAAGAGCTCAGAAGAACAAAATTGCTAAAACTTGTGTGTGCTTTAAAGTGTGCAACTCAAGGTGCTAGTCTGGCTCATTTATTAGCAACATGTAATTAAAATAATGCGTAAATTATTGGTAAACCCGCACGCGCGATGCCTACGAAGCGTAGTCAAGGCGAAGGAGCAACCGCGCCGGGCCCGCCGTGATCGCGCGCCCACTCCAGAGAGGAGGAAAGGCGGCCGCGCGCCGCGACCGCTGAGTACGAGAGTACGTTTCCCCCTTGCCCGATGGAACGGTCTATAGTTCCAATGCATTCCTCAAAATTTGAACCTATACCAAAAAATAGGTAAACACGTACAAGTTTTCACAATGCTATTCTTTAAAGGAGCCATGAAGACGTTTAATTTGAAAGAACTAGGATTCACTATCCCGCTCAGCCCCATTACAGCCACAAGAGATGTTCTTAACGAAAAAAAAGCAAGAACTATTTACAAACTTTCAAATTTTGCGCCACAGTGACGTGTTATGAGCAAGAATGACGTCATACGGGCCAACAATAAAACGTAATGTTCAGTGTGTTAATTGCACGTTAGTATTCAAGTGATGCGGTCAAATGGAACTTGAGGCCCCATCGCAGACGTCCAGTCGTGTCGTCGCGACAGGTCAGTTAGGCGGCCGCCAATCGCACAAACAAGGTTCCGTGACGTCATAGAAAAGTTGCGGGAAATTGGCTAGGGGGTCGCGACTGCTTCACACGTTTTCTTTCATATCTCCGTTATTTGTTCGAAGATTGCGATGATATTGGTGTCGTTGGTCTCGGGACTAAGCAGTCTTTCTAAGAAACCCAACTTGTATTTTGTCTTCATGGCTCCTTTAAAGAAGCTGCCCCTCAGTGGTTAAGAAGGCTGTTGCGTCATAACAGTAGGCAGCCTAGAAGGAGTGACGAATTCCCGACCCAACCAACGACCTAACAATAGGATATTTACATGTGCACCAAGCACACCGATGAAGCTGTAGTCACAGTAACTGTGCCTTTAAATAAACAACACTCCTAATGCAGAAATTGTTCCGTACTGAGCCATTTTTTAAACGAATGCGTGAGTGGCTACACTTTCCTAGTTCTATGAAAAATTACACAAGGAGTGCACAGAAAGTAGTGTTGATGGGTTGTTGTAGTTAGCCAACCACTTTACTGGTTATGACAACGAGCTAAAAGCACGTGGCTTAGCAATGTCTCTGCCACAAGCGACAGTCTTGAAACTTGCACATTACCTGCCCCTTGTAAGGCAATAAAGCGCATTTGTTGTCGAGGCGCCCAAAACTTCCTTCAGTACAAGAATGCACAACTGCTGCGGTAGTCTTCAAATTGCACAATGTGGCAGGCACGACTAATTTGTGCCCTAACCCAGCCATGTCTTTCCGAGGAGCCCCCCTGCTCTTCTCACCGTTGGCTGTGAACTGGGCAAAGGCGAGCTGGGGGCTCTGCACGCTGGGCTGTGCTGGGGGCACGGGCGACGGGTGCGCTGCCACTGCTGGGCTCGGCTCGGCAAACGGGTTTCCCCCGAGGCAGAGCAGGTCGTCGCTGGCCGGAGCGGCCGAGAACAGGTCCAGCACCGAGTCGCCCCCGCCCGGAGCAGCAGTGCCCGCGGGCGGCTCGGGGGACACCGACAGGAACGGGTTGGTGCTGGCCTCGGCCTCCTTGAGGTGCCGCTCCTGCGGCGGCCATGCAGCACGCTGCAGCCCAGACTGCACCCCGACGCCCACCGGGGCGGCAGCATGCACCACTCCGACTACACTGCCATGCTCTCTCACCTCTGCACTGCCCAAAGCTGGCTGCAACGAGAGGGCACACACGTCAGCACTCACACACCGACGCACGACACTCAACGCGGGAGGGAGGGGGGGAGGGGGGAATCGCCAGGGGTACACTCGCAAGAACACTGCTCTCAGCCACAGGGAGAGAAGAGAATTCGTTTGTAACCAGGCACTTTCATCACAGATCTGAACCATGCAAATCTCTCACTAAGGACACATGAAAGCTTAGGAAGGTAGCACACAAGTCCGCAGCTCAAATTGAGGGTCCGCAAGACAATGGTCTACAAGGAGCAATAGTGGAGAGCTATGGATTGATTTAGACCTCCTGGGGTTCTCAATTCTGTGCCCTAATTTTGCACCTCCATCAGAACAGCAGCAGATGCAGCTGGAAATCAAACCAGCCATGCTGTACACTGCAGCACAATGGCTATGTCACAGAGTTCATCACAGCGGATACACCGTAGCAAGAGTTCAAAACAAGTTACATCCAGGCAGAAAAAATTTGCTAACGGAAGAACTAATGCCACTGGACATGAAGCCCTTCAAGATTTGCATTTGTGCTTAGTAAGCACAATGCAAAGCTTACATTACTGACAGGCTTCTCTATCAAATGGAGGCCAGAACCATGCAAAGAAATAGCTTCGCAGATGGAAGTTCACGGCAGTTTCCACAATGCAACTAATTGCGAGAAACTCAAAGAAACCTTGCGTGTAGCATTTACACAAATATGTGCGAGTGGTTTAAATCTGTTTTGTAATTCTTACAGTGATAAACCTTGCATCATATGCTCAATAACTCGTGAAATGAATGCTCATGCTGGACTGAAGCACAGTACAAGAAATGCCCCCTAAAGTTGGCTCGGCATCCCCACAAATAATGTGAGCATCATAAAGGGTTAACAGTGTACAAAGACGACAGCGCACAAAGACGTCGAAACACAAGGAAGAGACAGGACAAGCGCTGAAGTGCTGATGCTGACATCTCTTTCTTGTGTGCCGTCGTCTTTGTGCGCTGCCGTCTTTGTGCGCTGTTAACCCTTTATGATGCTACACCAACTAGCCCACCAAGCCATCCTCGTGAACTAATGTGAGCACTTGTGAACCTAGGAACAGGAATACATTTTGACAACGTGTTCCAAAAATGTTTATAGCTTATACCGCCTCAAGCACAGTCGGCAACACAAACACCGACACAAAAATATGAACCTCAGTCCTAAGGTTTCAGAATTTGTCAGTGCCAAATAATGACACTGCTCATTCATAACCACAAAGTGCCTCCCACCATTTCTAAGTAAAACGAAACATTCTCCCATTTAAGTTTGATTTACCCTTCCTTATTTAATATTTGTAACTTTGTACTGTTCTGGATCACACTACTGCATTCGCAGTTGCTCTAATGCCGACTGGTGGCTTTTGTTAACGCATTAGACGTAAGCTATAATCACATGCGTGAGGCACCCATCAGGAGCTTCACTGGTAAATTTCGCCCAATTGCAACATTCGCTAATCAGTCCCTGCACACTGCCTGCATTTTCATTGCAGCTACCTGTCATTGCAAGAATTTTCACAACTCAGCTCTATTGCAACGCTGCACATTGTTCAGAGCCTGCAGTAATTGGAACAACATAACCCCATTCACATCTGACAGCCCGATATCACTGCAACACAATGGCCCATCAGTACGACCCAGATATCTAGCCTTGATAAGCCAAGCAGATAGCAAAGAGCAAACGCAGCAAATGAGAATAGCCCTTTACTGGCAGATTGAGCAGAACAATGAGGAAGCATTCCTTGCTCCATCCTCTTTTGCCATATACAGCCAAAGAACAGCTAGGGAAAGCTGCCGTAGATGGAATACTGCAGCAAGATTGAAAACTACACACCCCCAAGTGAGAAGCAATCTGCCAAAGCTGAGCATTGGAATAAAGCAGCCACCAAATGTATGATGCATGGATGCGAAGGGGTCTACATAAACTTTTTGCCAAATGCAACCTTCAGCTATATTACTGGAAAGACAAGTTTAGTTTTCTAAAAAGCGTATAAAAGTGTTTCTTAATTAAAGTAGTTTGCATTCAAATAAAGAGTTCAAAGAGACCAAAACCAGTCTCCCATAATCAACTCCATTTACAAAACACCATGCGAGTACAAAGCATTTTCATGGGTACATTCAGTCTGCTCAACAAGCCCAATTTGAAATATCCAAGATCAGAATTTTCCGCCTACACCAGAACAACCGCTCCTGTAGCCTGGTTTTGAACTAGTGCTCACACCATACTAAAAAAAATTTTACAAACGAAGCTACCCTTAACCCATATGCACACACATCCACTGGAATTAAGACAGCACCCGTGTGCCAGCTTTGCAGGACAGGTTTGAGAATGGAGCCATGCTCCACTTATATGCATGCACGTTTTCAATGCATTACAGCTAGAAAAAGAGGCACACACAGACCTGCACCTTGCCCACAACTAACACTGCTAAAAGAGCTGCGGCAATGCAACGGGGTGTCCCCCCCACCAACCTTGAGCTGGTTCAGGGCGGCCGCCTCTTCCTCAAGGGCCCTGCGCACGCTGGCCTCGTCCAACCGCACACCGTTGAGTTCCGAGCCCGTGCCGCCGGCCGAGCCAAAGGCACTGCTCGTGCAAGACAGCGCCGACACCGCACTCTGCACGTTGCTGCTCACCCTGCTTACCCCGCCACCACCACCACACCGACCAGTGGGGGAGGAGGAGGGGGGAGGGGAGGGGGGAGGAGAGAGAACAACAACAAGCATGCGGCTACTTGGCAACACAGCAGCCCCAGGCATGGCCAGCAGGTGCCTCGGTCAGTGCATGCCACACCGGTGCGGGGGCCGCCGCCTCCGAGACACGCGAACCAGCATGTGCAAAACAACAAAACCAGAGGCACTCAATGAACAACACTGCAACAAAGGGTCCAACGGAACACCAAGGAAGAACTTAAGAGTGAAAAAAGCTGGGTGGGGGGGCAGAAAAGAACGGGTGACGTGTTGGGGAATCGTCTCTGGACAAGGATCCCATAAGCACAGGTATGTGCTAGGAGCGATTCTCTGTACAGAAGTGCTGGGAGTGCCAGCTACTACCTAAATCACATCAGCAGGCAACACTAGTGCAGTCGAAAGCTGCATTTCTTTAAAAAGAGGTGCAGGTAATCTGTGGTGAAATTTAGCACATGAAAAATAAAAACAGAAGAAAGAACATGTGAAACATCGCCTAAGTGGCCAGCAATCAACAGCTGCAACTAAAGGGGCGGCGGCGGCCAAGCAGCAGCCAGGAGTGACTCCCCCCCTTCACGACAAGCGGGCCAAGGGTAACTGACCTGGTCGCCGACGCGGCTGAGGTGGCTCCTTTGCGCCCCTCCAGCGCAGCAAGGTGCTGCTCCAGGGCATCCAGCAGGCTGCTGGGGGCCTGCAGCAGCAAGGGCGGGGGGAGAAGAGTCAGCCGCGACACACGCCCACTGCACCCCCCTGGCAAGCAGCCCCAGACACGGCGGCAAGCAAAAGGCTGCGACGGCCCGCAAGAAAACAGCTTCCTTACTTTTGCCCCTTACCTCTGACGTCCTACGGGCAAAGCTTATTAGGAACAGATCAAAGTACTGGAAGAGAGGAAGACGGACGCCCACCATGACCCCGAACCCCCGAGAAAGAAGCCACCCATCCGCTTCATGCAGGCAGGCAACCGCTATCCACGCACAATGCCATGCACCGATCCTGAAGTGCACAGGGCAGCACCCACCTTGGTCAGGTCGGGGATGTCGCCTTTGTCGATGCCCACCGTCTGCAAAGGGAAAGAAAAGGGGCTGGCGTTAGTGGAGCAACTCCTTGGGGGAAGAAAAGGACAACACTTGACAGCCTAGGGGAGCCAACAACACCCACAAGAATGAGAAACAACTTTCTCTTTAAGAGGAGTAGAATGAGGTAAGCTCCTTGTTGAATTCAAGACCCCCACCCCCAAAGCTTCACCCTATGCTACAGATGTCTCTTTCGTTTTGTGTGGTCATGGACATCGGGCAACCAAATTTTCGGAGCAGTACCTACAGCCACTTTGCCAACCTCTTGAACAATCTTTTTGTGCCTCACTGTTGCCGCTCAAATGCGCACAATGGCGAGAGCAGTTGGCTATGCCATTCACAGCTGCCAGGACAGCGGGAAGAGAGGCCCTCACAGTTAACTAGACTGGCATCAGTCACCAACCCTCCTCCGAGCCAGAAATGTTAGTTTTAAAACTCACCTCAGCAACTTTGAGGAACTCAGCTACCCGGTCCATGCGGATGAGGAACTTCTTGTAGATGTCCAGGGCCTCGCGGCAGTTCTTCTTGTTCATGTCAAAGTACTTCTCTGCAGCATTGGAGAAAGCATGCGATAGATGTTACTTAAAAAGAAACATGCAAGTACCCAGGACATCTCGAGCTTTCCAGCCACTGCTAATAAGCCAATGCTTTGATGCTAAGTAGCACTTCCCAATTATTTCCACCAAAATGATACAGAAATGTTTGCCCTTGTTACCACTGACCAAGTAGGCAATGAAAAAAGAAAAGCTGATAAAAATTGCCATTCAACACAGGCCACCAAAGCAAATTTGTGTTAGCAAAAATGCATGCAATTTTTCCCAAACCAATTCAACTGGCATGTAATCAGCTCATGCTACTACAAAAAAAAAAAAACAGTAGCACAAGCAACACAGAAAAATCCCAGAGATAATTATGAAATAGTAATGACTCCAGGCCAACAATAAAATAAACGCAACAGCATGCAAGGAGTACTAGCCACAGGTTGTAGTTTCAAATGTAATGAACAGGCAAGCCACAGTAATCGAATCAAATCCACTTAGGTCAAGTTATTTGGAACACTCATTGACTGACTCACTTGTCGATAGGCAATGTAATACCACTCTCAAACATGCTAATTTAATTAAGTGCACTTCCAAAGAGTGCACTCAGCTAAAATGTCATTCGGGCGCAGCTAAATGGCAAACATGAATAACACTTTCCAAGGAACGCACTTTATGCCGAGTGTGTTCCTGAAACCCACTTTACCCAGGCCAGCTCGCCGAGTGAGTAATCTCGTCACCAAGGGTCCAAAAATTTGGAAAAGTAACATTTTGTCATCATGCGTTTACTTTGTTTCTCGCTTGACAAAGAGGGGGAATTTCACGTAGTTTTCGGAGTATTCACCCCAGCTATCGTCACTGACATCACGGCCAAGGGCACTTCATTTTATCATTCAGCAGCACACAACCTAAGTGCCATTCGGGGAGCCCGAGTGGACTCAGCAGAACTGCATTTAAATAGGCACAGGGGTACAACAAAAAGATAAAAGAACATAATTCCTAAAACTAAAGATTAAATAAAGGCAACCCTGTCGCGTTTAGCCTAAGGAGGATATGCAGCATTTCAGTAAACGGCACGCTTCTTTTGACTTCTGTAGAATTTTGCTTGGAACTTTCACAAACATGGTTTCAGTACCCTGCAACAAACCAGCTGGTCTGCCCAGCTACAGTCCAGGAATGCAAACACCTACCCAGGAGGTTAATTATTCCGTCATTGTAGCAAGCAAAGAGCCGGATAAGGTCCCGGAAGAGCAGCATGAAGCAGGAGCTGATCACCCCGTTGGACAGGTCGTTGGCTGTGCACTGCGGGTGCAGAGACACTTGTTAGCCCCTCTGCCACTTTGCAGGCAAAAGAAAATGTTTGGAAAATGTGGCCCGCAGAAAAAGCAGCCGCAGGGGGGGGAAAAGGGGAGTGGGGGAAAAAGAGCCCGAGTTGGAGGAAAGTTGGAAGTTGTGATATTTAAGCTACAAAGTCACACATAATGGCACCCCATCTACTCAAGTCTTCCCCCTCCGCAGCTGTACTCACATCAAACTCTAGCAGGGCGTCCAGTTGACTCTGAAGAGCTGGCACTGTCTTGAGCAGCTGCACATGCACAAAAGAGCGGGGAGGAGGACAGGGCAGCAGCCGGGTAAGAATATACTCGCATTCAGGATAATTTTCACACATTCACTATGGTACTCTGGCCTTTCCCAAGCAATTTCAATCTTCTACACAACCCTCTCCCAGGACACAGCAGTGATAGAACAGTGGTTTAGCGGAACAAAGTCATTCTATGGCATGGAGAGACAATATGTAGCAATATCGCGCACGTGGCCAATTCCTAACTATGACAAATGGTTTTTCCGTTTGGTATGTCCATTTGAGTGACAAAAGCAACCTGCCATCGTTCAGGGTGCAGACAGTTGTAGAGACAGTTTGGAGCAGCAAGTGATGTCTTCGACTTAGATGACCAACATATCAAATTCCCACTTCATTAGCGAAACACAAAATCATGCTTGCTGCTACTGTTCACTGCATCACAGCACTCAGGTTTACCTTACCAATAGTTGTACTGAAGACAATACAACATAACAGAGTTTCTTAATTTTAAACCAGTTTCATGGCAGCTGTGAAGCGCTTGGATAGAATGACCATTTGCCACTGCATTTTGGTAATGGCAAAGGTGCCGAGTGCAAGCATTACCCACGTCGCCTGAAGGGTAGACTGAACAAACGCTGAGCGGTGAGCACCCCCAAGTGGCCTCAAATGAAAGCTTCCACCCCGTGCGGCCAGAACTTATACAGAACGCAGCGCTAGCGTGCCACAGGTGCTCACCTTGTCAGTCGGCATGGTGCGTAGGGTGCCGTCTTCCTTCCTGCAACATACACGACCCAATCATGCAGGGGGTGGGGACTATCAACAGGCACTCTCAAAACACGACCACATGCACTCTGCTAAAGGCTGTGCCGCAAATCAAAAGGACAAGTCCCCTGCTTGTGTATCGCGAATAATCGAGAACTACACGAGGCTACTTTTCTGTTCATCTCTGCAAGGAGCAGCATGCATAGAGGCACCTCCACAACCCTTTTTCACTGGAAACCGCACAGTGAATCACATGCACAGACAAGAGGCTGAGATCCAAGCCCCACGAGTGTATTTAGGCTTCCGATTTATGACCTATCATATGCTTGCACAAAACTGAAAATGCCTATAGCCTTTGTGCAGAAGTGTTCAAAAATGTTATGGCAGCAAATAACTGCATTGATCAGAAGAAGCCTGGCTTTTCCATAATTAGCTTTGACTCCTCAGTTCTTGATACAGTGAGGCATTGTCACAATCTGTACAAAATTCTGTTCATACTGGCTCATGTTTCAGAAAAAAAAGCAATGCGGTGCACAGGCATTAAAGGCCAACTGCACTCAAAATTTCGACCACGCGAAATCACTGTTCTTTCATAGTATGACTAAAAAGACCGCGATGTACGAACTATGACGCCTAAAATGTGCGTAATTATGCTGCAAGCGAGCAGCGAAAATCGACGATTTTGAAAACGAAACTGGGCAAAACGCGGCCATTACGGGCAGGCGGAAGTGACGTATCAGCCGTCAGCGCGAGCGGCCAGACGGCCTGGCCTGACGGCGCGAGCCATGGCGCGAGCTGTGCCACGGCCGCTGGATGAGAGCGCACCAAGTGCGCTTTTCATCCAGCGGCCGTGGCTGTGCGGATCGGCCGACGCGGCTGGCTCGGCCAGTGTGGAGGCCAGCCAGGAGGAGAGTGTGAGCGCACGCGTGCGGGGTTGTGGGAGGCGCGCGGAAAAGCGAGCGCTTGTCCCGCAAGCACGACACTATTCGTGCGCTCCGACAGCAGCACACCGCGTTGGCATGATGTCGCGACGACACTCGAAAAGGAGAGAACCGTACGGAAGCCTCTTCGTTGCAATGAAAGCCAGGCGTACTGGCGCGAATTACGAGTTTCCTGGATTCTCCCGCTGCGGGGCAGGCCGATCGGCCTAGGCGGCTGGCATGTCACTTCCGCTAAATGGCTGTTTGCGCGACACGACGGCAGGTGCTTTGTCGTCTGCAAGGGCGGTATTACGAGTGCCTGAAAATGAATAACCATGCATTGCACAGAGCTACCGGTCGCGTCGCAGTAGTTCTCATGGTACCTACTACACATTTCGAAGGCATTTAACCAGGGTGAAATTTGAGTGCAGTTGGCCTTTAAAGGGACACTAAAGGCCAGATAACTATTTTTTCCGAGATTGTACCTTTCAAAGCTTTTAGCTTTTGATGACTGAAAGATGCTTTGTGTCGAACTGAACTGTAAGCAGTCATCTATATCTCTCACTTCCCTTCCATTTAGTTTATGATGTAAAGCGAGCGAGCCAAGGAACTGTAAAGCTGATGACTGGACCGGTCACAAAGCTGACTGTGCGAACAGTCACCGACTTTCTGCCCTTTGTTGCACACGGTTGTTGCCAGTAAAGGACTTTCAAAACTGACTGAAATCAAAACCAAAGCCAACTGCCACCTAAGGCACCTGCTTAGCAGAAGCTCCCAGATACATTTTTTACATTTGCTTGTCCTCACATTACTTTTTGAGCAAAGCCAAGCTCCACCAATGCCTTTTCACCATTCACATTTTCCGGCATAGCAAACTGCAGTGTGGAAGAATGGGGCACTGATACCAGCCTTTAAGCCTTTAGGCATTTTATGCATTGAACGAACACTGCCGTCTTGAATGGCTCGGCACGTTTGCAGCAGGGCACTACAGTCCACTGACACTTTAGTGTCCCTTTAAGCTTCTTTGAGTCCCTGGGGGATTAAAACGAACGCAACGTCCTCTGCGCACTTCTTCCCTGCAAGCAATACGAGTGCTAACTCACCCCCTCTTCACCTTGCAGAAGTCAAACGCCACAGTGCGGTAGGAGACAGCCTTCTCTGTCAGGTACTTGGCATAGCGCCGAATGAATGTTGACATGTCAAAGCCAGCTGGGGGGGGAGGGGGTAGCACACATGCATGTTGTACACACAGTCAACCAGACAGCAATGCAAAACGTTCACTCAATAAAACAAACAACTCTGTGCAAACGAAGGGGAGAAAAGTGTTTCCAGCAACAAACCCAAGTCACAGGATGCTGCAGGGAGCGGGGAAAGAAGAAAGAAAGGCACGCCATCATGATCATCATCACTTTCGTGTCGCCAGCTGGCGCCACTAGCCATGCGGTCCCAAGGTGAACCCAACAGCCACTGGTCGCATTAGCAGCGCCACACGTTAACCGAGGCACTGCCAGACCAGAACTAGTGAGCTGCATTAATGAATTGTAGCACTACTTAGTAACACACACATTTTGTTGATTTAGGACAGAGAACCGGACTGGCTGATGTACAAGAGGTTGCAATGGCTGGCTGATGAAGTTGGGCTGACTCATCTGTTCTTGCATTAATTTGCAGTGTTTCTCTCTCCATGTTACATATGGCAAGCTTTAAGATTTACTGCTTAAAGGGACACTGAAGTGAATTTGTCAAGCTCCAGTTTTTGCTTGCGCTGCATAGGCCGGCTCAAAAAACACTTTTCATTGTTTATCCGGGCGATAAAGCAGTATTTAATAAAGCTGCTGACCACTGTCCTAGTTCACCCAGTGCAATGAGTGCTTCGTGCAACTTGGTTTTACACTATATGATAAAAGTTCCAGTTGATCTTAACTTAGCAGTTATATTAACGACTCTTCGCCCGCCTTCAATTGCCCTAAACTTGTCTAGTAGCGTACCAGTCAGCCAAGCGTAGCATATGCACTTGTGTGGAGCGATTTGGACTTGAAGTTTGATAGTCTACAAACTAAAGACGCATTCTTCCGGGCACAAATGTGTCGTGGCTTAGTTTCAACCATGGAGGAAGAAAAATTTTAGGAGGGAGCATGACGACCCGCCACAATGGCTCAGTGGCTAATGTAGTGTTCGCGGAGCGCGAGAAATGTACAACCGACACGTCTGACGTTCAGTCTGAGAGTGCCTTTATTTTTCGGTTCCCCTCCCCGGGTCGCGCCCTCGTAAGTCCTTCATCGGGCGGGCCGAGCCGCCGGCTGCGCGCCGTCGGCTCAGGTTTCCCTTGCATCTAGGCATAAACACACAGCACAGCTAAGGCGTTGTTCTGCTGAGCACGAGGCCGCCGGTTCAATTACCTGCCGCGGCTGCTGCTTTTCTGATGGAGGCGAAAAGCAGAAACACCCGTGTGTATGAGATTTCAGTGCACAATAAAGACCCTCCCCCCGGGTGGTCAAAATTAATCCGGAGCCCTCCAGTACGGTGTGCCTCATCGCCTGTGTTGCGTCGGCGCATTATCCTACAATCAATCAGGAGGGAGCATGACGTCAGGCAGTGCAGCTTTGGCAAGCCAACCTTCTCTGATGCCCGCATTCTCCTCTCCTTCAGCTCCTCCCACACACTGCATCCTGGTATCTTCACCCTTTTCAGGCCTGCGGTAGCATTTAGTGGCTCCGGCTTGCTGCTAGTGGAGGTGGAGCTCAGGAGCCGAGCAGCATCACCGGAGGTCCATACAAGATTTTTCACCAGCGTTGCACTCCAAGCCTCATATTGTGATACTGCCATTGTCGCTGTTCAAAGCAAGGCGTCGATCGCATTCTCAGGAAGCACCCCTTCAAGCTGCAAGCTAAATTTGACTTCTGATCGCTTGAATGTGCAGCCGTAAGTATTCACAAGCAAGGAGCGGCCTACAGCTGCGCGGCGATTGCCTGATTTGCTGTGACGATTGCATTTGGCATTCTGCTGGGAGTTATCGCGCCACCTCCTCTTTACACCATAGTGCTGTAACAAGTGTCCGATCAGCTGAGAGGTGGTGTGAAAAGCTTTGGTTTAGCTTGCGTGCGCATTGCATGCGTTCGCCTTATCGGTGCTCTGGCATGGTGGCACACGATTGTCATGATGACGTTTGTGGTACATTGCTGTCTACTTCAGTGCATTAGAAAACAAAAGGTGCAGAACCACTGATGTTGGGGGCGGGCGTGAGATCGGATCATTCTTCGCCTCATGTTGAGGGCAATACGTGGGCTGGTTGTCTAAGGACAGCTCAATCCATGCAATAGGTGTATGGGAAAAACGAGTGCTAGATTATGCCTGGGAGGGACTGCGGTGAGTTGTGGACTGACTGCAGCCTTGACAATAAACGGTTGATAGGAAGTGCAGTGTGCTTTGTGAAATAAAATATAAGACATGGATGTCGTACTCTCATCTCCACTTTTGCACGGTGGTGGCACACAGCACTTCCGACTGTGGCGTTAACTTAGACTGATCCGAAATCTCAATAAATAAAAATGTTTCCTGTCCCTCCCGTCCGACCACTGTACCCGCACGATCAGCCTGCTGCAAGTTTCGGGTTGCAGGGCTGCGCACAACGCCCAGAAGGCACAACGCCCGAAAAGCGACTTCTCGCCGAAATTTGAATACCCGCACGGCCTGGCAACTGAACGGAAAGACGCACGCACGCAGCACGGGCAGCCACAGTCGGCACAAAGACCTACCACATGCCGGTCACGTGAGAATGAAATTCCCACGAGTTCTTCCTTCTTATATTTCTCACTTGGCTTAACGATTGCCACGTGACACTACCTTTTGAACTTTTCTTTCCTCCATGGTTAACTGAGTGAAGGAATTGCGACGGCCCGCAGGCCGCCTAAACATCTGGCCGACTGATTCTGTCAGAGGGTCAACGAACCATGGCGCAGTCAAGCCAAGCCATCTTGTTTTGATGTCACAGAAAATTAGCGAAGAGGATGCAGAGAGGAGAACAGAATTTTCGAATTGATTTTTCCACTAAATAAAGCCACGTAAACGCCGAAACGGTGGATGAAACATGGCCTAGAGACTTCAGACTACAATTTGCCCTCGCAATCCCAAAATGCTTATAAATCACTTCAGTGTCCCTTTTAGTGCTAGTTTGATGAAAAACAGGTGAACAGCGAGAGAGAAGGTTAGCAGAAGCCACAAGGGGCCGTAGCTTACTGTAGGCCACAAACAATTCGCCTCCTGCTGCAGAAGAACAGAGCCACCCCAATTACAAACGGGCAGTGAAGAGCAAAACCACCAGCACCAAATCCCTGAATGTTTTCATAGGGAATTGTAAAAGCCATGCAACTACTAAGGTGTTCCTATCATAGCTTCTAGGAGGGCCCACCAGTACTTTAAAATTTCAAAAGCTGTAGCTTGTCACCAGTACCGTTCCCAATTGTTATGCAGTTCAGAGCAAGGTGGACAGCCTTGTAAAATTGAGGAATATAGTTGTTAGCAAGTATCCACTCAAACCCTTAGGCGTACATGCACAGCCACTTAGCGTACATTCGAAAAATGAAACATTCACGAGTACTGTGAACAAAACCAAGGCTGTCACGGTTCTGACTACAGACTTCACTCCAGGAGGCGAAAGAATAACTCATGGTGTATGCTTTCTAAAACTAGAGCCAGAAATGGCAAAAGTACAAGCCCATAGTCATTCATGGCAAATACCCATGTGATGGAATTCAAAGGTCCTCTGCTCTTAGGAAACTGGTCTGCACTGGCGCATGATACGCATCCATGTGTGGGGTTTATCGAGAATTAAGAAAAGCTTTATACGCCATGCCGAGCAGAAATGCCGGCTCACTCATTCGTCAAATGATTCATTTTCACATCCGCATTTGACTGCTTTCTCAGGGGAAAGTCAAATGTCATTGACTTCATCATTGAAGAAAAAAACAAACTTGTGCGCAACAATCTCCTTTACACGAGGAGCTCAACGTTACTGCAAACCACATAAATACAAGCATAGAAAGACAAGCTACACTCTGCAAAAGTTCACCAATTTACTGGTGGACCCTCTTCTGGCAGTTACAGTTCCTTCAGGCTAAGTAAAAGAAGTGGCAGAAGCTCGTGCCCTTCCAAACAAACACGACACTTACCCTGGACGCCCGTCTTGTCGACGAATGTGCCCAACTGGAAGGTGCAGTTGCTGGAGGCCAAGTACTGGGTGAACCTCTGCAGGGGGGGAGGGGGGAGACGGGCACACACCATGAGGGGGGCACGCAAGAGGAGGGGGAGGAAGAGGGCGCACCTCGTTGCCATAGCACATGAGGTGGTGCACGGTGACCAGGGACTTGAAGACAACCACCCAGTTGGTGTTCTGGGCACGCTCTATCAGCAGGTTGGCCAATTGCGGGATGGACACGTTGGGCTCGTTGGTGCAGTGCAGCAGGTCTGCAAAAGGAGGAGGAGGAGGGAAAGCACAGGGGTCAATTCTCCTCTCTCTCTCTCGCAGGAACAGAATGGGGCAGCAGACAGGACTGTTCATACACACACACAACCCCTCTTGAATCTGCTCCTCACCAAATCCAGGGGCGGGGCCAGGCAGCCTTCTGCATTACTGTGACCCCCCTCAATCCTGCTCTAAGCGAGGCGGGTCATGGTATGACAGGGGGGATGACATGATGCACATAGTACTGAACTTTTCCTTAGAGCACTACACACAATATCGTTCAAGCCAAGCCAACACTGGATGGATATGTTCTTCGATAAAATGCTTTGACAGTGCACCAAACTTGCCCTGCCCACCCAGAATTACACCCCTTCTATCAGTAACAATTACATTTCTTCCACCGGTAGCTCCCTGTGCAAATACGTCATACCAGCAACAGTTCTCTACCCTGCACAGGAACAGACTGTGGGACATGGGATGTCTTCACTCAAACCCCTTTAAAGAGACCCCAAAGTGAAAATTCGGCACTTGGTAATGAGTGTCTGAATTAAAATCAAGAGCTACCAACCAACTCAACATTTTTTCAATACATTCAAATGTTTTCTCCATGACAAAACGCATGAAATGTGCTCATCCCTTCCAACAACCTCCATTGCCTATTTGCTGTCAGAACCCAATACAATGGAAATCAGGCATCAGGTTAACACTACACCAGGCTCAGGGTTGCTAGGAGTTGTGGGCAATGCTTTACTTGGCTGTAGAGCTATCACGCTATTTATACTGGAAACCAAGAGATGATAGTCCCCAAAAGTGGAAGACGATGCTGGGCATTACAAATGAGATATGAACCTTTGCACACATTCATGTCTGCAAGTTACTTCTAAGTCTAACACACCCCCTCAGCTTCGCCGCAGACTCAATGTGCAGAAAAGAAGTTAAAAGGCAGCACCAAAAAAAAAAGCCATCCTTGTCATGCTTTGTTTTAAAACGGAGTCACTTGTTGCCGCCTCCAAGATGCATGTCACAGCATGGAAGCTACAGCACGTATATACTACAATACATTTCTTCACAGCATTCACTGTATTTTGCAGACCATAAATGGTACCCAATGTTGATTACGGCGGCATGCTAAACATTCTTGGGACAGCACACTTTTCCTGCATACGGATAACAAGAAAATACGCCATGTCCTTGCACTGGTGTGATTCGCAAAATCAATTAAAAGTATTCATCCTGAGCAAATCACCATAACAGTGTTGCTTCCCGGCCAGCAAAGACATGTGATAGCCACGTTTCTCTTGCACCTTTTTCAGAAGTATTCGCCAATGTCTCTTGGATATATCTTGCCTTTGATGCGAGTGTAATCTAATCTGGTGCACAAGACAGCTCTATCAGAGGCATTTAAAAAAAGGTTGATATGAATAGGTAAACCCTTGCTGTGACCATATTCACTTTCACAAGGCTCTGAAATGCAGCCGTTGATGGATGCTAGTCTTAATGTAAAAAAAAAGATCTGATCTGGTGCCCTTGCAACGGGAGTCAAAGATAGGGTAATAAAAAAGGTCAGCAGAACCTTACCGCGATTCCGCTTTATCAAAGCTGATAAGAAAATACCTTAGGAGGTGCGAAAAGATAGCATAAGTCGACTAAGCTCCCCTTGTCTGCTTTGAGGACATTGGTCGCCGGTACTGAAGTACAGCTAATTTCAGACAGGCCAGTTAGCTGAAATACTTGCACTGCAGGGATGTTGGCTAATTACATTGCACCAACCATTTGATTTGAAAGAGTGAAGTAAATTGCAGCTGCTTTTTATGTTTTGTACGGTGTGCCTACGACATTTCACTTTCACTGTTCCAGAATGGTGCAAATAGCAGCTACATCAAACGCTGTTGCTCGCTGTCAACACGCTCTCTGACCCACACTTGCATTGCATGTAGTGCCTAGAATTAAGACAATCAGAACGCCTGCTGTAGCTGCAACCAAAGTAAACTAGGCGAACAAAACTGGCATCTGGCACAGCATCAAGAGGCATGTCTGCAAGGACTCAACACGGCCTCATCTTGCATGCTAGCATGCTACCTCTAGAGTTTGCTTTCGACTAAACTCGTATTAGGAGAGTTACAATGTTGCAAACACACCATATATTACTGTTTGGGGTAAATAGCGCATTGTAGTAAAGTACCGCAGAGAATGAATTCCTCGGTTTTGGGGGACTTCGCTAAAACGAGCTTAGAGCATGGTGCTCTGTTTCATGCACATCCCACCGGTCACTACACAGACGATTGAGGCTACCGAACATTCCAGCGAGGCAACCTGTCAAACGTTGCAAAATACTGGCGTTTAACTATACTGTCGCGAGCAGGCCCGTTCGGACGTGTTTGCCCGGGAGGCGTAACACGCGGGTCTGTGCAGTGTAGAAGGGCGGTACGTGCTCAACAGCCGCGAGTATTAGGTCACTCGCTTTTCTCAGCGCTGCCGCGAGCCGCCCAGCATAAAATATTCCGAGCACGCAGGCGTTCGGCGAAGAGATACCCCAGCTTTCGGATACCTGGCGTGCAAAGTTTCCGCGCTAACAGCCGGCGGCGGCTAGGGGCGAATTTTTCGGCGGTCAGCTGGAAACTTTCTCCGCCGTCGCGGACACGGCGGCGGCGGCGGGGGGAGGTATTGGCGAGGCGCGCACGACATTTGAGCCTGCGGAAGGTGTCATGCTGCAGCAGTGCGCAGCTGGGACGGGGAGCCGAGGGCCGGGGGCGGTGACAGCGCGGCGGCGAGCACAGTGCGCACTGTTAGGCTTACAGCACTGGGCCCGTCCCAGGCCGACCGGCAGCCGGTCCCGAGCGCGAGCAGCGGCCGGTCCCGAGCGGGCGGCCCACTTACAGTCGAGGTGCTTCTTCTTGGGGCCGATCACTTCCTCGGTGGTCGCTTTGCAGACCACCCTGGCGAGGCCTTGACCCGCTATGGTGTGCCGGGCTGCCATCAGCCGGTCGTTGAGGCTCTGGCCGGACATTTTTGACGACATAGGCGCTCGCGAACCGGGCTACGAAGACGGACCCGCAAGACAGCCCTGCGACACAAGAGTGTTGCCCCCGCTGGCAAAGCTCTCCGGCTCGGCCCCAAACACACACACCAAGCGGCAGGCAACGAGAAAAACCGTTCACGTCATCGCGTGACGTCACGGCGGCCTCATGGCCTGCGCTGACCAATGGTGACGCTCGCTGCCACCGTCCCTTTCACCGCCGCTGGCCAGTGCAGTGAAAAGAATTAAAGAGAAAGTGAAACTTTTTCGGGAGCTTCCCACCGCGACGTGGTGGCACGTTACACAGCGTACACGTTGCAAGAAGAATGCAAGGTGAGCTCGTCTTGGAAGCGCCAGTCAAGCGCAACGCTACGGCGAAAAAGGGCGCCACCATTTGAAAACCAAAACAAGAGCGTCAATCGCCGGCTTCGCGGATGCGAGCTGCCGAAGAACGCAGTAAAACTTGTGCGGAAAGATCGTTTGCTTATTCTTTCTCGTGTGGAATGTTGCAAAAAGGGTTAGCCAGGCGAGACGATGACGAAATCCGCCGTGCCCGCCGACAGCGCGCACGCAATCCTAGCAGCATTAATTTTTAGCTTGGATCAATATTGCTTTGCCGAGGATCTACAAGGTGACACAGGAGCTGGGCGCTTCCCACGGCTATGTTTGCCGAAGGGAACCTGCGTAATTAATGCGGACGTCATTTTATACAGGCACAAACTGTCCTTGTTAATCCAATAACGTGGGCGGTTGTTTACAATGTATACTTTTGCAGACGCACAAGTCATATATGCAAGGGCCGTCGTCCCCGAATTTTTGTCATAAGCAGTAGCCGATTCAGATATAATGCGCAGTGCACTACTTTGCTCAAGCAGGAATATAGAGGACAAATATGACTTCGGTACTTCACGACGCAGAGAACTGTTGACAAACCGAAGTAGTGGCTGTCGCGTCATATGATAAACAATACGCCGGCACCGCAGGGGACGTGTTGTGTATCATTTTTGAAACATTGTCTTCGATATTATGCTTAAGCAGAAACGTCAAGGTAGAGCGTAGCGAGAAAAAGCCATTTTATGCAAGTGTGAAGTCAAAACAAAAGCTGCTACGAATGAGCATATCACTAGCCAGAACTTCTAGGTGCTGCTGAAGTCATCCTTCCAGTGCTAGAAGACGGGACACAGCAGAGGGGTAAGCGAGACAACAGCTATACATCAGAATTTTTACGAAACACGCAATACGAGGAACAGAAACAGCGTATCAGAATTAGAAGAGGTAACCCTTGATGACCCCCACACGTGCACATTCGTAATCCTCCCCTTTCAGAAAATACATTTCTTAAATTTGCTTGACAGGGCCGCAGATAACTTGTGACTCAAGCATTGCCTTCTTCGGCAATACAAAAGGCCTTGGAAATTTTTCTTTGACACTGATTATTGAGCTTGTTCAGAACCCACACGTTTCCGCAAGCTGGCCCTAAACGATAGGCTCAGAGAGCATCATGCAGCTGTACAGGTGGCAACTGGACCAGGGCACTTGGCTTACCATTGTCACAATAAACACTGAAAAGTAACTGCCAAAATTTTGGGAAACAAGCAATGAGAGCTTTCTCATCCCAGTGCAACAGCTTCGTAGCCTTTGTGGCAGTAGTTCATGGCTGTGCGACATCCGGGGGTATAGCTGGTACTCAGCTAATTAAGTCGGCTGGCTTTGGCACACATTACATAACAGAGAGCAAATTCAATTTGTAGGTACGTGGGCACCAGCTTCCCCATCTCTCATATTGCCGCCCACTTGTGATCTGAAAGAAAAAAATCGCACACGTGTCTGCCAGTGTCTGCCATACTGGCTGGTTTGATGACCAAATGAACTGTCTGCGCTCAGTGAACCCTCTTGCATTTGCACATTTATAGCCGTGAATCTACTAGTACAACATGCACTCTACTGCGCAACGCTGCATAGGCGTTGCACTTAACTGCTACCACGAAAGAAGTGATGGTCTCTTTTATTTGCCAGTGTAGAATAGCTCTGAGCAGTTCCTGGGCAGCTCCAGAACTGCTCTCGCAATAGATGTGCTATGGGCTAAAAAGAATACGGAGCTGTGCTGGAACAGTTTTGAGTAGTCCAAAACGACAAGTTGAAGAGACCGCGCGTGAGCAAGAAAGGCACACATGCGCCGTGCAGTTCACGAAAAAACGACAGTACGGCCTTTAATAAATGGAGAGTCTACATTGCTGCGAGTGGCTGTACCCCCAAGAGGCGCATCCCTTGTCCTAGTGTCACCCTTGCAGCATGGAAGAGGCGCAGCCTTGCCTGCAAAACAAGCCGGCATTGCAAAGAAACGCTCACAGAGAACTACGTCCACATCACTTGGTGCACCTGGGAGCCAACAGGTCTGACCACGTGGCAAACTACTACGTTGAAATGCACTAGTATTGTGCTTCTTCTGCAAAAACAGCTTACATGCTGTGTTCATAAGCTCCCCTCCTGGTTTGGCTATATTAAAGAGATCACAAAGACAATATTCATCCTTGCTTTAACTTGCTCTACTCTACTCTGAAGCACACGGCTTTCACCAAAACAAAAATATGGAAAAACTTTTGGGTTTTGCACTTTGCAACAAACGCCATACGGGAGATACCAAACACAAAGAATTTAGTGTGTTAACTCCACGTCTGCATTAAAGTGGTCTAATCAAATACAACTGGAGGCCTTGCTGCAATCACATAATCACGTTTATTAGCGGCAACTTTGAGGGCAGCCATCAATCGCTTGAGCTACCGTATTTTCGCGTGTATAACCCGCCCCTGCATATAATCCGCACCCCCACTTTCAGCCCGCTAAAAAATTTTTTAAAATATCCTAAGAAAAGATACAGGAAAGGCTGCACCAAAGCTACTGCTCAAGCAACATATCACATACTGTGCAGACAAAAAAAGTGTATATCTAGGAAGTAGAATACACTAACTGCAAGGCGAAAGTCGCAATTCACTCAGCGTCACTGCTCTCTCTAGAGCTATCACTTCAGCAGCAGTCCTCACTGTTATGTACAAGGTCATCTTCGGTTCTATCTGCTATTTGTGTTTGTTTGTTTTTTGCTTTCGTCATTGTTTTTTTTTTTCCTTGTCCTTGTATGTTTTGCGCAATCGCTGCCATGCAAGGCTTAGTGTTACTGTGCAGGGGCTTCACGGCACAACGTGTATTGCCATGAAGCCGCACCAAAGCCCTGTGTATGACCCGCACCCCCACATTGCCACTGAAATTTTCGCATTTTTGGTGCGGGTTACAAGCGCAAAAATACGTTATACAGTCCCTGTGATGTCGCAAGGGAAGTGCAAGGAAGTGGCTGCCGTGTCACAGTCATTTCATTTGCTTCTCCTATTACCTAGCTTATCCACCTTCACAGTATCTACTAAAATACGACCATTTCTAGTACTTGATGTTTCATGACTTGGTAAGAGTTCCACTGCACAAATCAGACAAAGCAAAAACAGGAAACATCTACACCTTCCGTTCAGTCCTTATGTTGTGCTTGTTGCAGAATCCTTATTCCCTGACCTTTGTTTTCACACGCTTCAATGCAAACTGGTTTGAGGCAGCAGCGCCCAGTAATACGGGCATAAACAACGCTGCCTTGGCGCATCTTCACTGAGCTACCAATGCTACAGGAAGAAGCTGGCTTCCAAATAATAATGAAACAGTCTGAACCGAAGAAAGCTTGTCTGGTGAGGAATGCTACCCTTTACACAAAGCAGGCCTTCCAAGCTAACTGAATGAGCTTCCAGCTTTTCAGCTTAGCTGAAGGAACTAAGGGCTTTTCCTCAGGCTCATTAAAAAAAAATTTGTGTCTTCTGCATCTCCAGGACAATGTAAAAAGGAGGTTCTGTAACCAGGTGTTGACACTTCTACAAAGGGTTTATGAAAGTAAAAAAATAAATTAGAAAAAACACCGCAGTCTGGTTCACTACCTGTGCCACAGGCAGGGCTTGGTTCTTAACAGGAAGCTCCTTGGCAGCTCGTCCAATGGCATGACTGCACACACGGTACAAAATTCAAAACACGAAATGAAAAAAAAAAAAAAAAAGCCTTCTCGGCATCATTTGTGCACTTTCATAGAATTGTGTTCTTTAAAAAATGCGACAAATCCCCCCACCTAAACAGCAAAAAAAAAAATAAATTCACGGACAACTGCAATAGTATTTTTAATGCAAAATTTTAGCACAGCTCTCTACGTCTTTTGGTTTTACAATATATTGAGGCAAAGAACTTGAGAGGGAGATGTGGGCATATACAGTTATGAAAGCTTTTTTTTTTTATCACTAGAACAGTGCTGTGAGTAACATGTCTGGCATGAACATGTGTGGCACGTTGCAAATTGAGCGGAGTGTGGCACAACTGACTTGCTAATCGGGACATCACACGAGGGAGCGCGTAGGTGATGTGCGAGTGTGTTTCACAGCAGTCTTCCCAGACAGACCTCCACTCGCAAATGGACGAATGCACGCTACTCTGGTGCCACCGTAGCCACCACCTACAGACATTCATTCATGCAGTGCTGTGCTTCCTCGTTCTTCAGTTTTCCTGCTCATGCTTCCGCTGCACCTTCCCCCACTTTTCTCCTCGCACTCTCCTTGCCACCACCATCACTGATACTCTGCAGCTCTCCATGTTCACTCCCTCTCATCCTTCTCTGTGCCAGTAGACTGTTTGCTCAGTTGTTATGCCTACACTAACAGTGTACCAGAAGAGAGAGGCGTGTAATTTGGGGCAGATTAGCCCTTTCAGACGCTATGTACACAACTGTACATTTCAATTCTGCGGTTTTTTACAAAAAGAAATACCAAAGCTGAAAGTTTTTGCTAGTTCAGCATAATTTTGTATCCTTCGCCTAACAATGAAGAGCTTAGGGCCATCAGGTGGCTAGTAAGAATACTAAGAGCGTAGACAAACAAAATGGTGACACACGTGACGGCTTCAGCGGGAGAGATTTTTCAACTCCTTCTCTTCGTTTACTCAAGACTTGTGACCCTACAAAATGTAGAAACAATGAATAGCACACAAAAATATACGTATGTGGAAATATTCAGCGTTACTTGACGCTCCTGACTTCTGTGACGCTATGTACACAATTCTGAGCATGACCGTAAAAAAAAAAAAACTACGATTGTGTTGGGGTCAGTAACCTGCCAAATCATGCTATTTGGTGAGATACAGAGCATAGAAACAACAAAAAAAAATTTCTAGGGGAAAATAGCGAGCGGCATCTGAAAGGGTTAGGGGGACCCCTTTTGGGATGGACATTTCTGCTGAGTAACTTGTGTTGTTAGCAGTGCCCCTGGAGGCCACTGCTTACCAGTTGGTTTCAGAAGCTTTTTTTGTTAAAATAATTCTCATCTATTGCTCTAACTAGTCTTATTTCTTCATTTCATGACATAAAGTTTTATAAAACCCGTCAAATAACTGTTTAGTTTGATTTAAAAACTTATAGGTGGCGCTGGCTGCAAGAGGAGCTCTCTCGGGAACGCCTGCTGCTCCATACAATTTTTTGATCGCAAAAGGGACCCGCACTCTCCGTTGCTTTTTCTCTCACACGACACACCTTACCTTCTAGTACACTGTACCTAGGGCGACAGCGATGCCTCTCAACGAACACAAACATGTGCGCAAAAGCTGCACTCTATATATGATGACTACTGCAGTCATGGTTATATATTGTAAGCGCTAATGACTAACTCTAGGCGCCGAGCTTCCTTCATTGCTTCCCCTCCATTTATTTGCCATTGGGGAGGATTCCTCTTCGTCTTCTTACCTCACCCGTTCATCAACAGCACATCATCGTTTGGACACGCGACGCTTCATGATCATCATCGTGGTTCAAGGTCTCTTCTCGGGTTCGGGCTGCTGCCTGCCGCATCAAGGGCCTTCTCGCCTTCAACCAAACCTTCTCGCCGGAGCTTCTCAATATATATAATGGCTACTGTAGTAATGGTTACCGCAGTCTATACATACTGGTTACTGTGCCTACCTGAGGGAGAACAGGTGCTGTGCCACTGCACAGGGCTCTAGCTGGTCCACAGCACTGCACACAGCCTCCTCGAACCTGCAGAGGGAAGAGGAGGGGCAGGGCAGAGGTGCTAGCTTAAACGGCGAAAAAAAGTGAAGTTTACCGTATTTACTCGAATCTAGGCCAATACTTTTTTTTTTAAAAGTCGTTTACGGAAGTCGGGGGTCGGCTTAGATTCGAGGATGAGGCTTTTCTGTCACCGCTAGCCACTCAACGCCATCTCGCGGCCATAAGCTTGCAGGTTTGCAGTCGCCATTTTGCTTGTTTGAACATTGTGAACTCGGCTCTGAGCATTCCCTGCTTGCTTGCGTTTGCCACTGCGTGACCTCGAAAAGCGCCCGTGTTCGCGGCACGATGGCGCCCACCAAGCGGTGCCACTACACCGCGGCTTTTAAGCGGAAGGTAGTCTTGGAGGCCAAGAAAACTTCAAACCTTCAAGCACAGCGTGAATTCGGCATCAATGAGAAGCCAATAGCGAAAGCAGCAGAACGAACTTTTCAGCTGCACTGCCAAATGAATGGCCTTCACAGAACCCACGAAAGGTCGACACCACGAGGTGGTGTCGGCCCGTATGTAATACCCCGCAAGGAACCTTTAAGGGTACAAGAAATAAAATAAAAATGGAAAAGAAAGTCGCTGACTTTTTCTAGCTGCAAAGAGACGGTGGAATGCCTGTGATGACGAAGATGATACAGGTGAAGGCGAGGGAGATCGCAAACGTACGAGGTGTCGCACGGACTCGGTTCAAGGCCAGCAGGGGCTGGGTCACTCGCTTTATGAAGCAGTTCAGGTTCAGCCTCCAACGGCAGACGTCTGTGTGTCAAAAGCTGCCCCCTGACTTCAAGGAGAAACTGGTCGCATTCCAGCGCTTTGTCATCAAGAAGCGGGTGGAAAATAAGTACCGACTGGGCCAGATTGGTTATGCTGACCAGACCCCGGTGTATTTCGACATGCCTGTGGCCTACACCGTGAATGACAAGGGCGCGAAAGAAGTGCTGCAGGCAACAAGAAGCAGCGCGCCACCGTGATGTGTTGCATGGCCGATGGGCAAAAGCTGCCGCTATACATTATTTTTAAGAGGAAGACTCTTCCAACTGCAGAAGTTTTCCTTAAGGACGTCGTTGAGCGAGCCCACGAGAATGGTTGGATGAGTGGTGCCCTCGTCAAAGATTGGGTCAAGACTCTTTGGCAGCAACGTGCTGGTGCTCTGCTGTTTAAGGAGTCACTCCTGGTTCTGGACTCCTACCGCAGCCACTTGATAGATGCCATCAAGTCCGTGCTTTTGGAGGGCGGTACGGACATTGCGGTAATACCCGGCGGTATGACAAGCCAGCTACAACCGCTCGACATGGCCATCAACAAGCCATTCCAGGACAGGCTGCGGAAGCATTACAACGACTGGCTGACGCTGCAAGATCACCAACTAACATCGACTGGGCCAACTTGCGAACTGGGTCGCTGCGGCATGAGCCGAAATCCGGCCGAAGTAACTGTGCGGCCTTCCGTAAGTGCCGCATTTCGAATGCGTTGGACAGAAGTGAGGACAGTGCACTGTGGGAAGAGGACAGTGACAAAGAGGACGACGACAATGAGGGCACCGAGGTCGACGATGACGAGTGAGCATTGAACATTCTACGACAAGCGCCGCAAGCGTAACAAAGTGCATGTTCTAGTCTCAGTCCAGTGCCTTTTTTTCATTTGGTTTACATTCGAGGTACGTTTTTTTTTTTTTTCTGGTCTTCTGAATTTCGGGGGTCGGCCTAGAATCGAGGCCGGCCTAGATTCGAGTAAATACGGTAGTTACTCTTGCCACAGGGTGTGACGTCATGCTACACAAACAAAATCAGAAGTGGCCGCTACGTTAGCCACAGAATGGCACTAGCCGCTTCGTTCATCATCATCATCATCATCATGAATTTCATGTTTAGGCGATTCTAGATGTTTTCGTGGCTGCTGGCTGAATACAGTAGTGCTAGTATTCGCTAAATTAGTGCTTTTCTCTGGCCAATATTTCAGTTAAAGTGCAAAAAACGAGTGATCAGCTTAGCGACTTCGTTGCATCAAGGTTAACCACCACAATGGCTTTGCTACACAGAGGTCGCAAACACATGGTCTTCAATGGGAGTGGAAATGGGGAATAGAAGAACTTCGTTAAATCCAAGAATTTGTTACATCCAGGTTTAACTGTAGTAGTATGCAGGTGTTCATGGCACAAAGGCGCCTGTGGCCAAAGAGTACCAAAACTAAACAAGTGTATTGAAAATGCTGGTTCTGCCAAGTTAAGCTTTCTTCCATGCTCATCCTTTGTTTCCGCAACCCCTGCGTTTAAGATCAAACCTTGTTCGGGATAATAACAAAGGTTTGATGAAGTTATGAATTAGCTGCTGCGCGCCTCAATTAACCACCGCCCATCTTTCATTAAAGTGCAAAAAGATTTCCCATTGTGCAATGAAAAAAAAAAAGTGATGCCAGTCCCAGCAGGCGCTCACAGGTTGAAACATGCACAGAGAGCTTCCAAAGCAGCAGACCAACCGAAATCCTTCTGCTCATGTGTGTCCCACACAATGGTGAGTGACTCGAAGGCCAATTGGCACATTAGGAACTAGATATTTGTTTTTACTTCACTTCTCAACCTACCGTGTGGCATGTTCAACCATATTTGGCCATTTATGAACGATGGTGTAGAGCCTATCAATATGAAGGGAGTGAGTGCAGTGAGCCGGTGCATGCTGCGCGGTGCTCGAGAGCTGTAATACTGGAGTGATGTTGGATGTCATCATAAATTAAACATTTTTAAGTTCATATCTGGCTCCTCATTGTCTCAATAAAGGCAACTGGCCAGTCACGCTCACAAGTCATGCGAGCTAGCCAGTCGGGCTTCCAACAAAGTCGTCTGCAAAGGCCCGATTCACAACAATGGCATCACATTTGCAAATACTCAGCCATTTGCTGCTCATCAATCGCCACAGTCTCTCTCATCATTAAAGGAGCCATGAAGATAAAATACAAGTTTGTGTTATTCAAAAGATTTCGTGTTTTGTAGTGCCCCCAGCGCTTGTTCGAATGCAAACGCTGCTTTATTCACTGAGAAATTAATCAATTGATGTTAAAATTTTGATTTTCCCGCTAAATCGTGTGTTTTCGTAGCTGCAATGACATCACAGACCGCTCTGCAGCCTAGGATCCCTTGATTCGCGCGTCCGCCGTGCGGGGTAGAGACATGTACACGCTGGGGCCGCCATTTTGGATCGCTCACTCGCCGCCGAAGCAAGTCATTGTATCAAAATCACGCTAAAAGTATCGCCGCAACGCGGTTAACTGGCAAAGTTTGAATCAACTTATCTGTTTCGCGTGGCTGGGTCGCGTGGGAAACGAAACGAACAACGCGCTGAGCACGTTGACCCAATCGCAGCGGCACGGGACCGTTCAAAGGGTGTCTCCACCCTGTACGGCAGAGTTGGTATAGAGGTATTCGCGCGTTTGTTTACGTTACTCAGCCTAGGTGGCGCCACCATACCATGGTGTGTCGTTTTCTGCCTTTTTTTTCGTTCTGGGAGAAAATCGTTTCGTGAAACATACTACTCGCTCGACAAATATGTTCACGTAAGACACCGTCGCGTCAATCAATCGGCCAGTGTCGTCTGAGACAACCCCAAAGCCCCGCAGTCCTGTGCAGCTAAACAAGAATAGTGTGCGCAGTACCAACAGCAGCAGTACGCAGCGGTACTTCTATTTTTACATGTGCTTTCGTAACTTACACTTACCACCATTCTTACGGCTTAAAAAAGAATGCGCCCTAAATTTAAGGCAAATAGCTCGTTCGGCAGGCTTATACTCTGCCTAATTTTCGTTTGCTTTTGTCGCCTCCGCCAATCGCAGGGCTGTCTCGTGTGACATCATAGGTTCTGTTGCGGGAAATGAGCTAGTGGGTCGCATGGCCATTCCCTTTTTTCCTAATTATGTGGCTTATTCGACCAAAGTTTACTTTAAAAGTGGTGTCAGTATGATTCTAACGAGGCAATCTTTTGAATGAACCAAACTTGTGTTTTCTCTTCATGGCTCCTTTAACAGCGACGGCTAAATAGCATGCGTGCTTTTAGCAAAACACTGGTTATGACCTCCTTGGTATGCCAGCAGTGTTGGCAACTACGTGCCACAACAAGTGGTGGTTGAAAAGGTCTTACACACAAAGGAGAAACAAACTGCACAAATGAATATACACGAAAAGGGCGAGGAGCAGATCATGACCAGGCCTCACCTGGCAATCTGGACGGCCAGGGCGAGTGCACAGGGCTCTTGTAGGGCGTCTATGGCCACCTCAGGATCCACTGGGAAGCCAGCCTTCTCTTCAATGCTGAAAAAAGATTGCCATAGTAAATTCAGCTAGTTGTGCTACAAAGGCTTCTACATAATACACTTTGGAACCTGAGCATTGTTTTGGAATGCAAAAAAAAATGAGGACAGGCTGTTGATGTTTGACAAATAGCGCATTCACATTAACAGATGCTGCATTCTTACCTTTGGACAACTGCTTCAACAAAAAATTGGCTAACAAATGGCTGCTCCGTATTGCGAAATTTCAGCACATTTGTTCAAGTGTTTTCTTTACTGCAATCACATTACTTTTTGTTGCGATGACATAAGCTTCAATTAACCCAGACTCAAAAGCAATCGCGACAAAAATAGAAACGGGTTGTTCAGCAATCGCTTTTGGATCTACTGAACGTACGAATTCCTGCACACCCTGGACAGCAGATTTTACGGTGTTAACTTCCAATGTGGTGCTCAAACCAGGGCCACTCTGACAAGCAAGTCACACTGGGAACCGTAACAACAACCCTCTCTCAAACTTGCTTTAGCAGCTTTTTTACGCTCGCTCTAGTGGTACGTGCTCTCCATGCAAAAGGGACTGAGTTGATTGAGCGGCCAGCCCTACGAAAGTACAACCAGGAACGAGCGTACCACTAACTACACACTCCTTTTCTACTGTCCTCCTCACCCTAGCACCGTTCCCTTTTTTTTCATTTTCCTTACCGTACTCTCTTCGCTACCACTGTTCTTTCATTTTCCACTGTCTTCTGGGCCCGCCTGTGCGAGCTGATCACACCAACATCGCACAAGCCAGAAACAGGCATTTAAAAAGCTGTGCCGTAAATACTTGTGATTGCTGACACCACACCATTTTCACCAACTTTCATGAACCTCTCTGTACTAAGTCATACACTGGCTGCACATCAACGTCTTGGGCAGTCAAGTTTGTTTAAATGCCACTATCACAGCTTTACGCACTTCCAATTTTTATTCAAGATGTCAGTATGAATCTTCCTTAAGCTTGTAGACATGCGAAAAAAAAAAATTGAAGGAAGGAAGCTCACACTAATGCTTAAGACTTGAGGGTAGCGAAGCTGATTGCAACCTTCACGATAATCACGAAGGTTTAAGTCCACGATTACAGCCGACTCGCTTCTTGTTCACCGCAGCAACAACCTTTACTCCATCATTGTTGCTATAAGTGTGAGCTTCGTTCATTTTTTTTCGAAGTGATAATCATTGAACATCACCTTGGAAGGGTGTACACTACAACGTGTCTTTCTCGTTCTGAGCAAGTGTTACCACGATTACGGTGAAAGCTGGAGTTTTCTCTTTTTTTTTTTTTTTACCAATCTTGGCCGATCCCCCTAAGTGGGTATGCTTGGTTTGACGAACATGCGCAGGGGACGCTGGGCAGTCGTCGCGAGGCACGCACACACGAGCGCTAGGCATTTCCTTGGTTTTGTAAACAGCCGGGCGGTCGATGCGAGGCCTGCGCTCACGTGCATGCGCTCGGCAATATTTTTCGCGTTTTTAACTGCGGACACGAAGAATTACAATTTGCTAAAGAGCTTCGCTGTTAAAGAAAAAAAAAGGGACAATAACAGGATGCAAGCAAAGCCACACAACTCCCAGGGTGGCTCAAGCAGTTGTGGACAAGTGCCGCTGCCTACCTGCAGAGCCTGGCATGTGCGTACTGCAGTGACACCCCCGAGTCGCCGGCAGCGTGCAGTGCTTGGTGCCAGTCGAAGGTGACGTCCCGGTTGCGGCGACCACGCAGGCAGTTCACGACGACGGCCGCCAGACCCAGCTGCTCGGCCACTGCTGCAGCTGCCACCTCACCGTCCACCCGCGTTGCTGCGCACACCATCCAACACCCACTGCACTAACCTCTCTTTCTCCAGGGATGCACGCAGTACAGGCGAGCCCGCTTATAACGAACACAACAGGAAACCGAAATCACTTCGTTATATCCGCTTTTCGCTATATCTGGACAGAAAATCTATGTATACACCAATGGTAACGGGAAACGAATAATTGTTCGTTATAGCCGCTATATCGTTAAAACCGGGTTCACTATAAGTGGGCTATACTTTAGTGGTTAGACTTCATTCATAAGTGCCCATATGCCTTTACCTTGGAACTACCGTGAACTTTCACCTCATTAACTGTCAGTGCCAGGTTTGTTGAGTTTGTAACACAGGTGAACACCAACGGGCATCACAGGGCTGAGCAAAGAAGGCGCCACTGGCTGTAAGCATAGGGTTTCGTACTAATGTGCATATACTAAAAAGAAATCTGGCGTCAGTGTCTACGTGAGCCGTGCTTCAGCAAGCGTTCGATCATGCACCGTGGCGAAACGTCCCATTGTCACTTCCCATGGCTTACCAATAAGCCAAAAAGCTGCCTATGGCTGTGAAAAACAATATTGCTACAAGATGATACAGTGTACTAGAAGAGAGAGGTGTGTCGTTCGGGGCGCGATTAAGGGGGTCGTTTTTGCGATGAAAATTTCTGTTGTAAGCAGCGCCCCTGGCGGCCGCTGCTTACCAGTTGGTTTCAGAAGTTTTCTCTGTTAAATTAATTCTTATTTCGTGCCCCAAATAACCTTATTTCTTTGTTTTATTGTATAAACTCTTATAAAACCCGTCAAATTACTGTTTAGTTTTATTTAAAAACTTATATGTAGCGCTGGCTACAACAGAAGTTCTCTGGGGAGCGCCTGTGCTCCATACAATTTTTTTCATCGCAAAAGGGACCCGCGCTCTCTATTGGTTTTACCCCCCTCGACACACCTTATTTTCTAGTACACTGTAAAGATGACGAATGAGTGAGCAGTGGTACATGGCCCTGTGGTTCTACCCACCAACGACGAAGCTGTGTGCAGGTGCAGGCTTTTTATAGACCACTTGTAAATAAATTGCATAGCTCTGTGGCATCATGTAAATACAACGATTCACCATCACCCATCGCTCGTCTAATTTTTCTTGCTGCCACCCAACAAGATTATTGTAAAAGAGTACTTAAATTGTTTACTTATTAGAAAAATGCAGTTCCACCAGGTTTATTAGTTGGGGCTTATTTAGAAGTGTCATGAAAGACAAACAATAAAAATTTTCCCATTTTTTTGTTGTTGATCTTGGTTTCAAGAACAAAAAAATTCACGCATCTTCACGAAGTAAATCATGACGAGTGGGCGAAGCACTGGGGATTGTTCTTACCGTAAATCACCCATGGCATTGCCCACTCACGCATGTAAATGAGTGACAATGCGTGTGTACAGTATATGCAATTCCAATCCAATCCAATCCACGGACGCCAAGCCCCGGACAAAGCAAGGTCCTAAGGTGCTTCGCCCCTAAAAGAAGCCACATGGCTAGCCAAGTCAAGTAGGAGACAAACGTTGCTAGCTCCTATGGTGGCACCCACGAGGGCAAGCGATTACAGTGACAAATTTCCCTCTAGTATATGTCAGCACGAAACTCTATGCTTATCAGCAGGAGTAATAGTGCACGCACACAGCAATAGAGTGGCGTCACCACCTACTGGGTGCCTGATCCATGGCATGGTGGGCGCGGCGTACGGCCTCGTCCAGCAGCTCCTCAAGGAGCATGCCCTGGGAGACTCCCTTGCGGCTGCTGACGCCTCGTATGCGTCCGAAGGGCACGTGCCTCAGCCGGCCGGACCACTCCACGCCCAGCTGCTCCAGCGCCAGTGACAGCCGCCGAAAGTGATCCGCTTGCGATCGGTCCACCTGAACGGAAGAGAGCATCTTCAGCAGAACCGGCAAGTGGCACATGCTTGAGGAAGAAGAAGTGGCACTGAGGGAACACAATAAGTGAGCTTGTGTAGACTTCAAACACCTCTCATTTTGTGGCCATATCTTTGGACATCTCATCATCACCATCATCATCACCAGCCTATCTACGCCCACTGCAGGGCAAAGGCCTCTCCCATTATCCTCCAATTACCCCGGTCCTGTGCCGACTGTGACCAATTTGTCCCTGCAAACTTCTTGATCTCATCCGCCCATTTAACTTTCTGCCGCCCCCTGCAACGCTTGCCTTCTCTAGGGATCCACTCTGTTACCCTTAATGACCAACGGTTATCTTATTGCCTTCGCATTACATGCCCTCCCCACATAAATTTCTTCTTATTAATTTCCACCAGTATGTCCTTAACACGCGTTTGTTCCCTGACCCACTCCACTCTCTTCCTGTCCCTTAATGTTACACCTATCATTTTCCGCTCCATTGCCCTCTGAGTCGTTCTCAATTTAAGTTGAACCCTCTTAGTGAGCCTCCAAGTTTCTGCCCCGTAGGTGAGTACCGGTAAGATGCAGCTGTTATACTTTCTTCTTCAGGGACAATGGTAGGCTGCTATTCATTATCTGAGAATGTCTGCCGTATGCACTCCACCTCATTCTGATCCTTCTAATTATCTCTGCCTCATGGTTGGGATCCAGGGTCACAACTTGGCCTAAGTAGATATACTCTTTTACCACTTCCACTACTTCGCCCCCTATCCCAAACTGTTGTGCTATGCCGAGGTTATTGATCATTACTTTAGTTTTCTGCATATTAATTTTCAGGACCACGGTTCTACTCCGTTCGTCTAGTGCGGAAAGCATGCTTTGCAATTCGTCCCCCGAGTTACTTAGCAAGGCAACGTCCACAGCAAATCTGAGGTTGCTGAGGTATTCTCCATTAACCCTTACTCCCACCTGTTCCCAATCCAACGTTCTGAATACTTCTTGTAAACATGCTGTGAATAACATTGGAGGGATTGTGTCTCCTTGTCTGACGCCCTTCCTTATAGGTATTTTACTGCTCTTCTTATGGAGGATGATGGTAGCTGTGGACCCATTGTAGATATTCTCTAGTATTTTTACATAATGCTCATCTACTCCCTGGTTCCGTAATGCCTGAATAACTGCTAGGGTTTCGACCGAGTCGAACGTTTTCTCAAAATTTATGAAGGCCATATATAGGGGTTCAGAATACTCAGCGCACTTCTCTATCACCTGATTGATCGTGTGAATATGGTCTATTGTTGAATAACCTTTATGGAACCCTGCTTGTTCTTTAGGTTGACTGAAATCTAAGGTTGCAGAAATTCTGTTAGCGATTACCTTGGTAAGTACCTTGTAGACGACTGACAGTAAGCTGATCGGCCTGTAATTTTTCAGGTCCTTCATGTCACCTTTCTTATGGATTAGGATGAAGTTCGCGTTCTTCCAAGATTCCGGTACGCTTGCAGTCATTAGGCATTGCGTATACAGGTTTGCCAGTTTTTCAAGTACAATTTCTCCTCCATCCTTCAAGAGGTCTGCTGTTATCTGATCCTCACTAGGTGCTTTGCCCCCTTTCAATTCTTTCAAAGCCTTCCTTACTTCTTAGGTCGTTACTGGTGGGATGTCTATCTCCTCTGAACTACTTACTCGTTCGGCATTATCCTGGATGTCCTGGCTACTGTACAGATCCCTATTGAACTCCTCAGCCACTGTGACTATTTTATCCCTATTTGTGATGACATTGCCTTGCTTGTCTTTAAGTGCATACATCTGATTTTTCCCCATGCCAAGACGCCTCTTTACTGCTTTCAGGCTACCTCCAATCTGTACAGCGTATTCGATCCTCTCCATATTATACTTTTGTGTGTCAGCTGTCTTACACTTATTGACTAACTTAGAAAGCTCCGTTAGTTCTATTCTGTCAGCTGGGGTGGAGATTGTCATGGTTTGCCGTTTCCTGATTAGATCTTTCGTCTCCTGGGAAAGTTTACCAGTATCCTGTCTAGCCATCGTGCCCCCGACTTCTACTGCACACTCCGTGATAATGCGTGTAAGATTGTCGCTGACTTCCTGTGTCGTAAGCTCGGCTTCCTCGGTAAGAGCTGAGTATCGGTTCTGCAGCGCGATCCTGAATTCTTCTATTTTACGCCTTACTGTTAGCTCATTAATTGGCTTCTTTCGTACTAGCTTGTTACGGTCCCTCCTCATATCTAGCTTAATTCGAGATCTTACCATACGGTGGTCACTACACCTTACCCTTCCGAGCACTTCCACATCCTGCACGACGCCAGGGTTATTGCATAATATGAAGTCTATTTCATTTTTGTGCTCCCCATTAGGGCTCCTCCACGTCCACTTCCGGCTCTCCCGTTTACAGAAGAAGGTATTCATTATGCGTAGGTTATTCCGTTCAGCAAACTCAACTAGTAGGTCCCCCCTGCTATTTCTACACCCCAGACTATAGTTCCCAACTGCCTTGTCTCCAGCCTGATGCTTAACTACTTTAGTATTGAAATCTCCCATAACTACGGTATACTGTGTTTTTACTTTAGCCATTGCCGATTCCACATCTTCATAAAAGCGTTCCACTACCTGGTCGTCATGGCTGGATGTGGGGGCATAGCCCTGTACCACCTTGAGCTTGTACATCTTATTGAGTCTAATTACAAGACCTGCTGCCCTTTCGTTAATGCTATAGTATTCTTCTATGTTGCCAGCTATGCTTTTATTGACTAGAAATCCTACGCCCAGTTCTCTTCTGTCCTCTAGACCACAGTAACATAGAACGTGTCCATTTTTCAGCACCGTAAAGTTGTCACCTGTTCTCCTAACCTCACTAAGCCCTATGACATCCCATTTGATGCCCTTTAATTCCTCGAACAACACCTCTAGACTCGCTTCACTAGATAAGGTTCTCGTGTTAAATGTTGCCAGGTTCAGATTCCAATGGCGGCCTGTCCGGGTCCAGGGATTCTTAGCACCCCCTACTGCGTCACAGGTCTGACCGCCACCGTGGTCAGTTGCTTCGGAGCCACTGGAGACTGAGGGCCGTGGGTTAATTGGCGTATTCACGGGAGGTCATCTACCTGAGGACATCTACCTGATCATAAATAATAGAAGCAGGGCCCACGACGACACGACCCCTGCTTTGTTTCCTTTGAGAACCTCAAGCATCGGTTTACACACGCAAATCTCTTCTGTGCAGCAATGTTTCACGGAAAAAGAAAGATAAGAAAGGAGTACAACTCTGCAGCTTTTTAAGATGCACGTGCACGTCGTGACACAAGAGAAGCTGTGGAGAGCTAAAGATACTGGACAGCTGGCTAGGGTCCAGAAGGGAGGAAGCATTTGATGCCCAACTTGGCAGTGCTACAAAAACACACTGTGAAAGGTTGTCGATGAATCTGCAAGGCGTGCCAAACGTGAATCCAAGCCACTACTCACCACGTAGTAGGCCCAGTCAAAGTTGTACCGCTCCTTGCGTTCCAAGGCAGCCACCACATCCCTGCACCAAAGCCCTGCCACTATGTCCAGGTGCTTGTCTAAGAGGGCAAGAGGCACAACGCTAGAAGGCAGCATGCACAACACCCGCAACACCCGAGAAAGCTTGGAAAGCAACGAACTTCTGAGAGGCATTTTGTTCTGATCACAAAGTTGGAGCTTTCAATTAAAGTGGGCTGGTAACCTGCATTGTGTCCTCATCAGAAACAAGTTTTAAAAAGGCAGAGAGGACTGAACTACCCCTACGCCTCCTGAAAATGTCAAACACGTTAGATTTCCCATACCAGACATGCAGTAAAATCAGTTGCACAGAGAAAACTTCGTAGGCCTGATTAAATTTCTCTTTGCTTGACACCATCTGCAATAAACTACGGCTACACTATCAACCACTTAGCATGGCAACCTTCAAATGGCAGTAAAGGCAAGAGACACAAGTCTGCATTATGACAGATTAGTGTGACCAGCTGACAAATGTACCCCACCCAGCAGTCAACAAATCTGCCCAGCAAGAAAATGCCAAAAACATAAGATGGGGAATATTTTCCCACATCACAGTTTGTGGTGTCGTAAATGGTGGGCAGCATGGCAAATAACATCAACAAATATGCTTGCAGGTATGGGAAAAATATATTTGGCAGCTTTTGGTAGGTTGCCCGTGCAATTTCTGCTAAAATTCAGTGCATGATTTCCACCACAAAGAAAAAGTAGGAGGCAAATGCCCGCCTTACTTGGTTATTTTTTCTTCCCCTTCTTAACTAAACAAACAATGTGCCTTTCATCGTTGGAAAAATGCTGTGAGCACAACAGAATGCCCAATCTAATTAAAATAAGGATTTAATAAGCCTTTACTGTCCCCCATTAAAAAGCAATTGAAGAGGGTGCTGGTTTGGGCCTGTTGGTCAAACATGACAACGAACTGAAGCACTTCAATTCATAGTAGTTGACCTCTATAATGTGCCTAATAATAAAATAATTGGGAATAAACAAAGGAAATCAAGAAATAAAACCTGAGCCCAAGACACTGGGAAGCATACAAGCAAGCAAGGACTTACCTCGTCAGGTACAAGCTGGCCCCAGAGCTCTTAGCAAGAGGAACAAACTCTGAGCACTCGATCCCCAGCACACCATCCCTGCGGTCAATCCCAGTCTTCAAATCACAAGAGAGCAGTTCGGGAGAAATCCAAGCCACTGCTACCACACACTGCAACTACATTGAACTTCTAGTTCACTATACCGCAACGCCGAGGAACATTGTGGTATTCAAACTATGTGGGGGAACTAGCATGCTTCATTGCAAAAGAAACAGGACATCTATGAGGGCCTCGGGGAGTAAATGTAACGTTCTTATCAAACAACACTATCAACCCTTCGATGCTCAAAACTTTAATTTGTTGCTTAAGATTGTGAAAACATTTTACGATCTAAAAGAACTTCCGATGTCACAAATATGAAGTAAGAAAAAAATCTCGTTCATTAGGACGGACACAATGACCCACTGGGCACTGGGAAACACCGGGCACTAACTGCCCATATATCAGTTGAACAAAAGAAAGCTACCTTGGTCAGCATGATTTATGGTTCAAGTGAAGACAATAACGTAAAGTTTTTATTGCTGTCATTTGTATTAACAAAGAAACTGCACACTTTCGCTTATTGGACACTAGCCCATTGAGCCCCCGGGCTTGATGCGAGTTGACACGCATAAACAAGACATTTTTTAGCACACGGAAGTACGTGCCGCCCTCTCTTTTCTAATTTTTGAAGCTCCGGGAACCTTTGTTTACCAACAGATGGTGTAAAATGTCAAAAAAAAAAAACCACAAAGTGCTAAAGAAAAAAAAATATTGTTTGAGTTGTTCCTCCTGAGCAACATTGGGCAACAAAGGGTTAATTAGCAGCTATTAAATTCTGTTTGCAGACTTCAGATAAACCTTATTTCCAGTCCCGGAACTTAATAAGTGCGGTGGTCAAGATGTGAAAGGTAATTCCAGTTTTGCCTTGCTGTTCCATGTGGCATCTACTGTCATTAGACTACACAGGAGAGACAACACTGCGTTTTCTTTTTACATGGCATTTCCTTCCTAATACACACTTTTTCGTTAATACAATGAATCGAGTGGCTGTAAAGAATTTGCAGTGGATCTTGCTCATGACAGCTGCGATGCCAGTGTCAACCTCGCATCACAAAGATTGCACAATATGCATCATTGGTTAGGCTTCCCAAGGTTCGCCGACGTCAACCTCACACCACATAGGTTATATGGAATACACAACATGCTAAGTCGCACAAGGTGCAATACACTACTTTGAAGACTGCTGCTTCAACTGACAGTCAAAACACAATATAAGAAAGTGGCTCAATTAAGAAAACAAAGCGAGTATAAAAAAAGTGCCTGTACATAACTGCTGTTTTTTTTGTTTTTTTTTTCGTTGCGCAAGTCATATCTGTGCACAGCGGTTACAATAACTCAGGAGCCCTGTCTAGCCTTCGACACAGTTGCTAGCATCAAGAATACAAAGGATAGGCGAGATAAGACAACCCCCTGCATTCAGGTTTGTAACAAAGCAATGTAAGTGTTTGGGCTTGTTGGTTCATACTTCATACAGAAAACAGCGCTCAAGACAGGACACAAAGAAGGAAGCTACACACACATAGCACTGTTTTTTGTATGAAGAATTCAGGTTTGTCTTCCCGTTCCAGCTCCCTGCACTCTCGGCACCAGCAACTCTGTCACAGTGTCATGTACTGAATCAGTCGGGCCTTTTTATCCCTGGAAATAAACACTTTTGGTGGCAGAACAAACAAAGTGACACGGACCCCCGGGCAGCAAGCCTTGCCTCCGCACGGAGCCGCTCCAACAGGTCCAGGGCTGCCTGGCTGTGGCAGGATTCGGCATCCAGGACGTCGAAAGAGATGCCCAGGCGCTGTGAGCGGGAGGAGTGCAAAGACTGTGCTGTTGGTTCCAGAGGTGAAGGGTAGGACACATTTATTCGAACCTCATTACTGCCCTAGCACCATGTCCACTGAGACACAACAGAGTGAAGAAGCAACAGCAGGGAACACACACAAATATGACGGCATGAACTGTCATTATGTGTGGCCGATAGAAATTAGGTGAAATAGTACTGAAAGACAAGGTCATTTAGCGAAAATCAGTCAACCAAAAGAAAATTGGGGGAAGGAACTCAAGGAGCAAGGACTCAACTGAAACAGCACCGAATGAATGCCGAGCTAGTTGAGTGGGAACTGCAGCTGAGCCTGTGGTTTTTCTTTATAGGTGCCACAGCAATGCCAAGTATATTATCATCGTTCTGCAAGCCATGCTCACCTGATACAGTTTGCTATAGCCATCCAGACTCAGCTGCCGCCACTGTTCCCACTGGGCCACTGCCTCTGGCTGACCTGGGAGAGACGTCCGTGAAACATGGTCAGCTCAGCACCGCCACTGCCCAGCCAATGGCAGCAGCCCTCACCAGCCTCAAGGTCAGCGAAGCACTGCAGGGCTTTGGCACGAAACACGGGGTCCTTCTCTGCATCCGCATTGGCTGCCACATACACCTGGTCAAACGGACAAATGTTTTCACAAGCCCTGCAGGGATCACTCCAATCCAGCCACAGCAATCATTCACTGCGGTTTGACATAGCGACTTGCCTTGGCAACAAATACAAGATGCAAAAATAAGATTAAAGAGACAAAAAAAGGGAACAAAAAGGCATACATGCCATTACTTATACAACATGACATAGCAAAGGGTAGGCACCCTGTATTACAGTGTGGCGTCGTGTTAAAGCGGCTGGCTTCCGCAAGAGTACAGAAAAAACCTCGCTACAAGAGACACTTGGTTATAAGTGACATTTAAATGAAAATGGTTTGGTTCGCTTACCTAAGTTCACCATGTTAGCAACATCGCGTACAAGATACCTTTGTTACAAGAGACATGTTTCCTGGGTCCCTTGAGTGTCTCTTGTAATGAGGTTTCACTGTACCACTTTGCAGTAGCCCATCCCCACTGTCCTGGTAAGCATGTGAAAAGCACATGCACATGTAGCAGTGCAGCAAGATTTGAGCTTTCTTGCTTTGTCACTGCATGCACGCCAACCTCTTTTCCCACAGCGAATACAGGCATAATGGCTTCAAGAGCCACATTTAAATCTTTATATAAAGCTTTGGCATTAAAGTGAGAACGACCAGGGCAAACTTTCTGAGAAGAACACGTACTGAGAGCAGGTGCTTGAGAGGGTCCCTTGCCAGCTCATCACTGCTGCCATACTTCTTGAAGCCAGCACTCAGGAGACCTGTAAGAGAAACAAAAAGGCATCGCTAGCGTCAACATGCTCTTCTCTCACTGAATGGCAAAGAATTTTCACAATGACATCTGAAGTGAATTTATCAATTTTCAATTATTACAGCAGAATTTCACATGTGAACTATATGAACTATATATTTCACTATATAGCAAGGTTGTGGGGCCGTTGCTTATTTTTAAAAGTTGATAAAAGATAAAAAATTGGCCAACAATTGCGATACTCCCTAATGCGAAATTTGTGCGAAATTTGTTGCCACCACTAAGCATGTCTGCCGGGGTGCACTTTCTCTCCCCCCTAGGACGCTGTTTTAATCAATGCTTTAAATAGAAGTGTAGAGAACACTCCTTCATTTGGTGGGGTCATATGCAGATGAATGGGGGTGGGAGAATGGCAGCAACTGTAGGTTTAGCAGAGCTAGTTCAAAAGGCACAGAAGGAAGGGATGGATCTAGTACCACTTCGAGTTAGCAGTGGACAGCAGGACACAACATCAAACGTTCCAACGAACATATTGGTTCCTCATGTTCTGTATCCCCCCTGGAAAGTGACACCCAGCCAGTTGAACTACGCACTAGCATTAAACGAAGTACAGTGCCACGAATCAAGACGAGAAAGTGGCCAAGGACCTCAAAGGTTATCTCGAGGAGGACTACCCCCCGCACTCCTCCTGCACACAAGACGAAGGGCGCTACTAGCACGCACCGCACTGTGTGCCCCAGTCGCCCAGGTAGTTGAGCCGGGTGACCCGGTGGCCCGCGAAGGCGAGCAGGTTGCACAGGCTGTGCCCCAGCAGGGTGGAGCGCAGGTGGCCCACGTGGAAGGGCTTGGCCACGTTGGGCGAGCTGAAGTCCACCACCAGCCGCAGAGGGGAGGCCACCAGCTGAGGCATGCATCCTGGCGAGCGCAGGGCTTCCTTCAGCAGAACGGAGGACAGGGGAGAGAACACCCTTATCTTGACGTGTGCTCTGCGTTCCTTGAAGCACTGGGAACAGCTGCCGCATCTTCTGTCTCCCTCAAGATGCACTGCGTGCACTGCCACCTTCCATGAACAACCCTAAGCCAGGTGGAGGCCGATCTCGGCCTGAGTTTGTGAGAACTGGAACTATACGCTTTGTGCAGCAGAAGCACTAGTGGAGGTTGAGATGTTTTAGAATTCCACCGCTTAAAAGAGGAAACTCAGTGAAGGGCTTTCTTACATCTCAATCATGCTCACACCACCATGGTATTCACATAAAGTAAAACTCCGCTTGCGAACAATTTCAAGGGACCAAAGAACCAAGTCAAGAAGGGTGGGGAAAGATTTCGCCCCAAAACGTTTTGAGCTATGGAAATGGCACAAGAACTGTCGTTGCATGATCAAACCACTTCAAAAACAGAATGGAAAATTGTCACAGGGCAGAAGTGAAAGAGTTTTAGAGTTTAGAGGCTAAAACTCATTTTTCCCGCCAGGTACTATGGAGGAAGAAAGGAACGTGAACCTTTGACACATGCCTAAGGTTTTACGTTTGGAACTCCCAGAAAACTCTTTAGCTTCTATACACAATCAAGACTGCACAAAAGCTTTTTAAAAAGTTACACTGCACTCAATCAGAAGTATTTAAAGGAGCCATGCAGACCAAATGCAAGTTTGGTTCATTTGAAAAACTGCCTCGTTAGAATAACACTGACACCACTTTTAATGCAAACTTCACTCAAATAAGCTATATAATTAGGAAAAAAGTGAATGGCCATGCGATCCACTAGCTCATTTTCTGCATTAGAAGCTATAATGTATTATGGGTAGCTGTGCAATTGGCTGAGGCCGGCAAAAGCAAATGCAAGTTAGGCAGGGCTTATAAGCTTGCAGAACAATCTATTTGTGCTTAAAGGAGCCATGAAGAGAAAATGCAAGTTGGTTTTATTCGAAATATTTCGTGTTTTATAGTGCCCCCAGCGCTTGTCCGGATACAAACGATGCTTTATTCACTGAGAAATTAAACAATTTAAGTTAAAATTTTGATTTTCCCTCTAAATCGTTTGTCTTCAGGGTCTGCAATGACATCACAGGAACCGACCGCTCTGCAGCCTAGAGTACCTTCATTCACGCATCCGCCGTACAGGGTAGAGACACGTATACACTGGCGCCGCCATTTTGGGTTGCTCACTCGCCGCCGCAACAAATCATTGTGTCAAAACCGCGCTTAAATTGTCGCCGCAACGCGGTTTACTGAAGACGTTTGAATCATATTGTCTGTTTCGCGTTGCTAGGTATCGTGGGAAACGAAAAGAATAACGCGTTGAGCCCGTTGGCCCAATTGCGGCGGCACGGGACCGTTCAAAGGTTGTCTCCACCTTGTACAGCGGTGTTGGTTTGTTCCCGCGTTTCTTTACGTTCCGTAACCTAGATGGCGCCACCGTACCGTGGCAAGCGTTTGGTTTGTTTTTGCCCGCATTTAAACCTGGCTTGTTTATGTTCTGGGAGAAAATATTCGTTCCCTGAAACAGTGCTCGCTCGACAAATGGGGTCACGTAAGACACCGTTGCTTGCGTCAATCGGCCAGTGTCGTCTGAGACAACCCCAAGCCCCGTAGTGCTGTGCAGCTAAACCAAGCATGCTGTGCGCAGTACGAACAGCAGAACGCATCAGTACTTCTATGTTTACATGTGCTTTCGTAACTTCCACTGTTTGTCCCATCATTCTTATTGCTTTGAAAAGAATGTGCCCTAAATTTAAGCGCAAATCGCTCGTTCGTCTAGTTTGTAAGCTCTACCTAATTTGCGTCTGCTTCTGCCAGCCTCCGCCAATCGCAGAGCTTAGCTCATGTGACATCATAGGTTCTGTTGCGGGAAATGAGCTGGTGGGTCGCATGACCATTCCCGTTTTTCCTAATTATGTAGCTTATTTGGGCGAAGTTTACGTTAAAAGTGGTGTCAGTATGATTCTAACGAGACAATCTTTTGAATGAACCAAACTTGTGTTTTCTCTTCATGGCTCCTTTAAGTTTAATGCATATTCCTTTTATAGCCATAAGAATGGCGAGGTATAGCAATGGAAGTTACGAATGTGCACGTAAACATCGAAGCACCAGTGCGTAATGTGCACACTATGCTTGTGATGTCTGCACAGCAGTCCGGCGTGTTCAGCTTACACTGGCCAACTGGCAAAAGCGACATTGCCCTCTGTGACTCTGTTTGTCGAGCATACCCAATATTTCATGAAATGATTGCCATCTACCGTAACAAAAATTAGCCAGTCAAAATCCAGTCATAAAATTAACCAAAAAAATCCAGCCATAAACAAAGCGAGGGCGGACAGCGGTGCCAAGCAGTATTGTGGCGCCGCCTAGGAGGACTGATGGTAAACAAGGCATTCCGTGTTTGCTGCAGCCCTAGTCAGCATACCTATGTTTGCTTCAGGACTTGTCTGGATATGTCATTGTACATGTCATGAAACACACGATTTAGCAGGAGAATTAAAATTTGGCTTAAACTGTTTAATATCTCAGCGAATAAAGAATCGTTTGCTTCTGGACAAGTGCTGGGGGCACTATGAAACACCAAACCTTTCGAATAAAACAAGCTTCTATTTTGTCTGCATGGCCCCTTAAATGTATATGCTGCAAAAATACAACAAACACGGTAAGCACACTGCATTGCACACTACCGTGTCATTGGGCAAGGTAGCTTCGATACATTAATTAAGCAGTCCAGCAATTTTTTCTGAAAACAATGCAGCAACAAAAAGTACAAATTTGGCTGTCTCCAGTGTACAAAAGCTATCGTGGCTGCCGCAGCATTTAAAAAAAAAGACCAACCGTCTACCATCTGCCGTGTGGCAGGAACCACCCCACCTTGAGAAAGCCGGTGCGCTCCAAGGGTACAGTCAGTTCACCAGGCTCGACCAACACAGTGTGAGACAACTGCAAAATAAGTACCAGTCTTTCCAAAGGAGCTCTTCCAAGCGCACTTGGCTGGCAGAAAGTGGAAAATTTTTCTCCTGCGGGGTGCACTCTGATAATGAATGTGTTTTATGGTGCGAGGCCACCACGTTGACGACATTTTGACCAAACTATTCAAGCGTGCCTAACTTAAGTAAAACAAGAACTGTTCATGCTAGAAATTTAAAAAGGTCGTTACTGTGCTTTGCACAAACGTAAAGGTCAAAAAGGAAACAAATAAAGTTTACGTTAAACTTTCTAGAAATATTTTAATTCGAGTAATGCCACACTTCATGGCTTCAGCTGCATATAAAGCTTAAAAACTTTATATGCAGTTGAAGCCATGAAATGTGACAGTACTCGGATTAAAATATTTGGCAAACACTGCATGGTTTACGGGCCGGCAAGTCTACCAACGAAATGCCTGCGAGTCGAAGGTGCACAGCCAGCTACGCGTTGGTACAAGAGTGACTACGCACAGCGAAAATTTAGTGCCGAGGCCAAGTGCCTCCAGCCACCGCCTTTACGAGGGCACCATCATGGGCACCCGACTACTGAATCACCATCCAATTTTGTCCCACAGTGATGAGGGCCAAAGTTTTAAACCGTGATTCAAAAGCAACAGAAAACAGAAATATAACACGCAGCGAGAAAATTTATAAAGCTCTTGCTAACACGGAGATTCTGTCAGCAACTGCGGAGCAGTAGAGCAGAAGCTAGTTACTTTAGGTAATCGCCCATACAGAGACTTTCAAATGGCGCGCCGCAGTGCAAAGTCTGTGCTCTTTTTTTGTCCCTAAATAATTTCTTCACTTTCCTGAAAATTAAGTTTCCGCGACGAATTCTTGGCTTTTGCACATGCATTCGTGGGAGGGGGCCCCAGTAGGAGCGACCAACTTACTTCTTTTTTGAGGTCAGCTTCCAGCGGTCCTCTCAGCTCATCGGCTTCAACACCAACTGTAGCGGCGAGCTCCGACAAGGATACAGCAAGAGACGGCGCTGCACAGCTTGTAAAATATAAAAAAGCAGCGCTCACATTAGTGAACAAGACGAGCACGTACGCTACTTTTATCTTTTACCTCTTATTCACCCTTAGTTTGACGAGGGAAAGCACGGAGTCGCCGGTCGGTGGAGTGCGACCCCTCACAACGCGTTTCGCCGTCTGGCAGATCTGAAAAGCTGGGTTTGCTCACACTCTCTGAGCGATCGCGACCGCAAATACCTGTTCTGCAATCGCACGCCGAAGTGTTGACACCATGCCCGCACTTGAGAAGCAGCGCAGGCAGTTCCTCCAGAGCTTGCTCTTGTTTACATCGTCGGAAAGCACATGGACAGGTAATGATGTCGATGCGGCTGCCGGTACGTGTAATATCAGCGGGTAACCCATGGAGAGGGTAACTTTTTCATTGCAAGAAACGTGTTCCACCTGTAGAAACAGTTCAATACGAACCAAATTAGTACAGTGTTATATCACAGCGCCAGCTGTGGTGTTGGCGGTTCATCGTGTCCGCACCACTATCTTCATACTAAAGCTTGCCTTTAAAGCGTACTTTACAGCAAGCACACTTGCGTTGAGGTGAAGAATCAAATACAGTTTTGACCGGGAAGGCTATTGCATCATTGGCTTTAATTATTTATATCACGTGTCATCTGACAATTTATCGTAAGTTATGTCAGGGGAGGCGGAGGCTGCAAGGAAACTACAGTGTACTGCAACGGAACGCTCGCTGAAGAGCGGTTCGCCTAAAAAGTGGCACCAGATTTATGTTTGAAGCTCGGACAGACGAAACCCAAGAAGAGGACAACACGTGCGCTTTCTATCAACTGTTTATTCAATACAAAAACACACACATTTAACTCCATAGTTCATTCACAACACATGCGCAAAGAGCATAAAGATAACTTTTTGTTATCATGCCCTTTGCGCATGTGTTGTGAATGAACTATCGAGTATAAATGTAGTGTCTGTGTGTTTTTGTATTGAATAAACAGTTGATAGAAAGCGCTCGTGTTGTCCTCTTCTTGGGTTTCGTCTGTTCTCGCTTCAAACATGAATCAGATCCAACTAGATCAACTTTCCGTTCTGCGCCAGATTTCCTGTATACATGTCTTGGATGGTCCGCGGGCAGTCCAAGGAGTGTGTTTGGACTGGAAGGACGATCGATAATCGAGAAGGCCAATTATGAAACTCCATGCCCACAACAAAACAAAAAGGTTAATAAAAAATGATAAAAAGGATAAAAAGATCGCAATACGAATTTTGAAATTAAACCAATGATGATGATGATCCCCTCAAAGTTTTTTTTAACTTACCCACTAGGAGGAATCAGCCAGGGCTAAATTTTGTAGAAAGAGACTATCAAGAATGAAGAAGAATAATAAATGAAAGTGCCGACGAATCATGAGACCACGGTGAAAATTGAGCGTCGTGACACACCACTAATTATTTACAAAATGCATGTCAGCCAATTCTAGAATTTGGTTGTGTGCTATTCTCCGGAAGTCTCCACTACAAACGTCGTCCATTGATAATGCTCGAAAGACAAGCTGTAAGGTTATGTCTGGGTCTTCTTCGTTATGTGCCACTTGACACATGGATGCCCAAATTCCTCAATTAGTCTCCCGAATGCATGCCCTCACCATAGATGAATATTTTCGAGTTATGGAATCGCCCATATCCAGGCCGCAAACAGAATTCGTTCTTCGGTTGTCCATGGCCGCGGTTCAAACAACCACAGGCGGCCTTTGTACAATCTCTACTTGACCACCCTTTAAAAGTGGCCCTCTTGTCGGCTTACGTTCTTCATAGAGTCTCGTCCTTAAAGGAGCCATGAAGAGAAAATGCAAGTTGGTTTTATTCGAAAGATTTCGTGTTTTATAGTGCCCCCAGCGCTTGTCCGGATACAAACGGTGCTTTATTCATTGAGAAATTAAACAATTTAGGTTAAAATTTTGATTTTCCCGCTCAATCGTGCGTTTTCGTGGTCCCAAATGACATCACAGGAACCGACCACTCTGCAGCCTATAGTTCATCTCACAAGCTAGCTGCAGCACTGTGGAGGCTACATTGTTATCAATAGCGTGCCCACTGAGGGCGCCTAATCCGCTGTGAAGGGGGTCCTGAAAGGACACTCCCTTCTCCCCTCTCGGCAAGTGGCACCGCACGGCCCCGGCGCCTTTTGTCGCTTCCTTCGCGGTGAGTTAGGCGCCCTGAGGGGGACAACAATGTAGCCTCCACAGTGCTGCAGCTAGGTTGTGAGATGAACTATAGAGTACCTTCATTCACGCATCCGCGGTACAGGGTAGAGACACGTATACGCTGGCGCCGCCATTTTCGGTTGCTCGCTCGCCGCCGAAGAAAGTCATTGTGTCAAAACCGCGCTAAAATTATCGCCGCAACGCTATTTACTGAAGAAGTTTGAATCATATTGTCTGTTCCGTGTTGCTAGGTCTCGTGGGAAACGAAAAGAATAATGCGTTGAGCCCGTTGGCCCAATTGCGGCGGCACGGGACCGTTCAAAGGTTGTCTCCACCCTGTACAGCGGTGTTGGTTTGTTCCCGCGTTTCTTTACGTTCCGTAACCTAGATGGCGCCACCATACCGTGGCAAGCGTTTGGTTTGTTTTTGCCCGCATTTAAACCTGGCTTGTTTTTGTTCTGGGAGAAAATATTCGTTCCCTGAAACAGTGCTCGCTCGACAAATGGGGTCACGTAAGACACCGTTGCTTGCGTCAATCGGCCAGTGTCGTCTGAGACAACCCCAAGCCCCGTAGTGCTGTCGCTGTGCAGCTAAACCAAGCATGCTGTGCGCAGTACGTACAGCAGAACGCATCAGTACTTCTATGTTTACATGTGCTTTCGTAACTTCCACTGTTTGTCCCATCATTCTTATTGCTTTGTAAAGAATGTGCCCTAAATTTAAGCGCAAATCGCTCGTTCGTCTAGTTTGTAAGCTCTACCTAATTTGCGTCTGCTTCTGCCAGCCTTCGCCAGTCGCAGAGCTTAGCTCATGTGACATCATAGGTTCTGTTGCGGGAAATGAGCTGGTGGGTCGCATGACCATTCCCGTTTTTCCTAATTATGTAGCTTATTTGAGCGAAGTTTACATTAAAAGTGGTGTCAGTATGATTCTAAAGAGACAATCTTTTGAATGAACCAAACTTGTGTTTTCTCTTCATGGCTCCTTTAAATATTTCTTTTCATGAAATTTTCCCCTCTAATGCTAAATTACTCGCTCTGAATCCTAGGCCTTCTACAGGACCATCTGAACGGTTTCTCTTCCCACGCCGTTATTGCAACTGATGCCTCTGTCTGGAAGGAGAAGGCAGGCGTGGGTATTTTTTCTCCCGGCCTTTCCCTCCGGTTGCCAAACTTTCTCACTTCTTTCCATGCAGAATTTCTCGCAATAGTCTTGGCCCTTAATTAATAAGCTTGGTTCTTCTACAAAACAGGCAATAATTCTCACAGATTCATTTTCCGTTTGCTCTGCACTAATTACTTCCACAATCTCACCCTCCTACGTTGAGCTCTTACTTCTTTATCGCCTTCCTCCCTCCAAGAACTTCATTTGGTTTGGGTGCCAGGTCTCTGGCTTAATGAAGCGGCGGATGCCTTGGCGGAAATGGCATTGGGCGGTCCAGTAGTGGAGGTTCTGCCACCCATTAACTTCATCACTTCGGCTCGCTTTCGTAGGCTGTGCTTACTTAGAACTATGCCTGATTCTATTTACAAAGACTCAGAGCTCGAGCACCTCCGGTACTCATGGAAGTGTAGCATAAGCCAGTCGCGAGCTTGCGTTTTCGGCCGCGTGCCAAATTTAAATTTTTACTTACACCGCTGTAATCTGGCTCCGTTGCCAATACATATGCGCATTCTGCAATGAACCAGAAACGATTGACCATTTCTTCTCCTGCCAACGGTTCTCCTCTATAAGGCGAAGGTACTTAGAAGACACATGTAATCGGCTAAACCTCCCACTGTCTACCGCACTGATTTTATCATTTGGGGCGAAAGTGCTGGGATTCTGCCACGGGGATCTTTGCCGAGCGTTAAACTCATTCATTCTAGAATCAGGCCGCCTGCCGTGTTAGCTATCATTTGGCCCTGTTGGGTTCCCCTGTCAAACCTACATGCGCCTTGCTCACTGCTTCGTCTGTACCACATTCTCTCTTTGTTGTACTTTTTCTTGATTTTCATGGGTTTTTTTCATCTTCTGGCTATAATCTCCCAACCTTTATTTCTCTATTCATCCACCGCTAATACATTCTAATATCTTTCTTTTCCCCCCAAAACTACCTAGTTTCTTTCGGTAAAGCAGCCATCTCCTGGTCAATCCCCCTGAGTGGGTATGAGCCTCTTTCTGCTACCTCACCACCACTAGAAAGACAATGAACCACCACCACCATCACTTTGAGCTCATATCGTCGTCGTGCGCCGTACTCATCCTACCACGGTCCACATGTCACAGGCCCTCGAGGTAGGTCTTGCATTGTTACCTATGGTGAAAGAAGACGATGAGTGCGGATAGCTAGAGAATTAACTCAGGAATGTACATCCGCCCATTTTTTTTATCAATTTCATGGGAGCGTTTACCGTTCTGTCGAGACATGGCAAACTCTGCGAGAGCACTGGCACAACCGCCGTCTGCTAGGCTGTTCTAAGAGCAGAAAGCTGCCTCCGACTTTTTCCTTCACTTATCACCGCCTTAGAATTCCACGAGAGAATTTCGAAATGTGCATTTTTTAGCAATTTTTAAAGTACTGGCACAACGGGCCGGTGAACGTGCTGATCAGCTCCAGTAGCTCAAAGAAGAGCCTACTCCCTGCTAGCAGATGACGGCCGCCGCAGCCAGCATTGTGGTGTGTCAGTGGTGCCATCCTTCAGAGCACACGTGCACTGGGTGCACCTCTGTGTTGAGAGCGTATTATAGATGTTGTCGTTGAGCGACACACGATTGGAGCTAGCCAATCTTGTGTGTACACGTCGCCGTGTGTCACCGTGAATAAACGGCCACTCGTTGGCTGAGTTGTTGTTTGGGTTTCAAGGGGCCATACAGACAAAATACAAGTCTGTTTTATTCAAAAGATTTCGTGTCTGGTAGTGCCCCCAGCGCTTGTCTGGCAGCAAATGATGCCGTATTCACTGAGAAATTAATAAATTTATGTTAAAATTTTGATTCTCCTGCCAAATCATTTGTTTTCGTGATGTCAGCAATGAAGTCATAGGTGCGCGTATTCAAATGAACTTCAACTGTGTCATTCAGCTCTGCAGCCTTGCTTGCCATCAGCCGTCCCAGATGGCGCTACCACTCATTTATGGACCATTGTTCGCATTGCTTTGTTTTTGACCGTATTTGCACCTGGATTGTTTTTGTTACTGTAGAACGTAATTGTTTTGTGAAAGACGGGGTATCCTTGACGAACAGGGTCACATAAGACGTCACTTACGCTAATCAGCCAGTGTTGTGTAAGAAAACTCCGAAGCGGTGGACTGCTGTGCAGCTAAAACAACCATAGTGCGCCCAGTACCAACAGCAGTGCGCATCGGTACTTCTATGCTTACGTGTACTTTCGTAAGCACGAAAGCTAGACGACACTGGAAATACCTGTAGTGTTCGGCACGCATGGACTTTCTTGTTGGTCCCATTTGTAGGACTGGATGTGCCTGGTGTGAGTGCCCACAGTGGGGAAAGTGATTGCTGCTAGATGCAGTTAATGAGTAGTGTTTGAGCTGGTATGACCTTTTTGTTTGTCCCACTTGTAAGACTGTGTGTGGGGTGCCTTGGTGTTCAGTGCCCCTAGTGGGGGGTGAAGTGCGTCCACGAAGTTTGTGTAGTGTTTTATTGAAAGTGCAGTGTAGTGCAAAACACTACACTACATTGTAGTGTATTGTTTCATTGTGCAGTGTTGTGTTTCATTGTGTAGTAGTGTAGTGTTTCATGCTTTATTAAAAGTGTAGGGCAGTGTGAAACACTGCACTACATTATAGTGTGGTGTTTCAGACATTGAAAGTTTTCAGAAAAATAATGCTACAAAAGGTTAAAACCATGTATGTGTTTATGGCACAAGGGCATTGAGGCCAAAGAGCGCCAGGTCAAAGTGAGTGGTCTTTCAGTTAATAAAATACAATTGGGATGGATGTGAGGAAGCTAAAAAATAATTGGTATGGGGTGTAACAGGCCCCTAGTCTAAAGCATGAAAACGGTCGTGATGAAATGATGTCAACAACAGGGTGTAGTAAAAAGTTTCAGTAGAATTACACACATCCCATGTGTTATTAAGAAATGTGAAGGTCCTGGTGTATACCATCTTGGAATTACGTGCGGTAGGTAATAAGTCATTTCTCGAATGTAAGTTAAAAGGCGATTTGGAGGGAACATAGGTTCTTTGAGAAATAGCGACACTAAACATGCGTTCCAACCACCTTATACCAGCGAGATCTACTATGCGAGAGTGTCCACCACGCCGTATGGACAACCCTACACAGACGATATATTGCCTTAAAACTAAAGGAAATGTAGTTTTTGGTACCAACCGATTAATCGATCAATTAATAGATTAACGTGTGTCGATTAATCAGATTAACTTCTCATGCTAGTGCCGATTAGCCTAAGTACAGCTAGCGCATATCGAAATTTGACATGAATCGTCAGATCAGCTATTCGGCTATAGGCTTAGGTAAATGCGCCGAATTCCTCGCGCTTTAAGTTCATATTTATTTATCGCGATCGTATGTGCGGCGACGACGGTTCTCGCTGCCGATGGCACGTTTTAAGGTGCGGCATGCTACAGCACCACGCCTTCCCATTTGAATTTGGTGCCACGGCGTCCTGGAAGCAGATGAGGTGCCTCTGTTGCTATAGCAACAGGGCACATGCACAGAAAACAGTGGGGGTGAGATCAAGTGCGAAAACTCGCTCCCCATCCACCATTCACAAAGTTTTGGGTCGTTGTGCTAGAGCTACACATAACATACCATAACATAGAGGTACATTGTACATAACTTAGCTTCCTGTTGATGCATGCATCTTCAGTTGCTGCTTGTGTTCCGAAACGAAAATTAAAAGGGAAGCATCGATACAGCGCATGAAGGTATGGATACGAGCTAGATTTCATTTTGTTCATTTTCCCACCACCTTCCTCGCAGCATGCAGCCTTTAACAAGGCAAACGCCAGCATTCAAGCAAAATAATTTCCTACCCTTTGGGTGGAGGAGGAGGAGAATAAACATTTATTGAGCGTGAGTGCTGATGGCAGGGCACCCGCCCAGTAAAGGGCATCCTTATTCTGGGATACCCAGGCTGCGACTTGCCGTCCAGAGCAGGATTTGCGAGCTGTCTTGTAGGTGTGCTTGGCGAGCGACAACTTGCTGGCGCGTCGCTTTCGCAAATGTGCAACCACCGCGCTCCTGCTCCGCGGAGTGTACAGCAGACAGTTGCACTGCGACGAGCTCAGCTGGTGCCAACTGTTGGCGCTCATTAGCATCGTGATGCACCACTTCGCTTCACCTCTCTTAGACGGCAGTACCATCAAAATAGAGGAGGTTATAGGAAAGACATATGGCACGTTCATACGGCTGCCTGAGCTTCAGCTCGTAGTGGAGTCAGTAAAGCGCCTGGCACCTCCCATTGTGGCGACGTAGCATGCAAGTCAAATCCTGGCGATTTCATTTCCGTGACAGATACGACGTCAGTAAGATCTTGGTGGATACCCGCATAAAACACTTTCGTGTTAAAAAAAAGCAAAACGTGTCGGAGTGTGCCGCGTCATACCACTTGCAAGATAAACCCCAGTGAGGTTTGTGGCGGATCCAGAAGAAGGTTGAAAGGGGAAAGTGAGTTCCCCTACCCGACCAAGCACCCCCAAAAGTGGCACTACCAAGCTTACAGAGCATGCAATCCCTCGCTGCCTCCTAACCTTGCTCTAATAAAGTTTCTGCCAGACCATACTGCCTCCCAAGGGCTCACTCTGGGTCCTCCACATGAGGTCAGAACATGAAATCACTAGCCATTATGAAAAGGTTCATTTATTCCTTTCCAAGGCTTTGACGCAGGCACCGGGATCGGACGACAATTTTTGTGGACACAAAACTAACACCGGCAAAGACTGAATGTGTGCTTAAAGACGTCGCGACTAATGTGCCACAGTGTTTGTGATGATGTCATGTACAAGCCAGTATATACAGTGGGGTTGAAATACATGGGTAGGATGCCCAAGCATTCCTATTTCAAAACCAAAAAGCTTTTTTTTCCCTTTTCTCCCCTCACTTACTGCTTTTCTGCTTCGCTTTTCCCCAGAGCATCCCTCTCTCTTCCAATTCTCTGAAGAAGATGGACAATTATAGCCAGGCAATAAGGGCAAACACAATTCACCAAACTGCACAGCAAAGCACTGCCTAGAGGTCCTGGTGTAGAAATTGTAAGAAGCACAGCAAGAAAGGCTGACAGCAGCTGAGCAAGAGTTTCCACACTTTGTTTCTTAATCGTATTACTTGGATGCTAACATACAGTTACCACAATGATAACTCTGTTTTTAGTGATCACCCTATTACATCACACCTGACGTCGTGTACAGTAAAATTTCAGTTTTTCGCTATTCCCTCAATAAAAAAATACATTCTTTAGTGCTGCAGCAGAGTTGAGTGAGTGACCCAAAGTTGTGCTTTGTCTTCACGGCCCCTTTGAACAGAGTATTGACAACCTTGCAACGGTGGGCTGAATGAAAACGCTCTCGACAAAACAAGTGGTGCATGCACTACCCATGCAAGCTTGACAAGATGTGACATGCTGCACTAGGACACAATGATGACAAAGAGTGCAAAAACTATCAAATTTTTCGAGACGATTCCTTGTTCATTGCCTCACTCAACTTATCTTCAAACACAATGACTTATCACCTACTCTAAGTGTTGGTTGCCTTATTTGACTATTTACACGGAATCGGTGTTGCAGAGACAATTTAGAACTTTACCTGTGAGGTCGTGTGGACTTTTGCGTCACTACACAAAGCTTCGTGTTCACTTTTTCTTTTAACCTCTTCTTTTTCCCCCTTTCTTCTGCCCTACTTCTTTTAGGGCCTTTACTCCCTTCTCCCGATCCCAGCAGAGTAGCATGTAGGCAGGAACATGCCGGCAAACCTCTCTGCTTTCATCTAATAAAGAGCTCTCTCTCTCCCTCTCTCTCTCTCTAAATGCATAGCAGGTAACCCCAATGAGGCTTACTGGCCACGAGGCGAATCCTCTAAGGCATCGCTTTGTATAAGGTGCATGTGGTTTGCAAACCAGGAATTTTGACCACCAGCTTCCCATATTATTCACCACATAATGCCCCCCCTTACCCGGTGATGCCTTAGAGAATTCACCCACAGTGTGATTGATAAATAGCCATCTTTGTCGCCAGAAAAGAGCCAAAAATAAAAGTCGCATAATTGGTGTAAAGCGCACAAAACTAATTGCAGGCTGCCCCTCCATACTCTCTTCAGATACGAGTTAGTCTGAAGACAGCGGTACACCGGGATGAAGCTGGTTCTGGTCAGTCGTTCCGGAGCACAATACAATAAAGAAGAGTGGGTTGATGATGAAGTCCTTGTGTTCTTTCAACAGGCCGCAGTTCTGAGTCGAAGCATGTTCACATTCCTTTGCACACGTGCCCTCTGCGTGAGCTCCTCCTCCGTTGTTCCAAGTCCAAGCCGTATGCTCGGCTTCGGAAGGAGGGAGCGGCGGAGACCGCTTGGTCACAGTCAGTTTTGGGACACCGACACAACAAGCGCCGCACGGGCATCCTTCTCAGGTGGTGGCCATGCGCTCGTGCAGCAGGCGCTCGGCGTCATAGACCTTGTCGAGCACCAGGTAGTGGCGGGCCAGGCGGAAAAGGGTGAGCGCGTTGAGCAGCACCAGCAGGGAGGCCGTGAGCAGGCGGTGCCACTCGGACGAGCTGGCCAGCAGGTAGAGCAGGAAGAGGGTGTGCACCACCTGCAGAACCAGTGCCCCGCCCACCACCAAGGCGGGGCTGCGGAAGAGGCCGTAGAAGCGGCCGTGCCACGGGTGGCCGGGCTCGGCCGCGTTGCTCGCCCCCTCCGCCCGGAAGAACTCCCGGCTGTGCTTCACCAGGTTGTTCTGCGGCCACAGCACCGACTCCGACCACCTGCACGCAGCAGTGTGGTCCACGGGTCAGTGGGCAGCCAACGCTCACAGCAACCAGAAGGTGCATACCACCCACCGCGGTCGGTGGCTCAGTGGCTAAGGCGTTGTGCTGCTGAGCCCAAGGACGCGGGTTGGATTCCTGGCCACGGCGGCCGCTTTTCTAATGGAGGCAAAAAGCAAAAACGCCCATGCGCCCATGTGTACGAGATTTTGGCGCACGTTAAAGGTCTCTGGGAGGTCAAAATTAATCCGGAGCCCTCCACTACGGCGATTCCTCATCGCCTGCGTTGCGTCGGTGCATTAAACCCTACAATCAATAAAATCAGAAGGTGCACCACAGTTGGGATTGAGGGAATCAAGGTATAGGTATATTTTAACAACAGTGCGCATTACACATGCACGTGCCCTTACTCACACAGGGTGCTTTGCGTAAAATATGTTGCTGGGAAAGTTGGTGCACAGCAGCTAATGAAAAGGGTGCTGAAATCAGACACATAGTAGGAGGAAGATACAAAGGAAGTGCATATGTTCGTCATTCTTCCTCTGTGTGTCTCATTGTAGCACTCTTTGCGTGAGCTGATTCACATCACTTGGACCAAAAATTACAATGAGAAATGCCGAATTTTTCAGCAACAAAAGATACTGACAACCATTTGCAATATACCACAAACCATCGTACCCACGAATTATGCAATGGCTAAGGAAATCGCTCATGATAAAAAAAAAAAAGGTATCTTTACCCAGTGTACCTAGAAATATTCAATTACAAACTTGTAGAGGATTCAAAAATATGCCACATACCAAATTTTCTGTGAGAACCCCTTGGAATAGGACGAAATTTACAGTGCTGAAATGCTTAAAATTTTATGCACAGCGGCGAAATGTGGCCAACATGCTGACAACAATCACAGCATTACGACTGTTATCACCACAACTGCAGCTGGGCACACTGATGCTCAGTGCAAAAGCATGGTGAGGCACATGGCGCTATAATGATGCTCTCCAGTGGCCACTCATCAAGCGCTTGTCTTCTACAACAAAATATTTATAAAAACCTACTGCACAAGCATGATTTATAGGAGGGGACAGGGGACCTTAACAATTTGTACTCAAACGTTTTTGGGTGGATTCACCCATTAACTACTAGCACGAAATAAATAATACACTTGCATGACCAGACACAATGCCAAGTTGTCCATTTTCCATTTAGCCGCTCATTAGAAGAGCTGACTTTAAGCACTGAACCAAGCTTCTAATTGTCCCACGAGATTGCACCAACATACAAAAATTGAGAATACACGCATTCTATGTAATGTTTGCATTGTGGCCATGTCGCTACTGTCTCATAAATGCGACCTACTACACCCCACACAGTACTCCTCTTGATGGCTTCTGTGGTATCAGTCACCAAGGACTGCATCCGTAAGGCTAGGCTGGCACTTAACCCAGCAACAATGAATATCGGCGCCATGTTCAAGGTTTGTGATAGATCCCTTTAAGAGGAGATGGCCACTGAAGGAATGGGAGGTCGCAGAGCCAAATGTGATTGCATATTTAGCCCCTCTTCAGTGATTGCCAAAGGAGTGTTGAAAATGATCTAATCTGCCTATTTCTCCCCGGCAGCCGGTTAAAAGAAAACTCACAGGTGGTGCGGGGCGTGCACATGGCGGGCCTCGAGGCGCCTCCAGCGGCCCAGGTGCAGGGCGGCCCGGTGCAGGGCGTCCAGGTAGCGGGGCGGGAAGAGGTGCGAGGCGTGCAGGGTCAGGGCGGCCAGCCAGGAGAGCAGGCCGTGCAGGGCCAGCGCCCAGGGCTCCAGGTGCAGTGTGCTGGGCACAAAGCAGCACGGCTGCACCGACGCATAGTACGCCACCAGCAGCGCCTGCAATGAGGAGGGGCAGGAGGAGGAGCGGCGGCGCAGGCCAAATGTGAAGAGTGCACCCGGCACACAGGAAGTGCTTGTGATGTCTCGTAACGTTTATGGAACCCTAAGCGCATGTTCACACACACACACTTGTACACGTGCGTTTTCAATGTGAGGAAGCATCAGTTTGAAATAAAAAAAGAGATGTCGACCAGTCCAAAGAAAACGTTCTTGACTTTTTGGCATCTAGCACAGAAGTCTTGTTCACAATGAATACATCACCAGAAGTGGCTTGTTTCAATGGGCTTGAGTGATCACTGCAAAGAGCGCATGTAAATCAGGTTTGGATTTCCTGAGGAACACTCAGCTATTTCCCCACCCCTCTTCCCACCAAACAGTGTGCTGCTTGCCACATTGCAATGAAACACGGCAGCTTTCCGACGTACTGGTATTTCAGACCTCCTCCAACTATGCAAAGCAATGCCTAGAAGTCACCCTAATTTTGCTCCCACTACAGTTCGAGTTCAAATACAGTGCTTAAATATGAAGTGCGCCGCACATTTTAAGCCTTGAATAAATTGCATTTGCTATTCGATTCGGTCCTCAGAACACCTTTAGCGCTTGAGATGTCCAAATTATTTGAACATGAGAAGTTGGCTTGGCTGGTAGTGCTAACACCTGTCCTGGCTTCATTACACAGCAGCCACCTTTGTGCTGGCTTTCCCACGTGCCACTGTAGCTATGCAGGAAGGTGCTAACATACCTGTCAGAGAGAAGATGGCTCTCAAATTGTCGATGATCATTTTTGAAATAGTATAGCTTAGCAGAGTTTTGGTTTGGGCTAGTTGGTACCGGTAATCCATGACTTCGTGTAGCGCAAAAAAAATCAACAGAGGACACAGGGAGGCGACGGGCAGCACAAGTGCTACAAAGATAGAAAAGAACAGAATAGAAGCAAGGCGTGATGAAATTTGCACACAATTATTCGCACAATGTTGTAACATTGACAAAGCACTTGTGCCCGTCACCTCCCTGTTTCTTCTGTCGTTTTTTTTTTTTTTTTGCGCTACACGGAGTCGTGCATTTTTGAAAAACTGAAGCTAGTTCCCTCACCAGAAACATTGGATGCAATGCAATCACACATGAAGCCTTTGAGATGGGGATTGAGTGCAGAGATTTTGCGCTAGTACTTGGGATTAAACACAGATACTCTGCGCTAGCACTTGAAAGGTACATCTGTGGTCTCCAATACATTGGCACTTCAACAGCAGGTCACTCAACCGTGCCGCAGTTAGCAGAGGCGCAACTTTCAGAGCTGCTGTCATAAGGGGGTCGGTGAGGAGACCAGATGGAGAGATGGAAGGAGGGAGGGAGGGAGACGTACCTGGAAGAGGCAGCGCTTGATCCGCTCATTGAAGTCCCGCTTGTGGCGCTCCACCTCTGCCCGCACATCAGCTGGCACGGAGGAGCACACGTGTGGCACGGGGGGCGGCAGTTCCCGCACCAGCCCTGGCCGGGGCCCAAAGAGCATTATGTGGATCACCCCCCTACACCAGGCAGAGGAGAAGAAGAGAGAAGCGAGCAACAGATGGCCAGGCTGACGATGCTGGCTCCTGGCCAGAACAGAGCATCGCACTACTGGGGCACGGTTAGGACAGACCGTGCAGCAGGTTTTGGTCCCGCACTGAAGAGACACCGAAGGGAGTCGTAAAACTTCTCCATCCTTTTACTAGCTTAAAGTATAGAATGTGTAGACAAAGATACAAGGCTTTGAATGCAAGATATGCATTCAAACGAATCCGTTTCCTTGCACTAGGTCCATTGTCGATCTAGCTGATGTGACGGACTCTAGAGTCCCCAGTGCGGGATTTAACTGCTCATGAGAACATTTTTTTAACATAAATAAACTGTGTGTGAACAAACAAAATGTTGATATCAGGTTAAAACTGAACTTTTAGGGATGGTGTCACAGCGGATATCAGATCGGCACAAGGTCACTGCAGGCTTTATGGATGAATTAAGATTCTCTACTTGCACTTAGCAGAGAAGTAATGTGTTAGTACATGACTTTAGTTACACAATGCAGCCACAAATAAAGACAAAACCTCCTCAGTGCCCCTTCAACAATCAGGCACTGCTAAATGGTAATACTCTATCATTTTACAAATAGTGGGAAGTAAAGTGAACATAATCAACCGAGGACTGATGCATGTACGTCCTCCTCTGTGCAGGTGCAGCTATCAGCAGCAAAACGGGCCCGGACAGGACCACGTTGTTACGGATACCAGTAAATAAACTAGCAGAAACGAAAGATACAGAAAATGAGTTGCAAGCCCGGGCTTTACCCCGGAGGCCCATTTTAGGGATCAACTCTTGTTTTGCATTGGACAGTGTTTTGGGCAATGTTATCTGAACAAGGCGGACAAATGGCCAAGAAGCCAGCTTTCCTTCCCCTTGATGAATAAGCTTTGAAATGGCCCTTGCATAATCTACAGCCAACATCAACAACAGCAGCACTGTTTCTGCTCTGCTCCAGCCAGAACACATGAATTCAGTCAGAAGAAACGACAGTTTGCTGGTTAGTTTGAAAGCCTTTTCTTGTTGGTTTGATTTGGTCCCTCAACTTAATGCCCATTTTTACATATTTTATGAATTTGGTTGCCACTCTGGGCCATAAACAGGAAGTAAATAGTTTTTTTTCTTCTGTTTTCATTTATTTATTTATTTCCCACATTGTCTTTCTATTGTGTTAGTGCTGTCCTTTTTGTCCTTTATGCTCATTGTAGACATTCCTTTTTTTTGTTTGTTTGTTTACTCACACTCCGTATATGCCCCTCCTGATAGGGCCGAAGGACTGGCCTGCAGTATGCTTAAACAAACAAACAAGCAAACAAATAAATAAACAAATAAATGAATGAATGAATGAATAGATTAATGAATGAACATATGAACAAACAAATGAAAAAGTAAATGAATGAGTAAATAAATAAACAAACAAACAAATGAATGAATGGATAAAACCAAACAAACAGCTGCAGCAAAGTGCGCGCCAGCACCCACGGGTAGGCGAGGCAGAGGACGCTGAAGAGGCTGTGCTTGCAGCACAGGTGGAAGGCGGCCCAGGCCACGAGCACTGCGGTGGCTGCCAGTGTGGCCGCACGGCAGGCGGCCGTGGCCCGCGGCTGCCATCCGGCCGGCAGCAGGGCGGCCACGAGGCGCTGGCCGAGGGCCGCGGGCAGTGGGTGGCACGTGATGGCCAGGCTGAGGGCGGACGCGTGCGGCTCCAGCAGCTCGTAGTGCAGCGCCTGCTCCTGGTGGGCGTGCGGCAGCCACCAGGCGGCCCTGTACAGGTGCACCAGCTGGCAGGCCAGCAGCACCACCGAGAAGAGCGCCGCCTGCACCTCGAACACCAGCTCCCCGTCTACGGGAAGCTCGGGCAGCTGGATGTGGCGCGCCTGGCTCAGGGGGCCCTCCTGGCTCAGACCCGCCCTGCGCAAAGAGGGCAGGGGGGGGAGAGAGTCTCGTCAACAAACCAAAACCTCCTCTGCACTTGCAACAGGGCTAGACGCACTTGAAGGGGCCATGAAGACAACATACAACCTTGTTCAATTTGAAAGCACTAGCCTTTAGTAACTCCCTGAGCCCCATTCCAGCCCTGAAGGATGTTTTTTAACATAAATTTCACACTTCACTGATGTAACATGGGCAGGAGTGTGATGCAACAGAGGCCTGCACTAAAAACATAGTTGTCAATGTGTTAGCAGCACATTAGCATTCAAGTGATACAATCAGACAGAACTAGAGGCCCCATACAATCTCCCAGTAATGTTGTTTGGCGGTAACTTCGGTCGGCAGACGCCAATCGGACAAACGAGATTTTGTGGTGTCAGAGAAGTTGCCACAAAGTGGCTGTTTTTGTTTGTTTTTAATATATTGATTATTTGTCTAGAGTTTGCAATAAAGTTAACACCATTGTTACCGGGACAAAGCAATCTTCTTAATGAACCAAACTTGTATTTTCTCATCCTGGTCCCTTCAACAAAAGACCAGAACAAAAACGAGAGAAGGCACGGTAACACTCATACTGTGCACGCGCTCATTGCTGCTCTTGTCTTTGGTTAAGCGCTTTTAGTACCATTCATGCATCATCGGCAGGTTCAAACCTCGACCCTTTCGATCTGAAGTCCAACTAGGCAACTGTACACGTGGGTGATTTCACCGCTCCCAGAGGGTTTTTGTAATCTTCTGGTGAACTCTGCATGCAAGCTGCTATAACAACACATCCCAGCAGTTGGATTAATTGACAAAGTGGAAATTCGGGCTGGCTGGTATATTAAAAACTTGCCGAAAATAGTGCACGGTCAGGACGGAGAATGGACAACAGGACGAAGTGCTAAAGTCGTGTTGTTGTTCTTTCATCCTGTCCATACACTGTTAGAAAGTACATGTGCTGTAAGCTTGGCCATTAGAAAGTGCTTGCGGTGCTGATGCTCTAAACCACAAGACGCACACTGGAATTCAATAGAACTGACAGGCTTTGCAATAGTGGTGGCGTGGCAAAAACAGAGGCAAGATCGGTAGATACTGCAATTCAACTTCAATATTATTGCAGTAGTGTGGTCAGGAGAGAGGATTGGCAAAGGCGCTCTGCATTATGAAGCAAAAAAGAAATAAGCACACCCTTCGTGCCACGTGTTTCTTGACATCTCCTATCAGGTTGCAAATGGTTGCAAAGGGAGAGGGTTCATCTCGGGCTCCTCAGTGCTTCCCACTGGGCTATGGTTGTAGAGAGAACGCATCCCATTTCCGGTTCCCATGCAGCACAAGAAAACGAAGTTGGAGCTCATGGCCCCAAGAGGAAACCGTTGAGCTGTTTTCTTGGCAGCATGCACTTTTTCTGGTGATACGCATCATCAGGTGAAGCTTGGACTGTGGGTATGCCAGGGGTTTATCCAGAATTTCGATTCTGGGGGGGCGTCGAAATCCTCCTGGCTTTGGGGGGACTGCTGGGGGGTGTATAAATATCCCTGGGGGGGGGGGGGGGGTGCTGTGGTTGTGAAATCTTCTTGAGGGGGTGTCTATACATAAATCCCTAGTGTATGCTAAAGCAGAATGGTCTTGTCCCATGTGTTAACCTAAGAAAAAGATGAGAATTCATCCGCTTTGATGGCATGCTACAGGGTTCACTTTCAATAGGGATTTCACTCAAACTAAATTGTGCGCCCAGCAGCAACCTGCCCAGAATGACTGATAAAAATTGCAACGAATGTAGGTATATGACACGCACAGTAACAATCTGCGTGGCATGGAGGCGCATAAAAATGTGTTTAAAAGACTTCGGATATTTGCAACGAAATGTCAATCGACAGATGGGAGCGTGGAATGCACAGTCCATTTTAGGCTATTTGTACCAGCAGTGAAGGTAGACAATAGAACAGTACTGCAACTACTGGCGGCCTTAAAAACGCATACTTTCTTCAGTAATTAAACCCATGTGCCTCGTTTTTTTGCATGCAGTCACTTGATCGCGCTAACACGAACGCCAAACCCACACGTACGCCAAACCCTCGGATGCACAAATACGTCCCACAGCACTACGATACGGTGCCAAGCAGGCACACACACACGTTAATGCAAGGCATCAGTTACCTCTCATCTGTCGGTATCACAGCCTTGTTCGCGCCGGACTTGCCGAAGTTTCTTCGAGCGTTCGTCACCCGAGTCATGTCGTCCTCGATTGCGGACGGTCGGAGTAAATCCTTAACTGGCCGCGACAGCAAGTTACTCTTGGTAAATCTGACTTCAGGCTTTCACTGAATGTTATGTCCCCGACATCGACAGTTCGAGCGACCGAAAAGTTCCACCAGTTCCACCTGTCGAACCTGTGAAGGCAAGTGCGGGAACTTCCGAACTACCTGCAGCAGTGACCACATGACTACAGCAACCTTAGCATTTCAGGAAGTTATGTTGGCTTCTTGTTTTCTTTTTTCCTTGATACTACCGCTTCCCTAAAAGTATCAGCAATTTCAGAGAAGTCCGCTCCTGTCCGCCAGCAAGCGAAGTAGCCACATATACCAGCAGTAGCAGAAGCAGAAGTAGTCACTCATTTGTCTAGTGCAAACACCAGCACTAGATGACGCTGGCAAACGCTAAATTCAAAGCTTATTCGAAAGAGCGCATGACATAACTTCTCTATCGCTAGTATAACTACTGTAGTGCGGTGGAGCGGTGCAGCAGGTGGATGGGCGGCTTTCTTTTGGTGCTTTAGGGGCTTACTTTAGCAGCTTTGCCCTAGGAGCTGTTTGTGTTCAACAGGTCGCGTGTGTAGCTCTTTCTGTTTCAAGTTCCGCGAAATCATGCAGCTGGGCTAAAAGGGCCCTTCGAAACTGCAACGAACGAACGATGGACAAGTTGAAGAGAGCGCTGAGCGGCGGCGAAGATCGCGGCGATGAAGAACAAGGCATTATGACCCAGGTGAGACGTGTTCTGCGGCGTGACCGTGAAACGTCGCCGCGTCGTACGCGATGTGTACTGCAGCGCTGTGCTTTCTCCGTTCCAGATCGTGGACAGCTCTTCCCTGAGCTGGTCCACGAGAGTGAAGGGCTTCGCCATCTGTTTCGTGCTGGGTTTCGTCTTCTCGCTGATAGGCTCCATTTTCATGGCCTTCCCCGGCGGACTGAGGATGTTCGGCCTGTTCTACACGTTGGGTAATCTGACAGCAATAGCGAGCACGCTGTTCCTCATGGGACCCCTCAATCAAGTCAAGAAGATGTTCGCACCAACCCGGGCCATCGCCACCTGCGTCATGTTGGTGAGATACACGTTTCCGTCCAGGATGTAGTTTACAAGATTGATGGGCTGTTGTTACAGTACATGGACAATGCAATACTGTCAAGGCGTGCCGGGAATGTGTATGACGGTACTTAGAAGCGATATTTGTCGCTTGACAGCATGACAAGATATGACTGGCGGCAATGTGCATATGCTACGCGATTGTCATCGTGGTTAGTGGCAGTTCTCACGGTGTTCCTTGTTTGCAGGCATTCCTGGTGCTGACACTCATGGCCGCCTTTTGGGTAAGTTCGATGTTCATCATTTCATGCCGTTATTATGCATGCGTCGCACTGTGACGAGGCTGTACACTGACAGCTATCTGTGCGCTTGTAACGGCTGTTGTTGCCCTAGCCTGCTCACCACAACTGAAGGGGCACCATTCTACAGCCAGTGTACTCCAGCGCAGTCATCAGACGGCTGACAAAATGTTGCAGGGGCAAGAGCTGGCTCGAATCCTTGTAACCGGAGTGACATGCATTTCTTTTTGTCAAGCATAAGCTGAAATATTGTGACATCTGTACAAATTGAGCAGAGTTTTAGTTGGCTTTAGCAGTGCCCCAGCTGTATGAAGGAATTTTTTTGAACTAGAGGAAGATTGTACCCTCCCATTACGTGCTTTCTGCACCACAAGCCCCTGCTGTAATTCATGCATGTACATGTGTTGCATGCTGCTTTAGACATCAAAATCACATGCTGCTTTATACAACTTTTGTTGTAAGCAGCTGATGGAGGTCTTCTTGAAATCGCTCGAAAGTTCCTTCAAGTGGAGAATATACAGCAGAATATAGACAGTACATTCTGAGGATAAACGTCTGAGCAATTTATGCACATTTCGAAAATATCCCGCATATGAAATTTTTTTGTTCGGGTTTAATTTGTTTGCTCCCAAGTAATGGCTTTCACTTAACTCGGGACTGTTCTAGTGGAGAATAAAATCAAAACACATTTTCCCGACAAAATTTTTGCACAGTAGGCAGGTAATACTATGCCTAGAAGCAGCGCAGACAACACAACACAATGTGCTTTTACTAGGCATCATGTACCAACTCGATTGATTGTGGGGGTTTAACGCGCCGACGCAACGCAGGCGATGAGGCGCGCCGTTGTGGAGGGCTCCGGATTAATTTTGACCGCCTGGGGATCTTTATCGTGCGCCGAAATCTCGTACACACGGGCGTTTTTGCTTTTCGCCTCCATCAGAAAAGCGGCCGCCGCGGCCGGGAATCGAACCCGCGACCTCGTGCTCAGCAGCGCAACGCCTTAGCCACTGAGCCACCGCGGCGGGTATCATGTACCAACTCACCCGATCCTCCATTCTAGCTAAATACTATGCCACTCGTGAGCAGGACATGGATGGTTGCGCTTTATAGCACACAAAAGGCACAAACCAAAAAAATGGCAAATTTGGTCGCCGCTGACAGCTGCACGAGCAGCAATATTACCACTGCCATTGTACAGCCTAGCACTGCCTTTTGAAAACTGTCACACTCGGTGAGACTCACCTCTGCAGAGTGACGATTAAATTTAACGGATAAGGAGCACTCCAGAGTGCCGCTTGTTGCTCCTTGTTGGCCTTCCTTGGTGGTGCCCTCAAGCAAATCGACCACCACTCCTGTGCGTCGTTTGCTTCTGCACAGACCTGTACATATTTTTGAAGTAGTGGCACCACCACTCCTGTGCGTCGTTTGCTTCTGCACAGACCTGTACATATTTTTGAAGTAGTGGCAGCAGTGTAGGAATTGGCAACCCAGGACAGTCTGTTTTGTGTAAACAAAATATTGAAGGGGATGGAATAGGTGTGCTGATTAATATGCTTAATTGTATCAACTGGTTTTTGCATGGGAGGTGCCAGTTCACCTATGGCTGTCCATCCAGCTGTTCATGGTGACCCTTGTTCATGTTCTCAATACTCCGCATTGCCTTTCAGTGGAAGAATTCATTACTGACCATCATTTTCTGCATCATCCAATTTCTGGCCATGACTTGGTACTCTCTGTCGTACATCCCGTTCGCCCGGTAAGTGTGACACGAACTGCCTGCTTGTGTGCTGTATCTGCTTGACAAGTAGTACACATTTTGTATGCAGAACCTTTGTAAAAGCAGGGTATTGGCCACAGCCGAGTAGTAAATTATTTACTATAACTATCGGGCACATTTACTGTAACTGCATTGATGTTGCCATTTGAAGTGTGAGTGTAAGATTCGATGGGCAGTGAATCTTCGCTCATTTTGATATCGCCTTTAAAATGTCGAACAATGGCACACTGGAGTGTGACAGGAAGAAGAGGTAATCTTGGAAGATTGCAAGCCTGTTCCCTTGGGATTGGGAGAGCAGCTTTCTACTGCATAACAGATGCCTGCAGTAGGGGGTTATACAGAGTGTTACATCGATGAATGAGCTTCTTTAAAAATTGTTCCTGAGCAAACCGCTGCTTTGCTTGCACCCAAACTTTATATGAAGGTTGCATTTTGTGGTCTATTCTGTTTAACACCAAGAACAACAACGGTACTTACCTGTTTATTCTAAAAGCCAAAAAAGAACAAGAAAATGATTTTTGCTTATGGAAAAATGGCGGCCAATTTGGACGCTGATGCCCAACGTGGAACGGGAGTGCCACGTGGGGTATGCTATGCAGACCGAAACACAGGGTTCTTGTCAGAAAGGAGCCAAACGAGGCGGCAAAAGATCAGAAAACCTTTTTGGTCCCAAATACTTACGTAAGTGTTTATACGAAGCATAATAAAATGTTCCCACGGTTCATCATTTCCAAAAGCAATAAACTTTGTTTTATGTGGTTCCGAATCATCTGCTGTCTGCAGTTTTCCCCAGATTTTCAAAATCACTCTCGCAACTGCTTCTTCATAGTTTGTTCTCGTTATACTTTTATTGTGTATTTCTGTGTCTGTGCTTGTGTGAGATCATTTGTCAAATGATCTGATAACGGCATGTCACGAGCTCTGACACGCATGTGATCAGTAATAAAAGCAAAACAAGAACAAACCAACCAACCTGAACGAAAAATGGGGCGCCTGATTTCGAAAATCTGGCACGGCAGATGACAGATGATTTGAAAGCAAGTGAAACAAAAATCGAACGTTTATAGGTATTGCCAATGTTGAACTGGGGGAATAATTTATTATGATTAATATCAGCTAACATGAAACTATTTGTGATCATCAAAAACTAGTGGCGAAGAGAGGTTTTTATCTTTAGCCGCTCTTGGCTCCAGCATCGCGTGTTTCGGTCTGCATACCCTAGATGACACTGCTGTTCCAAGTTAGGCATGAACATCCAGATTGGCCGCCATTTTCTCATAGGCGACAAACACCAAGTGAACCCCCAAGATGCGTCGCATCTCCACAGGGTTCCCCTCGCGGGAAGGTGGGGTAATTTTTTTTAATTTGTTTTCTGAATAAACAGGTTAAGTGCTGTTGTTGTTCTTGGCGTTAGAACAAAATAGACCACAAGATGCGACCTTTCAATAAAGTTTGGGCGTGAACAAAGCAGCGGTTTGCTCAAAATATTTTTTTGAAGACACTTATTTATTGATGTAACACCCTGTATATGTAGGCAGTACTCAGTTTCATGCCTGTGCAGGCGTGCACGTGTTAGAGAACGAAGATGTGTTCATTATGTGGTCACGTTAATTGCACAAGTATGGCAGTTGCAAAATTCACAGGAGCGAAATTACGGAATTATTCTTGTGGAGCTGCACAGTAAAAAAAAATGCGATGATTTAGCATAAGAAGAACGCTGCACACTCAAGTGCCACTTTCGCTTTAATGAGGCAGTTTCATGCATGGTTTAGCTTTAGTGGGAGAGTGAAATGTTGCCATAGTCATTTGAACGATTCCAGGACTTCGTGCCGCCCCGAGTTCTCGTAGCCACTTTGGTGTTGCACCATGAATCTTGGGACAGGAAAGGATTAAAGGGGCCATGCAGACAGAATACAAGTTCATTTTATTAAAAAGATTTAGTGTTTTATAGTGCCCTCAGCAGTTGTCCGGCAGCAAGCGATGCTTTCTTCGCTGAGAAATTAAGCATTTTAAGCCAAAATTTCAATTCTCCCGCCAAATCGTTTGTTTTCGTGACGTCGACAATGATGCATCCAGAGCAGGGCCTTAAAACTAAAGATAGCATGCTGACCAGGGCTGCTACCATCTCACAGACAGCCATTTGGTTATCTTGTTTACCACCAACTTTCATAGATGGCATTGCAATACCGATGAAGTGCCAGTGTGTTCGTACTTTGTTTATGGGTGGACTTCTATACCTGCCATATTTTTATTAGCGTTCATACTAATCGTTTTCTAAAACGTAAGTTATGACTTGACAAACGTGGTCATGTAAGTGACCATGCCGCTTTATGTCAGTTGGTCAGTGCTGTGTCAGACAAGTCCAATGCGTTCGACAGCTGTCTTTGGCAGTGTCAGCCGGCAAAGTGCCACACTAACTGCTTTGGCGTTTATGTGTTCGTTCGTAACTTTAATTGTTCACCCCGCCATTCTTACTGCTATAAAAAGAATTCGCCCTAAATTTAAGCGCATATAGCTCGTTTGGCAAGTTTATAAGCCCCGCCTAACTTGCATTTGCCGCTGCAGCTAATCACACAACCGTGCATATGACATCATAGGTTGTGTTGTGGGAAATGGGCTAGTGGGTCGCATGGCCATTTCCTTTTTTCCTAATTATGTAGCTTATTTGAGCGAAGTTTACGCTAAAAGTGGTGTCAGTATGATCCTAACGAGGCGATCTTTCGACTTGCATGGCCCCTTTAAGCATAACTGATACATCCTGTTATGTGGAGTTTATAACCACACAAAAATGTTTGTTCCTGGAAAAATGTATTCAAATGTCAGTAGTTGCGTTAACCAACAAGCTTGAGTGGGCAAGCTAGGCCATTGGGGCACCATGGTACGTAGAGGCAATGAGCAGACCTCCTAGATTATCACGCAGTGGTAAAACTGCTTTCCGAACTGCTTTCATTACACTGATGCTGTGGTTTGACAGGTGCCTTATACCCCTATCACATGGGCACTTTCAGTCACGATTGAGTCGATCCGGATCGAGCTCAATCCGGATTGGGCGCTGCTACACGGAAGTTTCAATCGCGATCGAGCCCGATCCCGCTTAAACTCAATCCCGGTTTCCCAAGCGCGATCGGGCGAAAGCGGTGATACTCTCGTCCCCTCTGACCAATGGCACAGAGGTTGACGACTTTAGCTAATGCCAAAAATTGTATCAAATAGCTTGACCCAAATAGGCGTGCGGTAACATTTATATGGTTACGTATACCTACGACTGCGCAAAGTCACCAGGCGCTGGTTACGCAGGACATTTTTAGCGCCATCTGGCGTACGTGAGTTCAACTGGTGCAACTTCTGAATCGCGATTGAAACGTGCCGTGTAGCAGCAGCGGTGCGTCGAGCGTACTCGAAAATTCAGTCGCGCTTCGGTTCAGTCCAGATTGAAAATGCCCGTTTAACAGAGGTATTAGTACAATGCATCGTCTTTAGTTGAGGTAATTTTAAATGTAGAGCATTTCAGTAACTCACGATGTCACCCGCGTTGGTGTCCGTAGTCCGCACCGCACCCCTCCCTACTATATAAAAAGAAAATACTATCGGCGCCAGGTTTCGATCCCTCGACCCTGCGGGCGGAACGCAAAGTACATGATGCTCTAACCACCGCGCCACGAAGGCGACACAGCATGGGACGCTACTAACGCGCCTTATATCGTTGACTCATTCAAATTACTGCTGACGAGCGCTCTCTCGTCAGCAGTTGCCACAAGTGCAACAACATTAACGTAACGCAAACTACTTAACGTCGTGCGCCCCCGTAAATGCTCTGCATTTTATCGTGCCCCTCGCGAGGGGGATGTTTATACAGGAACTCCTACTTCTAGCGGACTCCTGGCGCCCTCTTTCTGCCATTGTAGAGACTATGAGGCGGTCTTCCAAGGGCACCAAATTTGAATTCTACAAAATCAATTTTTGTTGTTGTTCGACTGTGATGAGATGCTGAGGCGAAGCTTTGCTGATCACTGCGTGTCTTGCTCCTTGCAGGGATGCCGTCACAAAGTGCTTCCAGTCGTGCATCAGCTGAATGAGCTTGTGTTGTGTGGTGCCTTTCCGGATGTCACGTTTGTGGGTTGTAACGGTTTATCACTACCAGAGTGTTGTTGCTGTTGTTTGTGCACCCTTTGCCACAATCATGGTTGGAGAGACATATTTTTGATACATGACTGTTGTATTTCGATGGGGTATACAGTGTTGCATGGCAAGATTAATAAACTGTACTGTTGTGTGTGTGTGTGTTGAACCTCGCCTGTCTGTGCTGTTGAAAAGGAGGAGCTCTCGGGAACAAGGCGCAGCCAAATGAGGGACAATTACGAGTGAAAATAACAAGCTGGGTCTTTGGCAAAAAGGGTTTTGGCCTGTTGTGAAAAGTGGCAGACAAACAATGGCAAGAATAAATTGAGCTGTATTTTTTTCTACTGGAAGCTTTTGACACACAAGTTTTGAAGCAAAAAAGCTAGAAGTGTAAAAGCACATTACTGTACTCCTTGATTTGTTTATATTACGGCTGCGGAAAGACTATAAGCACCGCTTCTTAGTTTGTTTCTTAACTTAGTACAACTAATGTTGTGCTTGTGATCAGCATGCCGCGATACATCTGCGAATTTTTATCGCAGCCACTTGTCAAAGACCCAAGTGCCCTCGTAGGCGTACCAGCCAAAACAGTGGGCCTGAAAATATTGTGAAGTACACAATCAAACACTTAGGCCACTTACACCTACCCACAGTTTAGTAGAAAAGTTAAGCAAGACCTTTGTTCAAAGCAGTTCAGTGTAGTTTCAAGGTCTAAAGCTCTCTAAAAAAAAGGGAACCATAGATGTTTATGTGGAACATTGCAGCCGATTTCACCAAAATAATGCTTGTATAATCAGTATGCAGTGAACCCAATTGCCACTTTCAGCTACTACCATGTGTGTTCTGATTATCTATCATCTTTAGCAGTGTGCTTCAGGTTCAAGCATCATAAAACTGGTCCTAGCTCATTTAAATGAAAATAATCCAGCTGTGGAAATGTGGCATCTAGCAACATTTCCAGTGTGTCCATAATACGGTATTTTATGAAACAGACTTGTGGATGCACTTTTCCATGGCTGACGGACTGTAATAATGGCATTGTTTAATAGACCTGCTTCTGCGCACAGTGTGTGGCTTATTGGGTGCCATTCAGCAGACCGCTGTAAGACCTTGGTGGCCAAGTGTTATCTCCACTGGCCAGAACACGTTACCCCCGTGTCTCCAACTGTTGTCCTATAATCAAGGTGTTCAGTGTTGCTTTACACGAAGCGGCAATATTTGCAAATATTTAAATTAAGTTGATTGTTTGTACACGCAAGGACATATTTTCAAGCATGAAGAAATATTTGCCTATATTTGTCACATTTCTGTTTAAATAAAAATGGTTTCTGTGGACACAATAACATATTTTCGAGCATGAAAAGTACAGCGTTCAGTGTAAATACAAATGTCACTATGGGCCCAGTTGACCTTGATAAGACCCCTAGTGTCTGCATTGAGCTTTGAAGCATAGGTAGACAATTTCTGAATGCAATTATGTCATGTCGCAACTTACCGAGACAGGTAATGTTACAAGGCCTAAAATGCTACTACTAAGCCTTGGGCAGTAACTAGTTACTGGTAACGCGTTAGTGGTAACTAATTACTTTTTTCAGTAAGTTGTAACTGTACCTAGTTACTTCGAAGTTGGAGGAACTTGAAACTGTAACACTTACTTTTTTACGCATTTACCGCAGTAACTTAAAATATCGTTACTTACTTCTTTATAAAAAAATTACCTTACGGCAACTCGTTAAAGATGTCGCCAAGAGATTGAATTCCCTGCAGAAGACCAATTTCGGAGGTGGGTTTTAATGGTGATTTCTTAAAAATTTTTCTTAGTAGTGAGTGGAGTGGAAACGAAAAAAAAAAAGTGGTGATTAGGCCTCCACCTAGCCCACAGAGAACAGGACACCTAAATCAAATCGAGGGTGTATCAACAAAAAAAAGTTGGTTTGGTATTGGGCTTGAGCGTGCTACCCTTATAGGTTCCCTTCGTCTAGTGTTTCACCGCACGAGATTTTGACTACCTGCATACTTTCGTACCTTCCTATTAAATGCTATTTGGTTTTTGACTCTATTAAGTTTTGTACAGAAAAGTAGCGACATTACTTTTTTCACAGTAACTGTAACAAGTTGCTTGTGGGAGCTCTGTAACTGACCCGGAGAGCCCGAGAGAAGAAATGAAGATGATCGAAAGAGGCCTGCAACGGAATGGCTACCCAAAGCATTTTATTCGAAAAGAGGCAAAGAGGGCGACGAACACGAATCCGCATCGAGATGAGCAGGCAGAAGCGTCCACAAGGACTGCGTCGAAACGTGCGGCGATTCCCTATGTCCCACACATCAGTGAAGCTCTAGCACGCATTTTCAAGAAACGCGGTGTGCACATGGCGCACGTGCCCACTAGCAAGCTGCGTTCTGACCTCGTCAACGTGAAAGACCCCCTCTCACGCTCCAAGTTTCCAGGTGTTGTTTACAAGATTCCGGGCGCCGAATGCAAATCAGTGTACATTGGCGAAACGGGCAATCTGCAAAGAATAACAACGCAGAACCGGAACGATGCAAACAAGGGCCAAGCAAAAACAAGCGTACTGGCGGAGCAGTGAGAAAACGGAACACGCGGTTAACTGGGACAAGGCAAAAGTTCTGACAACCGAGCGCAATCCGTCTTCTCGATTGCTGCTCAAATCGCTCATCATTCAGACGACGCCCGACACTATCAACAGAACGGACGGCAATCTGCACCATATCTATGCGAACTCATTGCGACGCCTAATGCTCAATGTATAGCTTCGTTTTCCACGGCACATGCTCATTGTGAACAAGGTATCCGAAGGGGTGCCGTAACATCAAACAGCTTTTTTGACTTGCTCAGTGACCTACATTTTATCGTCGCAATAATGCTTTTACCTGACCAGACGGTATTCCATCAAACACTGGACTATGTAACTAACAGTAACAGTTACTTTTTTGGTTTCAGTATCCAGCGCTTACTTTTTACTAGTAACACGACTACGACTGCTACTAGTATGTTGTTTTTGGAATACGGTAAAACTCAAAGGGAGTCCTTTTTCAAATGGAGTTTTTTTTTTTTTTTTTTTTTTTTCAGAATTAGGTAGGGAAATAAACAATGTCAAGCCAGTACACCAGCAGCATGAAATTCCAATTGCTCTGGTGCCGTTTAAGCCTCCATTGTACTGCAAATGGGTTGACCCCACCGGTTGCATGCATCAATAGAGAATACGCTGCATACATTTGTCTTGGTTAACGCTACCGTTTTTCCAAATCCTTTCCACCACATGGCACAAGCCAAGAACTTGTTTGAAAAGCTGCGAGACCTCAAAAAAAAAAAAAGGGTGGGGGGGGGGGGGGGGGGGGCAAATAGGGCATTGACATTATTGCTGTCAGAAACATTTCTATGCCATATTGCAGGTATCGCTTCAACACATTTCTGCTCAAGCGAATCAGATTCTGGTAGGATCTGTAGCAGCAACAGACATTCCGTTCAAAACAAATGAAATTAAACAGTCTTTACTACGGATAGCACAAGCTTCAGGCCTGTGGTGAGGTGTAGATTAAAGGCAGTGTGAAGTGGTATTCGATCTAGCTGGCGTCTTCTGCAAGCTTCGTTACTGCACTAACCTTCGTAGGGAAACATACTTTACTCTGTAATGAGAGTTACACGACTGCAGGGGTGGAACAGGGTACATGGGTTTGGGAGCAATCCTCGGAGCAGGCAAAATTGCCTTTTGTAGCAGTCTTGGAGCAGCCAGAAAGTCCGTTTGGCAGGGGGCCAGCAGGGGCTGCTGTGCCAGCCCACTGACAATTAAGTTTAATCTATGCATCTGCTATATCAGCAGTTCTACCGTGCAGTAGAAACTACTCTGAACCAGGAAGGCAGTTCTTGTGGTATGTCTGAAAATGTACAATTTGCAGTTATCAAACTTCGGCCCTAGTGACTGCGCCGCGTTATCACTGTTCAAAGGGTAAACCACATGAGCAGAGTCGAAGGGGATTAGATAGCAGGCCTAACTCCGTGTCCGGTAAACAGCAGTGCTAAGCAGGCATTGCGCTGCTGAGCACGAGGTCGCGGGTTCGATTCCCGGCCGCCGTGGCCGCTTTTCTGATGGAGGCGGAAAGCAAAAACGCCCGTGTGTTTGAGATTTCGGCGCACGTTAAAGATCCCCAGGTGGTCAAAATTAATCTGGAGCCCTCCACTACAGCGCGCCTCGTCTGCGTGTTAAACCCTGCAATCAATCAATCAATCAGCAGTGCTAAGCGAACTCTTGGCAGCATTCCGTAACATTTGCTCAAATTTGCTCTGTCGAACAGCTGTTCCACTGCATGCGATGGAGAAAGTAGCTTGGTCTTCGCTCATCACGGGGTTGCAATAGTTGAACTGTGCGCTGTACACTATGTAACGAGAGCATGATAGAAGGCATAATTAATGCTGGACCAAGCTAGCCCCCCGAGTGAAAAAACTTGCACCATCTTCCCGTGGGGAACCCTGATGAGGATGCGAAGCATCATGGGGGTTCCGTGTGGTTCCATTGTGTTGCCGTTATGTTGAGTGATCTGGTGTTTAGTAGTGCCAGAGGGAATTCCGCGTCCGGGTCCACACCGGTGGCAAAGGCTTGCAAGTACTGTTGTGCGACGGTAAGTAGGCGGTGGTTCTCAAGGCGCCGAAACTCGTCCATCGTGTTCTTGTCGATGTTGTCGTCTCTGTGTAGAATCGGTAGACTCCGTCAGCGTTGGTGACGTTGGTGCACCGGCTGAGAGCAACGTACACACCCTCCTCTTCACAGCTTTGTCTTCTCCTTCTTCAGCGGTTCCCCAACGGGAAGATGACGACGGTGGTTGAACGCGAAGCTATGTCGTGATGGATTAGCAACGTACACGCCCTCCTCTTCGCAGCTTTGCCTTCTTCTCCTCCTCCTTCTTCAGCGGTTCCCCTACAGGAAGATGACGACGGTAGTTGGAACGCGAAGCTATCTCGTGATGGATTCTTTGGTTGGCCAATCCCTAGGGGCATCCTGCCACAATCATCATCAGAGGCGCTGTGGACGGGGCACGGACAAGTAACATCCCCCCCCCGAGCAAGAGATGCTCCGCATCTAAAATGAGCAATTACTTCACAACAAAAGCTGACTGAGTAAACAAGAGAGGAAAAAGCGTCCGAGACCCTGTTTGCACTATACATGCAGCTACGCTCGTCAAAATTGGTCGACTAAATTGAAGTTCACCTCCAATAAACTACAACCTCTAGTGTGAATATTTTTGTTTTTCATCTGTTTGCAATGATGGAAACATTCACCCACTTTGGGTCATTTTTCATTGATTGTCGTGCAGCTTCCGGCACCGGAAACCAAAACTGTGCAAATGCCACAAAAAAATGGACGGAGAAGGAATGTAGTGCCTGCGGCATTACACCTAACAAAAAGCCAACTTTCATTGCTGCTCATAGCCTTGATGGAACCGGAGGAGAAAGAAGAAAAAAGATGCTTCAGCAAGTTTTCAGAATTCTGCTCAGCCCCCACTTTTATTGGAAAGCTGTTTGGCAGACAGAAGGGGTAGCCAATGAAGCAAGGTCGTGGCATATTACACCTTGTAGCACATGAAGATTTCAGACTACACTCTTGTGTCCTTGGGAACTCGCAGGAAAAATGCACCACAGGCTTCACTCACAGAACACCTTTAATACAAGAGTAAAAAAAACAGGTGAACAAACAGGCGGCCGTAAAATCAAGGCTATAAAACATTCTGTACATGGGGTTGTCGGGGATTCTGTACAACACTTAAAAAGAGAAGCCTTGATCTGAGGTGGGTGCCGAAAAGGTGAAGCTTTCAGCGCCATTTTCAGGAGCCAGGCTGTAGTCCTCCGTCTGCAATGGCAGAAGAAAAATCGTCACAAAAAGAAGCACACAAACAACTAAAACACAAGGAAGATATAAGACTGATGTACATCCAATACTAAAATGGCCTGCAGTTGAACCACATTGTATTGAACATGTTTACATTTAATTATTCTGTAAATCAAACAACTCCTGACCACTGCCAAGTTACTGAGGGAATAGTAGCAAAAAGTAGGCTACATCAAAACTCAATCAGCACACAGATGCCCCAAAAGACAAGCTGGCAATGCCCCCCCACGAACTCAATTCTGGTCTGCCCACAGCGCTCCTGCACAAAGCCAATCAGTTTCTATAGATGGTATTTGATTGATTGATTGTAGGGTTTAACGCGCCGACGCAACGCAGGCGATGAGGCGCGCCGTAGTGGAGGGCTCCGGATTAATTTTGACCACCTGGGGATCTTTAACGTGCGCCGAAATCTCGCACACGGGCGTTTTTGCTTTTCGCCTCCATCTATAGATGGTATTCACTAACAGTTTAGCTGTCAATTTTGAGAGAGAGTAGAAGAACAACAACACCCACTATTGTGCGTCGTTTGCCCTGTTTCAACCTGATTTGAACGGTGGTGTCAACAGATGTACAGTATAGACCATTTATAACGTAACCTCTTATAGTGCGGGACCGGATATAACGCGGGTTTTTGCGACCACCGGTTTGCCTCCCATAGAACTCAATGCATAACCATACCGCTTAAGATGCGGTTGGCCGAAGCACAATACCGTTTATAGTACGGTTTTTCGGCGGGTCTGCTGATCGACCGGCGCAGCTGAGGCATCGTTTTAGGGTAGCAAAAGAAAAAAGAAAGGATGAAATCGGCCATCTGACGCAGCGTGCACCCCTTGCCCTCCTCTAACGTAGACACCCAAAGAAAAAAAAAGATAGGCACCCTTTAGTTCGTGCGTACCTGATAACCACAACTGACCTTGCTTGATGCACCTCGGAAGATAGCGACAGACTCCCCATCCGCGCGCGGCAAGTTGATTTTATTAATCGTGAACCGCATGGCCCGTTTTCGCGCACGAATCGTGCACATCAGCGTTGCACTTTTTTTTTTTTTTTTTTCGTGCTCCTATCGATGATTCCGCGCTCGCGGTGGCTTTTTCGCGTGGCAGTGGGAGGAGCCTGACGACTTGCACCAATGGGGAGACGCGTACCTAATGGCGGGAGATTCGAAGCGCTCCGAGCCGGCTAGCCGCGCCAGAGATGTTAAGGCTTACCACCGCGGTATTTTTTGATGGGCGCTTTCACAAGCAGCGTGGATGGCAGTTTATATTCCACTTTTCGCCCACATTATTAGCTCTTTTCTTGCATGAGCACCTTCGCTTGCGCCCCGTGCGGCATTTCAGCGAGCGGTTAGAAGCGGTCGCTGGAACTTACTGGAACTGCCTGCACCGCTTCACGGCCAGTGCCGACGCCATGTTGCCGCCTCTTATCGCGCCGCCCACACCACGCCAATTGTATCCGCGCTGGCGTGCACTGCACGTTTTCGCGATACCAAATCTACCACGCGGTTCACGCTTTAGAACGTTGGTGCAGATAAGCCACCGCTCTTTCCCTTTACGAACATTCGAGCCGCGCGAAGCCGAAGATTTCCACCACCAGTACGTTGCGCTGATAAGCAGCCGCCTTCGGCATCGTGAACACAAGGTGGGGTAAAAAAAAAAAAAAAAAAAAAATCCCGCTGGCGTTCTTATCACGTCTTGCGGCATCTGTTCATAGACGCTAAAAACGCAGCCATGGTCTTTCAAAACAAACACAACGGAAGTTAAAGCTGTGCTCGCCGTTGTGAGACTGCGCTTTTGCCCTGTAGCAGCGGCTGATGTTAAAAATAATACGAAATATAGACCGTGCCTTCGTTTTTAAGTGCTGTGCATTTTAGTGATGATAAATATAGGTTGACTTGAGAGATAGGTGGCGATGTGGTTGAATTCGCGCGTGTTTTGGTTATAGTGCAGTACCGCTTATAGTGAGGATTTTTGCGGCTCCCGCAACATACGTTATAAGCGGTCTACACTGTACTGTTAACTCTTTCGTGACCACGACATGGCCACTGTTCATGGGTGAACGATGATTTTCGAACCTCTCACGAAAAATCTGCGCTTTGCGAACAACTAACGTCATCTGGCTTATTTCTTGAAAACTTATTTTTCCATTTGATTATTGTGTTTCCATTTTGCGAACGTAGATGGCGTCGGGAGTGAAATTTAAACCCAAGGTAGCGGCGAGTTGGGCGAAAATGGCCTCCTGTTTCACTGCGCTCTCTGCAAAGGCGGACAGCTCTTTCATTTGGCCGCTGCTGCTGCTTTGTTTTATCCCAACAGCAGTGACAACTCCAGGAACGATGTGTATTCGTCAGATTTTAGTTCTGATGAAGACGCCCCCATTGAACAGCCTCAGACTAAAACAGGTTCTGACAGGCAAGGTTCGTTTTTGAATTCGCGCTGTATTTATAAGCAAGTGCTTCCTATCTGACGACTGCGATTTTACTTTCATGTGTAGGGGCTGGACAATGTGCGGCGGGGATATTTTGCTAAATGCACCACGCCGTATTGAATTATCACCTTCGAGATAGCCTGGCATTTGTGTCAGATGCACTCAAAATTGGCAATTTTTCCATGGTCACGAAATAGTTACACTCACATTAGAGTCGACGCATTACTTTGCAGTCAATGGGGTACAGTTTGCAACGTAAAAGACACATTGTGTGCTTAGCACAGACAAGTACCGCCACCTCGTGAAGGCCGACCTAACCAGTGACGGCACACTTACATGGTTGACTGCACGCGTGCTACACCAGTTAATACAACCTATACATGGGGACAACTTTCTGTGTCAACAGAGAGAAAGCTATCGGGGGAGGGGGAGCGAACTGCTCTGTAACTGAGCCAAAGTAGTTCCCGGTAATCTGGTTTCGGTCTCTGCTGTTGTGTAAGTTACGTGCTTGATACAGCTCATTTCTTCGCATGCTGCATTTCCACGGAAAGTTGTCCTCCGTGTAAGTGAGCCAAAGTAGTTCCCAATAATCTGGTTTCGGTCTCAGCTGTTGTGTAAGTTACGAGCTTGATACAGCTCATTTTTTTGCATGCTGCATTGCCACGGAAAGTTGTCCAGGAGTATAGATAGTCTTTCTTCCAGGTGCGACATGGGCATTCGTTATATTCTGCAAATAAGATTGTCCGTACTAGCCACTTCAAAAAAAAAAAAGGGGGGGGGGATAGCAAGAAAACAATCCCAGGTGCTCCCAGCCACGTTAGTTCATTTCCCTTTCTTAATTTCCCTTCCCTCGTTTCTCGGACCCTTGGTACCTCGTCGGTGAAGTACTCCTCGACGATGCTCAGGGAGACCCGGTACACCTCGGCGTTCTCGTGGCGCTGCAGAGCCTCGATCTTGTCCAGGCCACCGGCCTCCTCAATCATGAGGCAGACGCGCTCACGCTCCTTCAGCCGGTCGCCAGCCAGCAGCAGGTTTCGGATGGCGTCCAGAGCCACCAGCAGGGTCTTGGGGTCCGGGGTGGACAGGAGGTCGCACACGGGCGGCAGCACGCCCGCCTGCAGGGCATACACCACCTGCGTGGGGAAAAGCAGGGGATGAACAAATAGCTCCAACACACTTACCCGCCAATACGTGCATAGCAATCAAGGCCAAAAAATTGGCACGTGTGAATAGTTTATTGTTGAATATCAAGTTCTTCAATGTGGCTGTGAATTGAAAAAATTCTTAATTCTTAAAAAAATTAAGAATATTCAAAGCTTAGAAACAAATAAAGCAGTTGTTTCACTGAACTGTGAGAAAGGAAATTGTGCCTTTTTCAGAATATATTCTGTGCAATGGGTGATAACTTGTTGGGAACCAGATGTATTGCACTGCGAGTGCTTACATTCATGCCCTGGCTTTCTCCGCTAGCGGCGATGGGCTTTCCCACGATGCACCATTGACGTGGAGCTACATGGCACGAGGAAGGGGCTTTCTTAGAATTAGACCAACTCCAGCCTCCTGGTTCTCTCTTCCCATCCAGATTGCACTGGCCAACACTCCCTAGATAAGAATGTCCAGCTGCATACTGATATGTTCCCTTCCCTCATGCAGCAGACACACAGGGTCCCCAAGCTGCCGAAAGAAAGAGCACTGCCCCATAATATGCCACAGCAGAAGGAGCCCAACCACCCCAGTTAACTCTTTCGCTACCGCGCCTATTAAAGTCGATCAATTTGATCTAAACTTTTGGGAGCGCCTTTTCATAGCGTTCCAGGCGTTTCTCGAACAAGTAAAGCTGTTCGGAGTTAGATCAGAAAATGGCCTTTCAAAATCAGTTTTTTTTTCTTTCAGTTTTGCTACGGAAACGGGATTTTTGACACGCTTTTGAATCACCTGGGTGTGCGGAAAATGGCGTGGTCATCGCGCGTCACTGCTACCAACGAAGAATGCGTGCAACTCGTAATTACTCTGCACCAGCGCTTGTTTTTTGCTATCAGGGCGTGAATGGGGAACTAGCAAACGATTTTCAATCGTCAGGTTCGCGCTCTGACAGTAATAATCCCAGAGATCGACTGAAAATGTCAAGCAGTGCCTGGTTGCAAAGCTACTTCATGATTTTAGGCAGTTTTATTGCCTTTGCGCACATTGTTCTAAGTACTGTGGTAGTTCTACTTACCCCAGGTCCATTCGCAAACACTTTACAACAGTTTTGGTTTCGTTTCTGCATCGCGAAATTCATATTTAGCGCTACTACGCAGTTACCCAACTTCCAAGGCTACCTGCCATGGTGCCTGAAGCGTCCGCGACTGATCCTCGAACAAAGCACGGCGCTCCTGATTTCCCCCACCCTAACCCAATTTCTGCGATAAGAACTTCAGATGCAAGTCAAAAGATCACACCCAGTCGCCAGATATCTGTTCCGCCGAGGACAGCGCTTCAAACCGGCCTTACTCTGCCAGCTGTTCGACTTCCAGTTTCATTTCCATGCGAGGGTATATCCGGGTGTCTAATGTTGCTGCTTAGTTGAACTGTCTATTCGGACGGAGTCTCCGATAAGTTTTTGTACTGTTTCATTTGAAAAATGTTAGGTGGCGCTGCAATAGAGGAGGCTAGTTGTGCCGATCTTTTTCATCGCGCAACTGCTATTCGGCCAAAGATCGCAGGGCACGATTCTAGCTCATCGTACCTCATTTTTGTGAGCAAGGCTACAATTGCGAGTAAGAAGATAATAAAGCTCAGCTTTATGTTTTGAGAGATAACTGACCGTGAACGACAACAAGCATCAGACACGGCGTTCCGTTTTCAACTTCATGCATGTTTTTTTCCGCATCGCGTGCTAGTCCCAAATATTTTGCTCACTGTAAATGAAAAATGAGCCATTGACATGATGTTTTTACGTTATGTGGGGGCAAATTGGTGCCTCTGATAATGACAAACCGCCAGGTTTATTCCAGGAAACCACCCGAAATTGCACGTTTTGAATTGGAGGTTGGGCTTCACCGCATGACACGAGCACCGTGCACGCTAACATTTTTTTTTTATATCTGACTAACTGTTCCGCGCAAGTCGACATTTTTTTCTAGGGCGTGTTTTTGAAATGTTTCCTTACAAAATGTATATTCTAATTTTTTTCTACTACCGGTGGTTTGATAAACACAATTCCTTTTTTATCATTTTTTTTCGGCAACTTGACAAAAATTTTGATTTTGACATTTTTTTTACAACTATGATATATAAAAACCTTTAAAAAACTGGTGTTGTTATTGGAAAGGCCGTTAAATAATCTGCATTTTGTATTCCTGCAATTAGTGCCTAACCAATTTTTTAGCAGGAAAAAAAAATGTTTTCGTGGACACCTAAAATTAGTCAATTTTCCGGCGATAGCAAGAGTTAATGAGAAAAAAAAAAAAAAAAAAAAAAAAAAGGTGCAGCTTGTCCTAGTGGTGCAAGGATGGACAAAACAGCAGAGCTGGAGGTCAAACTAGCTTCTTACACTTTTGCCAAGTCTTCCTAGGCTTTGCTGTTTTGCTAGATTTTGCGATGTTCTTGCTAGGCTAGGCTAAGTGTTGAGAGGAGAGGCCAAGTTTATCCGGATTTTACAAGGCCAATGTGGTCGGTCTCCCACACTGACAGTGGATCCCAGCGGGGAAAAAGCTAGGTCGACCCCCAGCTCCGCCGCTTCTCGTCTTGTGTCACTTAGTGCAAGCTGTGCCAATTTCTTTTGGTTTTAGTAGACCAAGGAAGACTATCACCTTTAAAATAGTATAGTAACGGGTGCACATACGCATATGCCCCTTGTGCTCACACCCGAGCATGCATTAAAGCCGGCTTCACTGCTACAATACCCCGTCTAAAGTGGTGCACGCTTTACAGGTGGCGCAGTTTTTTTTTCGTGGTCTTTTTTTTTTTTTGCCAACGCCACCGGACCAAGCTCGAGCTCCAGCCGCTCCGCCGTTGAAAGGGAAGGGGGTACCTGGTCGAGGGAGCCTCCCGAGGTGAGGTTGGTGACGGCCCAGGCGGCCTCCTTCTGGGAGCGGGCGTCGCCCGTGGCCAGCACCTCGATGAGGGGCTCAATGAGGCCCGCATCCACCACGGCCTGGATCTGCTGCTCGGTGCCCGCGGTGATGTTGGACACGGCCCAGGCGGCCTCCTTCTGCAGGTTGGACTTGGGGTGGCGCAGCAGCGAGCGCAGGGGCACCAGGGCCCCCGCGTCCAGCACCGCCTGCGTCTGGGCGTCGCTGCCGGTGACCACGTTGCCCAGGGCGCGCAGCGCAGGCGTCACCACCGCCACGGGCATGCCCAGCAGCTCCACCAGCCGCGCCACCACGCCCGGCTGCTGCACCACCTCCTCGATCTGCTCGTTGGCGCCGTCCGTCAGGTAGGAGAGCGCCCAGCACGCGTCCGACACCACCTCCCGGTCTGCGATGGCACACAGACGGCGAGGGAAATAATAGGCCGACGCACCGTCTCCTCCTTCTGGAGCTGTTTGTGCGACCACAGCCAGTCGAGTGCACCATCAAACAGCAGGCGCTAAGAAGCACCTGCTGTTTGATGGTATACTCCCGATGGTGTGCCCATAGCCAAAGCAAAAAAAAAAAAGCTTGTGGTTAGTCTTATCTGGTAGCTAGCTTCTTGGCCAATCTTCCACAAGGGTATGCATCATGATCTAACGCTACCAACCAGCCAACCAACTACTATGACAACAACTTCCAGCAGGTGAAACAGCTGCGTCCAGCCATCAAGCGAAAACACAGGAACGACACAAGAGAGTTCTCTGGCCAAGAAGAAAGAAGCTGGGGTGTCAAAGAAAAGCTCACCATGGTGATGAATGAGCTGTGCCAGGGTGGGGAGGCACTCGCGGATGGCCTCGAATGGCGGAGGTGGGTTCTTGTTCCGACACAGATTGGACAGGGACCACGTCACATTCCGGAGAAACTGGGCCTGCACAGCAAGGCATTTCACAACGCACTTTAGTCTCTCCCAAGGATGGTTCTCAAGCCATTTTTGTTGCACCACAGCTGTCTGCCCAAATTTTTTTTATTAACCATGCACTAAATTATATCGGTTATTCTTACGGACTAGACTGTGCAACAACACTATGTCTCCAAGAATTTCGTGCTATACTAAAGTACTGATATTTCGGTCAAATAAAGTACAGGACAGTTTTTGCTTATGCCAGTAACAGTTCTGTTGCACTATACAATGCAACAAGGATAATGAAAATCTGATTACTGCAACAAAGGACACTACTGGCAACAGTTGGTCCTGTAGAAAATGCACGGAAGGACAGTTCAAAGAACAGAAACAGTTATTTAGAGGACTTTGAATAGCTATGCAAAATATTCGTAACAGGACTGCAATATCTCGCAGCATTTCCTCTGAAACTTGTTTAGTACAAAAAGTGACCATGCAGCAGCCACTATCATAATGACACTTCCGTTGCCATAGCTACGCCAACCTGTGGGGCCCTCTGGCACAACTTAACCGCAGAGATGTTTCATAATATAATGGTTGCCTCATTTTAACGGCTTTTTTCTGCCATTCATGCATCTGCAAGTGAGACATTATGCTGGAAGACAGTGCCTCGATGTATCCACCGATACCAAGACAGCAAGCTGCGCTCCGTGGCGTTGCCCCAGAGATACAGCACTACGAAAATTTCCGCTTCAGTTCATTTTCGCAACTGTTCTGTCACCTCAGCTGATACAACTATTTTTCTAAACAAGGTTCGACAATAAATTTGGACCCACAAAGCGCAAGATGGAAATGGTGACCTGATATTTTGGTGGGATGCAGCCTTTGGATCACTGAAATCGCATTTTTTTTCTTACTTCCTGGTGCCCCCCAAAATAATTTCGTCCGCCAAAATTGTGAGAAATGTCTCTTTGACAAACTGGACTGTTGGGTTCATTGCAAGATCACGAAATAGCATTCTGCAAAAGGAGTTATTTTGGGAACAAACTAAAGGAGTGAGACTTCATTAGGCGAAAATCAGAAACGCCTGTGTGTGTGTGTGAGATTTCGGCGCACGTTAAAGATCCCCAGGTGGTCAAAATAATTCTGGAGCCCTCCACTGTGGCGTGCCTCATTGCCTGCGTTGCATCGGCGCGTTAAACCCTACAATCAATCAATCAACTAAATGAAGTGATATTTTGAGCTCACAGTGAAGTGGCAGCCTTCTAAAAAAAACTGCGGCCACACAGAAATTGCACCTCGGTTAGCAAAGCTGGAGCTTCACAGCGTGGCTTCACGTAGTTTGAGCGCACTAGATCGGTCTACAACTCTTCAGTATCACCAAAGCTCTTCTGCGATACCTTATGCGTGGCAAGGAGAGAGAAACAAAACTCACAGGTGCGTCGGGGCGCACCAGGGCCAGCAGGGGCTTGAGGACGCCCGCTTGCAGCACAAGATCACGCATGGCGGGCCCATCGCCTGCGATGTTGCCCAGGGCCCAGACGGCCTGCTCGCACACGTTGGTGTGCGACGAGCACAGCAGGCGCACAAACAGAGGCACCGCTCCCGCCCGCACCACCGTGTCCGTCTGCTCGCCCGTGCCGGACGCAATGTTGGTCAGAGCCCAGGCCGCCTCAAACTGCAGCGCGGGGCTGCACAGACCCATCGCGAGGCTTAGGCTCCAAGCTGGGTCACTCATCAACCCTTTTCAGAGCGAGTTATCAGGAAAATAAAGCTCAGTTATCATTGGAAATAAAGTTCAGCAGTGAAGACATACCGTATAATGCGGAATATAGGTCGAGATTTTTTACAGAAAAATTTGCCGAAAAGTCACCCCTCGACCTATAATGCAGTCACTGGCAGTTGTCATCTGGCGACCGGGCAGCCCATCGAGCCCATCCAAACCCCAAAGGCACCATCGCCACCACCATCAATCGGACGCGACGCCATCTTTGTTTTGTTGCTTCTCTCGCTGTCGGCGAATGTGTGCGTGCTATTTTGCTCAAAACGAGTTTAGGCACTTGGTGCCAGTTCACAGCAGCATTTAAAAGAAAAGTTGGGGGTTTTCGAAGGCCAATGACGTGTCCGCCTTGCGCCAGTTCGGTATCACCAAAAGAAGTGTTGCTAGCGGCGTTGCTGAAGGGGCAGCTCTCGGTATGCAACGCTCGGAAGGCCTCGTTTCATGGGCGCTGCTCTGTGCACCTGTGCTGCCGTACAAAGGGGCAAATTTTGTCCGCTAGCGTCGTGCGATGTCTCTACGAATGGATACTTCCAAGATGTTTGCTGACCGCCTGCACAGACTGGCTGTCGCTCCGGTCTGCACACGAGTGTCCCACGCTTTGCACTCGCTTCACGATGACATGGTCTTGCGAGTGTTTAATTAAGAAGTGCTGCATAAGCAATTCCCTGGACTGCACCGAGGACGACCTGCTGTATGGGCGACAGCGAGCCAGAAGCAGTCGTCCGACGATACTTCAGACAGTTCTAAATGAGTAATCTGAGACGAACAAGTTATAGTCTCAATAAAACAATGGTTGGCACCTAATTTTTTGTTTTGCATTTTTCTGCTACAAGGTAAGGGGGTCGACCTATATTCCGCCTCAACCTATATTCCGCATTATACGGTACTTGTCCCCTCCACAAAATACACAAGGCTGCAGCAAACACCAAATTGGAGGACAAACAAGTTGAGAAGCGGGGTCTCAAAATTGGCATGCTTTGATAGTCCATCCGCCCGAAAATCTCTCAGGCGATAGGAATCTAGACTGTATGTGTAAATACTTGAACGACAAACAACACTTTGCGACACGGCTTGTACAATTCTACACGTGACTTCTAGGAGCATTTCTGTGAGCTACAATCGTCGCCATCCCCACTTGAACCGCTCAGCCAGCACACTCATCTCTTGCTCTACGGAACCGTGCTACATGGCCTCCGAGAACCCGCACGGTGGAATCTCCAAGGCCATGCTAAAACAAGAGAGCAAGATAAGGCGCTCTACGGTGCATCAAGTAGGTGTTCTTGGTGATACCTTTTCCGTCTAGTTAAAACATAAGAAAAACTGAAGCTTTTACCATAAGGGAAATTTTACGGTTAGGACACAACCTAATTTATGTACTACTTACAAGATCGAGTTGTTCATGGTTTTTAAGTGAAATTGTGGTTATCAAAAGCATACACCGGCAGTTACAAATTATCCTGATGGCAACACCCTAATGCGTGTCGCAAAGGGATAAGAGAGAGGCACAAGTCCACGCGGCTTCAGCAGTCAGCTCCTACTGAAAGCCCGCTAAACAAAGTGCAGCTGTCAGTGGGAAGCGACCCCCAACGCACCACTGGTCCTTGGCGAGGGAATTCACGAGGACTGGCACCACACCGGCCTGAATCATGGCGTCGATAGGCGGGTGGCGCTCTCGGGAGAGCACCTTGCGCACAGCCTGCGTCGCTCCCAGCTGCACCTCGGGATCGGGGCTCATCAGGCCGGCCACGATCTCCTCCACACTGCCAAACGAGCCCTGCATGCCGGACACACAGGACTTGCGGTGAAATGCTACAGGCATGCCCGTACACCAACAGCCGGAAGAAACTACCCGGAAAAGCCGTTCAAGAACAGTCAACAGTTGTGAAAGGCGCTTTTGAGATTTGTTTAGGCACGGCATTTAATGTGCATTCCGCACGATGGTTGGCAATTGTCTAATGCCTATGGCATGCGGCAACTTCAATTGACAGTTCAATGATCACTTGGTATAAGACATCACTGCTAAGCACTGGTATAAGACTTCACTGCTTGCCACACCAGGTGTGATAGTTTTCACCTAAAACAACTACATAACCAGACGAAGCACAACCTAAGATGTCGACACCCCTGCTACACCTATGAGAGGCTAGCAGCCTTGCAAATTGTTTTGGAGAAAGAACAAGCGCAATAGAAAGCTGAAACAGTGAGTAGCAGCATTCCCAATGCAAGCAAAGCACAAAACTACGCTGACTAGTAACAACTGGTACAGTCATGGACGAATGAAACAACAATAAAATGTAAACCATACACACAAAATCGAAAAACACTGCTCGTTGAGGTCCAATAATGGCACGCTATTGGTATATTTGGAAAGCCACATTTCCCAATTTTGATTTACGTGGAAAGAAATTACGCTATTTGTGTGTTCTGGTTTCTATTTTCGTGTTTCATATGTTAATGACTACATCTGTGAACCACGTGAAGATAAGTCAAGCAGACTGCCACACTAAAAGAGGAAATGAACGAGAGCTGTTTCAGGCACTATCCCGATTGAAACACTGCTGTCCAAATAATGTGACGATAAATAAGGAACCCTCTCTTTATATTTCTCAGTCCATTACAGTTAGAGGACCAGGCTAGGCTGCCCAAAATGAACAACATTGCATTCAGAGGGGGCTATCGCATACAGGTTCCTACGCAGTCTCGAAAAAGCCACGAAGACAAAATACTAGTTTGGTTCATTTTTTAAAAAGACTGCCTTCTCCCAATAACAATGACAGCGACTTTATCGCAAACTTCAAACAAATAACCAAGGTATTTTTAGAGGCGGGGATGCTGTAAAAAAAATGTATTTGCGGTATTTACAAGATAAAAGGCTGGCCGCCGCTAGTACACAGAGAAATTAGTGGTGGTACCAATTAGACGGCTCCTACCCACTCAGGAGGATTGGCCAGGAAATGGGTGCTTTACCGAAAGAAACTACAGGTTTTGAGAAAAAAATATTTAAATATTACAATGCATTAGCAGCAGAGTATTAGAGAAATAAATGCAAGGAGATTATAGGCAGAAGTATAAAAAATTGCAAGAAACAATTATACCTCATCGTCCTCTTTTACGGGGACTAGTTGCACAATCCCTGTTTGTGGAAACTGGCAAATCCCCCCATAACCACATGGTTTGCTAGTCGACTGTTGGTGCCTCGTGTCAATGTTAAAGAAACCCCGAAGCAGTGACAACTCCCCCGCCAGTTTTCGGTGATTTCTCTACGACATGCTGCGTTCGGCAGCTGCCAACCTAAGCCACCACACCAAGAAACACGACCGAAATATTGCGGTGGGGTCTCGAGTTGCACACTTACGACTGTCTTTAGTGCTGGGTGATATTCCGTCCCTGAAGGCGAAATTTGAAAGTCATTACGACTTTCATTTTTTTTTCCAGTTAATGAAAAACGTCTTTCGTGGTAAGAATTCTGTTGAGCGAGTTACCAAAGGCTAGTTCTTTCAAACCGAACGAAGGTGTATTTTGTCTTCATGGTCACTTTAATGAGCTGGACCTCTAAACCATAGCTGCCATCTACAAACTCGTCTGGAACTCAAGCACTCGCGCTATGGAAGGGAAACAAAAAAAGTGAGGGTCGTGCTAAAACACTCAGCCTCGACAATACGAGGCCTACATCCCGCGTCCGGTTTAAAGGAGCCATAAAGAGAAAACACAAGTTTGGTTCATTCAAAAGATTGCAGGGGTGAGACAGCCCAAACAGATTTGGGAGCAGTGTTTGGAGCAGCAAAATTTCGATTTTGGAGCAGAAGAATCTTGATTTGGAGCAGTTAGGGACATTTAATACATCGTCTTGTGAGCTTAAAAAATCATTATTTCAGAAATTTGCAGGGTCATGTGCACATTTCAATCAGTTTTGAATACACAAAATTCTCAAACAGCCTTACCTGAAAGAGTTTTTAAGAGTATCGCAAAGTACTAACTGGTGTGACAAAACTGCCGTTCACATTAGAGAGTTTTAGCAGTCTGTCTGTTCTGTTGGTTACTTTGTTACCGGGTTGGCGGACCGGTATGCGCCTGTGCGCGCGGAAGGGCGAGGAGGCGCGGACAAGGCGAAGGCAGGTCCGCGGGACTAATCCCCCTACGGCTACGAATGCCCAAGTGGCCAGACGAGTCCCGGTGAGCACGGTAACTACGTACACGACGGAACAGACGGACTGCTAAAACTCTTATCAAATTTAAGGGCTGCGCAATTGTGGCGTTTTTTTGCAGTTTTAATGCTAAAGTTATTATTTTTGTAATCCCAGGCTGCGTTGTACAAACGACTGTAGTAACGGCAACAGTTGAACAGCTTCGAGCTAACGGTCGCATAGCCCAACCAGCCTACCCGTTTCAGTCCCCGGGGCACAGGTTAACCCTATGGTCATTTGAGTAGCGTTATTGTTTAGCCACCTAGATTTTGGCATAAAATTTCACTCTGCATACATAAAGTGTTATAGTCGCGTGCTATGGCAACCGTGTAGTCCTGCAGCTATTGGGCGCTGCCTGAACAGGTCGCAGCGCCGCAGCAAAGCCCGCAACTTTCGTGTCGACCGTTCCATCCCCGAGGCTCGCAATCGTGCTTCGAAGCAAAGCAACACCTCAGCATTTTACAACAGCACAACCAGCCAAAAAATTCACTTCACGAACCCGATTATAGACGCACGCACCGCGTTTCACACTCAAGGACAAACCACGCCGACGTCGTAGGCCCCACATTTCAATGAACTTTTTTTCGAGCCGCCCAACTTTCCGTAATCTGGCACCAACCTCAAACCACATCCCCGCGTTAACGTTACTGTCCAGAGCCACAACAGATAGAATGAATAGACTGGAACCCAGCTGATAGCGTAAAATAAACCAGGGAAAATATCGGCGATACGCACTGAGCGCGTTGGTAGCAGCCAGATCAGGCGGCGGCCATGTTTGTTGCCGCAGCGATGCCTAATCGAGAAGGCCGTTTCCGCGAACCCGGACGGAAAGCGAATCGAGTTTTAGAAGCTATCGCTTGCTTCGTTTCAGTCTTTCTATTTGTGCCATTTCTGTGTTTGCGATTGACCGACGATAAAAGCGGTGACCGGGATGCGGGAGGCTTTCGTCCCCGCCGAAACTGACATGAGCATCAAAATCCGTGCCGTTGAGGCTCTTCTGGAGCAGTTCGGCGCAATTTTCGCCATTTCCGTGCTTTTGGAGCAGCTTGGCGCAGGAAAATGGAATTGTATCACAAAGGCGCAATATGCGCAGCCGTCTCACCCCTGAGATTGTCTCGTTAGAATCATAATGACACCACTTTTAACGTAAACTTCGCTCAAATAAGCTACATAATTAGGAAAAACGGGAATGGTCATGCGACCCACCAGCTCATTTCCCGCAACAGAACCTGTGATGTCACATGGGCTAAGCTCTGCGATTGGCGGAGGCTGGCAGAAGCAGACGCAAATTAGGTAGAGCTTACAAACTAGACGAACGAGCGATTTGCGCTTAAATTTAGGGCACATTCTTTACAAAGCAATAGGAATGATGGGACAAACAGTGGAAGTTACGAAAGCACATGTAAACATAGAAGTACTGATGCATTCTGCTGTTCGTACTGCGCACAGCATGCTTTGGTTTAGCTGCACAGCACTATGGGGCTTGGGGTTGTCTCAGACGACACTGGCCGATTGACGCAAGCAACGGTGTCTTACGTGACCCCATTTGTCGAGCGAGCACTGTTTCAGGGAACGAATATTTTCTCCCAGAACAAAAACAAGCCAGGTTTAAATGCGGGCAAAAACAAACCAAACGCTTGCCACGGTATGGTGGCGCCATCTAGGTTACGGAACGTAAAGAAACGCGGGAACAAACCAACACCGCTGTACAGGGTGGAGACAACCTTTGAACGGTCCCGTGCCGCCGCAATTGGGCCAACGGGCTCAACGCGTTATTCTTTTCGTTTCCCACGAGACCTAGCAACGCGAAACAGACAATACGATTCAAACTTCTTCAGTAAACCGCGTTGCGGCGATAATTTTAGCGCGGTTTTGACACAATGACTTGCTTCGGCGGCGAGCGAGCAACCGAACATGGCGGCGCCAGCGTTACGTGTCTCTACCCTGTACGGCGGATGCGTGAATGAAGGTACTCTAGGCTGCAGAGCGGTCGGTTCCCGTGATGTCACTTGGGACCACAAAAACGCACGACTGAGCGGGAAAATCAAAATTTTAACCTAAATGGTTTAATTTCTCAGTGAATAAAGCACCGTTTGTATCCGGACAAGCGCTGGGGGCACTATAAAACACGAAATCTTTCGAATAAAACCAACTTGCATTTTCTCTTCATGGCTCCTTTAAGGAAGCACAGCTGCCCAGCATTGTCCAAGACTCAGCGACAGGTGCATGCCACCAGGGTTTGATAGAGAAAGAAACGCACCAAGGAAAACACCAAAGTACAATGACTGGACTGACGGTAAATCAACAAGTGAAGCTGACAAAACCCCACAGATGTGCCAAGAAAGCAAGGGAGGAACGAACCATGGTACAGCAGCAAGATTCCGGCCTCGCCAACAGTGCGGCATTAGTTCAGTTCCCAGAGGCAGGCAACTGACGAACATGTTTCACAGATTTAGAGACCTCCGCATCACGAAACTCTCATACCTGCAGCTGTGTACGTAATACGCTGAATAAGTCAGCACATTACACAGCGGACGTTGCGCTATCAAAGCGAGTATTCTGTACTGGACAGTCATCTGCCAGTCAACTGCTACCAAACATCCATACTGTCAATAGAAAAAAAAAAATCGAATCATAGAATTGCTTTACTAAGCCTTCACGTTAAGATTCAAATTACAGCATCGCCTTTTACTCAGCTAACCTCCAGATTCAGTGCATTTTATGAAAGGTACATTTGTCCGAGTTCCCCAACCCGTTTATTGCAGCCCTGTTTTCACGCCAACCGGTATATTTCCAGTAATGCGGCATGAGCAGACGATGCGCCAAAGGTAAGGAACTTGTCACTTCCACGCGGCAACACAAAGGTCTCAACCGCAAATAAAACGACCGTTGCAGCGACCGTAGTCACACTGGAAACTATTCTGAAAGGCAAAAAACACTGCAGACAACCAGCGCTACGTACCTTGTTTTGCTCGTGCAGCGGGCTGACCCCATCTTCGCAGACGCTGACATTCCTACGCTTGAGGATTTGGTCGTCCTTTCGCTGCTTACGCAGTTCGACACTCACTTCGTTGCGCCGCCGGCGCATTTCCTGCATGACGACGACTCGTTACCACAACCATTCTCCCGCGAAGCACGACAACACGGGCTTACCTGCTGGTCTTTACCCTTGTTTTTGAAGTTGACAATTCTGTTTTGGGTAGGCATGGTTGACCTGCACAACGGACAGTTGGTTAGGCAGGTTGTACTAACACAGTAATTCAGCGTTCCCTCCGCGTAAACGTACCCTATTCAATGACCAACCGGTTACAATTAATTTAAAATCAACGTGATTTTCAAACGGTGCACGAGGTCTTCCTCCGAGTGCAGCACCCGTCACAAAAGACGCGGCAGCCGTTGACGCACGTTTCACGCGCTAACCCTAAAGGCTGTTTACAACAACGCAGTTCAATAAGCCGCGCAATAGCGCTCTTACGTGTTTGCCTTCTTCCGTGGAAACCAAGCCGTAGAGCGAATAAAGAGCCTGGCAGTAGGTATTCGGCAGCTTAAGTTGATGCGTCCAGCTCAAGATCCAGCTCCACGGCTCCAAACGTACTGAACGGACAAAATTTAAACGCCACCAGGAGCCGCAGCGCGACCTCAGCTGGCTCCTGATTGGCGGGGTCAAGCAGCTACCAGAGCGCTCCCTAGTGTCGCGCAAGCGGCACAAGTGGATCGTGTGCAAGTGGAACGTGTGGCCTCTGCGATCTGCTGCCGGCGGCGCGGAGGCAACGGCCACGTGTGGGCTCACATGTGAATGCCGTAGTTTCACGCAGTAATACTTGTGTGAAGTGCAATGCTGGAAAGCGCAAAGCATCGTACCCATGTCTTGCGGCGGGAAAATGTACTAGAAAAAAAAAAAAAAAACTAGCGTGAGCAATTAGGACTTCTATTACTATGGTACTGTTCCCCACCGCAAATCACTGGGCTTCTTTTATAATTTTGGAGAACTGCTCCAGATCAGCTTTGTATTTTATTTGCCCATTAAATTTTTATGGCGAGAGCTGCTTTGGGCTTCCCGAGAACTGAGCAGGATCAGCGAATAAAAGGAACCATGTAACTGTTTGCTGTTCGTTTCTGCATCAACATCTACGCACCTTTTTTTTTTTTTTTGTGCTAGCACCTTCTAGCAAAACAAACCCCGGGGCACATCGCCTTGCGCAAGCGTACTGTGCAAATAGTACAACTGGCGTAATACGGTACGACATGACTGCTTCAGCTTCATCCATTGTAATTCTTTACAAATACTGATACGTCAGCGGGAAAAATCAAGCTGGTGGTTCGGCCAGTACTGCTTCCAGCCGGCCTTGCACTCCGTGCGCTGACGTTTCACTGTACTAATTCGTTTCCTGGAACACGTTTTTTTTTTTTTGACAGCCGTGGTTTATGAATTTAAGCAGGCAGGTGAGGCTGCAGGAGTTTGTACAACTCTGTTTCCGTGTTTACGCTTATTTGCCCGTGCGTCCCGGTTGGTGCACGTGTCGTTTCGGCCAAGCGCATTGCTGGCGTCCTTCAAATGCATGCGCAGTCACTCTGCTTGGTACGAATTATTATAGCAGTATATCACTCGTGCGTAATGATTTCGATTATGGGTCCTGTGGCAGTGTCACACTGGCTGACTTTACACGCGTACCGCAGCCACCGCAGCCTCCAACAGATAGCGCAAAGGAATTTCAAGTGGCGGTTCTCTTAAACGCTCAAATCGTGGTGTGAATGTCGTTATTGATTACACAGTGCAGCAGGGTTCAAAGAACGACAGTTGAAAGCATTCATATGACGGCTGACGGCCGGTTTGATGGGAGCTTTGAGTGACGGCTGATGACGACGCCCCCTGCGGGCACCACAAGAGCCGCGCCATTGACGCAACGGCACACTAGCCTTTGAATTCTGTTTGACAGGCCCTGGCCACCCTGGCAGCCTTGCAAGAAAAGTCGCCGCACCGGCCTCACTGACAAGCGATATGTGCTGCGCTTTGAAACTGTTTCGCCTCGCAACACTTACGTCAACGTCTGCAACCATCTTGCCCCGGCCCCCAGCTGTGTGGTAGCGATTTTGCTGTTTCAGCGTTCGAGCTCCAGCTGGATCAAGCGTCACTACGGAACTAACCGAGCCGCGGCTTGCTCTGGCTTCGCTACGCCATTCATCCCTTTAACTTGTGCTCGCGATGTGTCCGGCTGCCGCTTCTATGCCTCGCTAATCGGCGAGGTAACGAAGGCCCCTGTGTTTACATCACGTGGAAATTCGGCCGGCGTCACTTCCGCACACGCCAGCTTGCAGCATGGCAGTGATCTGTGTCGGCAGCATGTTTTAGAACAGCGGCCGCGGGCGGGCTCCTCCGGTGCAGTAAGCGCTGTCGGAGGCTCGGTGGCCGACCAGCATGTTCAACCGCTTCAAGAATGCCATCTACAACGTGGTGGGCGGCCTTGACGCCCTGCCGGCGGTGCGGGACGGCGAGGCGCCGGGTGACGGCGACAAGCTGCCACTGAAGTTCAAATACACGAGGCCTAGCTTCCTGCAGCTGACCACGGACGACGAGGTGCAGGTGTCGGCCGACCATGTCATCCGGCCCATCATCGTGCCCCGAGACATCAGCAGGATCCCGTGGAACGCCGGCTATGCAGAGTGAGCTTCGCGCGCGGGGGTGTCGAGTGCGGCCATTCATTCTGGCGGTGGCCTGTGCAGGGCCATCAACGCGGGCAAGAGCCTGCGCAACGAGGACCAGGCGGCCGTGTACCGGGGCGCCGTGCGGCGCGGAGCGCACGGCGACGGCGCCGAGCTCCCCTGGGTCTACTTCGCGCTCTTCGACGGCCACGCGGGCTCTGGGGTGGCCGTGGCCGCCTCGAACGTGCTCCAGAAGGTGCTACAGGTGAGCGGTCCCGCCTGCGGGCTCATCCGGACTGCGGTCACAGCACGGTGTTTTGCCGCGCAGGACAAGCTGATGAACGTGATGGAGCTGCTGGTGCCCGACGGAGGCGTCCAGGCGGTGCCAGACGGCGGCGGCTTCCTGCCCTTCGGCGACCGCAAGATCACAGCCGACAGCCTCGTGATCGGCGCCCTGGAGACGGCCTTCTGGGACATGGACCAGCAGATCGCGCGCGACAAGAAGCACTTCAAGATGACCGGCGGATGCACCGTGCTCGTGGCGCTCTTCATCCTCGGCAAGCTGTACCTGGCCAACGCGGGCGACAGCAGGTAGCGAACAGCGTTACTTTTCCCTTCACACTGCCGCTTTCTCATTTCCACATCAGCTGTGACATGACATGCGTTGCGATCATGTGCGTTGGTGTCGCGCTGTACAGTGCAGTCGTTTCAGCAGTAAGTTGGCAGCGAACATTTATCACGTTTGAACTGTCGGCGTGGCTACAGATCATTTGGCTTTACGGCTATTTCGCTATGCTTCCGTTCGCGCTTCTTTAGTTTTTATTTTTCTAAACTGTATAAACTTGTGTTGCAGTGAAACAGGGTTTGAGCACCTGTTATTTGTAAGGCACATTATTAATGTGAAATTATTTGTGTTTTCGCAAATACACATGCATACATGGCCACGAAACACTTGAGCCAAACGTTACGAATCTGCGCTCGGTAAACAGTTTACAAAGTTGCTAAGACCCACTGCGATGTATATGTAATAAAACTGTGCTGCAGAGCTCGATTCAATTCCTAGAATCGCAGCCAGCTGTCAGTGTCAGCTCCAGACTGCCTAAATGAACTACTTCCACGTTCCGCGTAAAGTTTTCACCGCTTCACTGACTATTCTTCTGACGTCGCACAATCATTCCATTTCATTTCATTTATTGTCGCCTTGAAAGCCCAAAGGCATTACATAAAGGGGGACTGTGTCTTTCATACTTCTGCCATAAAGGTGCCCTTTTACATTACAGCAGTTTCCTTGTCAATTTTACAGTGTTCAAAATAATTGCTTTTTATGCATGCGGCAACCTCCTGAGCAAACATTTTTTTAATGGTGCCTTTTACTTTTTAATATCATACTTGCCAGAACATCTGAATAGCTTATGCAACTGTCCTTACAAATGTCGGTTTTTGTTATTTCTGACATGCAAACGTGCCTTTAAAAGTGAAAGCCGAAGAGGGAAACTTTAGCTCCTTTATTCAAGAATATTCGTACACTCACAAATGTTGTACGTTCATCCTTATACTAAACTGAAAAAAAAAAAAGAAAAAGCTGTACTGGCTAACTTTGTTGTTTTGTACGAATGGACCAACCCTCCTCGATTGCCCTTATCAAGGAGCTATATTTCTTTTGACGTGCCTGATGATGGCTGACGGACACAATCTAGTCCTCTCCCGCTTGTGCGAAACGCCCGTGTGATTCCTTAAGCGTTCTTATCAGATAATTGTGCTCGAACAACCCTCTATCGCCTTCAGAACGGGGAGCACGCCGTTTTATGGCTTCTTCCGCCACTCACAGTTGGCAGTTGTGTGGCAAGGGGAAGTCAAAATTCTTCGGTTTGATTTAAGGTGGAGCTTTCTCGTGGTCTGTTTTGGGGGTTCTCTACATTTGGTAATCATCCTGAATCAACTGTTGTGCTGCAAAGCGCTGCATCTTGCTCCAATAAGAAACTTCAAATTGAGCTAGTATCGGTGGTTTTGTTCTTTGATATCAGTATAACCCGCTGTAAAAACAGATGTTGTTGATCTCTGATAGATTTTGTTGCTGCTCTAAATCAGCCATTGAAAATACCTTATCTCTCGCTCAGCAATTTTTCGTTGTCGTTGTAGTCAAAGTGCTGTGTTTCTCTCAGGTAATCATAATCATTAAAATTAATTTGGGTTTGTGCGCTGCATTGTCTTTATCCCTTGTTTTGTTCAACATAATGGGGTACCCTAAGTACTGGCTCAGGGATACTTTTGCTAATGCGCCAAAGAGCTGTCGTGGAAAAAAAATCCATGAGCACCAATACTGAGATACTTTTTTAACTTCAGAGATGGGTAGTTTCTGCAACCAGTGAGGCAATGGCCCATCTATGCATTGCAAATTCCACATTCGTTCGTATGGGGAGTCACAATAACAAAAGCAAATTTTGATGAAAAATACACATTTAGCAAAGTGGATCACTTACATTAGCAAAATGGATAGTGAAGTAGATGACCTCTGTTAGTTGTCTAGATAACATAAACATACCATCTTCTGAGAACATGTCAACTCATGACGAGGAATCAATGTAACAATATGTTTATGTGACATACTAGTATATCATTTGAGAAATTCAGACACTTGAAAGTATTTGCAAGATCCAATTGCAGTGCTTCTGTATCGCGGGATCGCTTATCCCTGGTTTTGTTAGGCCTCTTACTATTTCATGTTCGTTTATCGTATAAAAAAATGCCTTTTGGTGTTTCCGGCATTGGCAGCTGTCAGGTGTGCTAGGTGGTGTCGTCAAGAACATCTGGAGCACGTCCTCAGTGTACTGAGGTTTGCAGTTATCACTGTGAAATTTGCCATAAATAAATGTGCACACAGGCAGATACACACAAACACTGATTTGATTGTAGGGTTTAACGCGCCGACGCAACGCAGGCGATGAGGCGCGCCGTAGTGGAGGGCTCCGGATTAATTTTGACCACCTGGGGATCTTTAACGTGCGCCGAAATCTCGTACACACGGGCGTTTTTGCTTTTCGCCTCCATCAGAAAAGCGGCCACCGCGGCCGGGAATTGAACCCGCGACCTCGTGCTCAGCAGCACAACGCCTTAGCCACTGAGCCACTGCGGCGGGTTACACACAAACACTGTTGGTGTTCTTCAGTTGCAGTTTAAGTATGTGTTCTGTGTGTAGTGTACTGTGCTTGGGGAGAATTTTATATGGCAATAAACTTCACAAACGCACACAAATTGTTCTAAAAATGTTTTATAACCTGCTTAAAAAGTAAAGTACATAAAAAGGCAAGTCTGCTGCTAGTTACTTCATTTATAGAAGAAGAAAAACGCATGTGCGGAAGACATGTTGCCTTGATAGAAGTTTTTCATTAAAAGCAAACCCCCCTTTGCCTCATGTATGCGAGGTTGATTTCACCATTCAGCTGCATGGTATTCCTTTCCAGGGCATGAGCTGCTCTATAGGCATATTACTCCATTCTTTTTGTTTTCATTTTTTGAATGGCAGTGTCTCTTAGTGGGCCTGCTCGGAACCACTCATTAATAAAAGGCCCTTTGTGCAGCTGTGTGGCTGCACCTGAATTGAGCGTTAAACTTCCTGTAACACGTTTTTAATTGACAGCAACAGTAACGAGGTCTTGTTGAAAGCTTTTTGCTGGAGAATGCCGCTTATTTGTAGAAAACAGATGGGGGTGGTGGTGAATAGTCGCATCACTCATGGCGTATGTGCTTCATGGGCTTGCACGCAGAGCCATCATATGCCGTGGGGAGAAGGTGATCCCCATGTCGTGTGACTTCACGCCCGAGACGGAGCGATCGCGGATAAAGCATCTGGTGAGTTCGCATCCCAGCAGCCCTTGGGGGCCTTTGGCATGGCTTGTTGGAGTGTAGGAGAGTGCTTGTGTGGGAGAAACTGGATAGGGAAGTGGATGACTTCTATTAGTCATCCAGGTAGCATAAAAATACCATCTTCTGAGAACATGTCAACTCATGGCCAGGAATAAATGTAACAATATGCTTATGTGGCACAGTAGTATATCAGTACAGAAATTCAGATACTCGAAAGTATTTGGAAGATCCTATTGCTGACAGATTTTTTTTTTTTTTTTACTTTGAATGAACTGTATGGGAGGGGAACGGGAAGTAATGTGGAGGTTTGCCAGTACCTGTGCCTATTTGAAGTGCACTTTTTTTTTTTTTTTTTTTTACCAAATAACCTCGTTGGGGTATATAGTTTGCATTGGTGTTCTTGTGCAGCAAGCTTGTTGGCATGTGCGTATGTTGCAAATAATGTTACCTGCTTTTTTCTTCCCCATTTAGTTATGGGAGGGGGTGTTTTCAATTCTCTTAGTTGTTGAAATATCACGTTATATCCTTAAAATTTGGCTTGATTTTGACTTGCTATTCAAAATGAAGCCACTATTTATCAATTAGTACCGTTGCTCCCTAGCAGAAGAGGACCCGTAGCTTCCTTGCTTTGAAGTGGGCACCCATTTTATCGCTCGCATATTGCAGTTGTCTGCAGTTGACAGATTTTGGCCGACCACATTATGTCCGAGAGGGCCCGTGGGGGCTGGCTGACCTAAATCTACCCCGTTCACACCACACACCGAAGAAACTACAGACAGTACTGTCCTCTCACAACTTTGTTTGTTTAACCCCACATACCTGGGGTGCATATCTTGCATACCGAGCCCCATATTTATGACTTACAAAGGTAACAAAAATGCAGAAGTGTTGCAAGTTAGGCAAAAATGCACCTTGGATGGAACCAGTGCAGACAACACGGGAGGCAGAGAAGAGCACACAGGACAGGTGCTGGCCCCACTGTACAAAACACCTTATACAGAACACCCCACTATACAAAAAAAGGGTCTTACATGGCCTTTCAGTGTATTTCAGCCGTTGAGACAAACTGAACAAACAGAACAGAACAAACTTAGGGCAGACGACAGTGATCAGGCAAAGTCTAGAATAGGTCTTAATAAATCGGTCACTGAGACACACCACTGTACAGCGCTACTTACTGACACAAATCGAAATTGGCCTTGGTCTTAATACTGTCCGGCACCATGTGTCGTATGAATAGTGTCGAAGCCTTCAAGCAACGCCTTCGGTTTGAAGTGTGGTTGTTCAGTAGTTTAAGGGAGCTTGAGATTGCATGCAGAGTGGTGGAAAGTGTGTATGACGACGTATAATAGGCACGGGAATCGAGCGCCTGTCCTCTGTGCTCTTCTCTGCCTCCCGTATTGTCTGCACTGGTGCCATCCAAGATAACAGAAATGCCAGTGTGCGATGTGTTTGGTACCCGTTGCCACCAGTGGGAAGTGTGCCCCCCCGTTTTGTGTGCGGAGCCAAGAGTGCTAGCTGTGTTTCCTCTGCTGTGCCTCCTTTCCCCAGGGCATGCAGTGTCCCGAGCTCCTGGGCAGCGAGTTCACCCACCTGGAGTTTGTGAGGCGCCCCGTGCGCGCAGATTTGGGCAAGCGCCTCCTCTGCAGGGACGCCTTCATGACCGGCTGGTGAGTGCGCACTCTCTGTGGGTGCCCAGGAGCACCGAGAGGTGTCGGCTGCTGATGCGACTATGCGGTCAGTTGGCTTCGAGCAGTCTGCCGCGGGCACAAAGGTTCCTGTTGCAAATTATTTTTTGCAGCTGAGGATTCTTATGTAGCCCAACAAGACCGGTTAGACCTGCTCCACGTAACATGGGTGCTTCTTGCCAAGAGTTTTGTTTACCAAGATCTACTACGGAATCTCCTAACTTTGAGGCGCTCTTTGTAATGAGTGCAAATGTAGTTAATTGCCACGTAAAATAATCTGCTTTAAAGGCCAGCCTTCATGCAGTGAAAAACTGGTGAAGTAGTGAGTGGTGACTGGTATCCACTGCAATGCAGCAGCAGTAGAAAGAACGGCTGCCCGCCAGCAATCTACCTGAGCTGTCTGGCATGAGTATGAGGTCATCTAAGTAGGGATTTTCTATTTTAGGGCAGTAAATGAATATACAGTGGCCACGTTAAAACTAGGGCTGCACAGTGCGAGTGCTGATTGACCTTGTGGTTATAAGAACGGAGGTTGCTTCCAGCAAACTGTGTTGCGTTGTCGGAATTTGCTAAAGACAGCGATGTGGTTAATTTTATGAGTGTTCTGGCATTTAAACTCTCCAGTGCCATTTGTTTGACAGAATATGCGTTTGGCTGTGCAGGGCCTATCGGACAGTGACTCCCGACGACCTTCGCTTCCCACTCATTTACGGCGAGGGCAAGAGGGTGAGTGCGCTTCTTGAGGGGTGCGTCCATGCAGCCACTCCTGGTTGCCAGTTTTGCACACTCATTTGGCGCAGCAATTGGAGTGTGGATGCTTTTTTGCTACACTTCCCCCACTCTTTTAACCAACCATGCCGAAAAATTTGCTGAAAAATTCGTCCTGGTCCAGGACGAATTTCCTTTGTAGCTTTCCTTTGTAGCTGTATGGCTGCATTGAGGTGGATGTCAAACTTTCCTTCGCAGAAACTTACTCCGCCTTGGGGATTTCCCGTAAATCTGGTCGATTAGAGCATGCTTGTGTGCTTGCACGGTGTCCATGTGTAACAGTGGGAGCCGTGGGTGGGTGGCAGGAGCCCCCTACACCCTCGACGGCACAACTTTCCCTTTGAGTTCTGCAACAGCTGCGAACTGTGCCATGTTTTAAATGAAGTGCTTTGACTCTGCCAAAAAGGGGCGGCAGTATTCTTCGGGGATCGAGTGTGCATCGCAGTGGGGTGCCAAGTTTGGGGCGGGCCCTTTTTCTTTGCAGAGCCGAGTGCTGGCCACCATTGGAGTGACGCGTGGCTTTGGGGACCACGATCTCAAGGCACAGAGCAGCAACGTGGACATCAAGCCCTTCCTGACACCCGAGCCAGAGGCAAGTAGTGCACATGCAGGGGGGGGCTATGACTGCTGCCATTCACATCTAGAGGGGAAATTACATCGCCAGAACACACAAACAGAGTAGAAGGCAGGAGGGTTGCCAGGTCTGGCGATTTGTCGCCAAACCGGCGATTTTCGAGACACGTGGCAACGGAAATTTCAGTGTGGCGACTTAGCTACATGCTGGCTCCTTTGGGCATTGGTGGTTTTATGTGGTTCTGAAACCTTCAGACGCCCCATTTTCTACAAAAAGAGCCTAATATGACCTTTCACTACATTTCAGCTGTCGAGACAAACTGAACTAACAGAACAGAACAAACTTTTAGGCAGATACCGGTGATCTGCCAAAGTCTAGAATAGGTCCCAACGAATTAGTCACTCAGACACACCACCAAACAGCGCTACTTACTGGCGCAAATTGAAATTGGCCTTGATCTTAATACTATCCGTCACCTGGTGTCGTATGAATAGCGTCAAAGTCTTCAAGCAATGCCGTCAGTTTCAAGTGTTATGCTTCATTAGTTTACGGGAGCTTCAGATTTTGTTCAGAGTGGTGGTAAGTGTGTATGACGACATATAATAGGCATGAAAATGTAAAGAGCCAGCGAAACATGTAAGACATGGTGTGTAGTGAAGGCACTTTCAAGTCATTCATGTGTGTTGAGTGCTTTACCCAAACCTGCCAGTATTCAACCACTGTCGCTTTCCCGCGCCACAGCAAGCACTGTATTCTCTTTCTCGGAATTTCTGTATTTTTTTTCTGCAAAGGTAATCCTAAAATACTTACTAGCCTTGCCTTGCGGAAATGGCTCCTTTTCAAACATTCACTCTAAGGTGACAACTTTTTCGGCTACTTTCGCCAATTTCGTGGCGATTTTCCTTTCTGAGGACTTACCTGGCAACCCTGGAAGTCAGGTGCATGTGTGTTACTGGTGCATCAGCCCCAGTAGGCCTGTGCAAATGGAATTTCTTGCTTTCTAAGTAAATATTATGCTGTTTGAAATATGAGAACTGAAATTGAGTATCGAGTATGCCGAAGTAACTAGTTCATAAAAAGAACAAGAAAGAAAAAGGGGCCCGCTTAGAAGATTTCACTTTTTTTTTGTGGTATAAATGATAAAAATAAACGTTAAGAAGCTATCCCACTACTTCTAGCTTCATTGATAATATTATGTTTTGTGTGGGAGCAACTTCCATCTTGTTTGGTGGCACAAGTGTTTCAATATTAGTATAGCATGGCATTCTGACATGATCAATTCCTGCCAGACTGTTTGCTGCTTGTGTGTGCTAAAGAATAGCGTGGGTGGCTCCTTTCTTTGAGTGTTATCTCCATCGTCCGTTTTATATCCATGTTATATACAGCGTATTTTTGCGTTAGGCCAAGGCATACATCATGCCTCCTACTGTTTTAAAGTATGGTTTAATTCAGTTTCCGTCAGCCTTTAACTTTATGGCTTCTGCAGACCCCAGAGTGAGACTGTTCAAGGTGCGTTCAGCTTTGGTAAGCAAACAATAAGCTGTGCAGTAATGAAATAAAAAATGCCTGCCTTAGTCCTTATCGATATGCCTTGGAGCACCATTCGGTAGAGGGTGCTGGTGTAGTCATGCTTTGTTGGGGAAAATAAACTGCTGAAGGTTAAAACTGGTAAACTTTACAGCTTAGCATGTAGCTTTTGCTATGGTAGACTTTGCACATGATGAATGATGCGTAACCTTGTCTCTCAGTTTAGGAATAGTACGAATTGAATATGAGTGCAAGTGTAATTTTTGTAATGCTGCTGATGCGATGGTGTGTGTGTTTAGTTTGCACCAGAGAGGACAAGAGCACGCATATGCTGCGTGTGATTAGAATTACTTAGAATTACTTAGTCATTTTTGGAGGAACAATAGACAAAACAGTGCTAGTCATAGATCTGTAATCTACATTTTCCAATATTATAAACCCTCGTGATTGCTATAAGAGAAGCGGTTTTTTGATGCACCACTAGGAACTAATTTCACAGCTCATTAAACTTTGGTGGCACCAGTGGCAAGGATTTTTCGAACTCCCATTTGAAACACCAAAGTTTAATGAGCTGTAAAATTAGTTCCTAGTGGTGCATCAAAAAACCGCTTCTCTTATAGCAATCACCAGGGTTTATAGTATTGGAAAATATAGATTACAGTTCTATGACTAGCACTGTTTAATGACTAAGTAATTCTAATTATCTTGGGAACTAATTGACTGAGTAAAAAAAATAACAGCACGTTTGGAATCAGGGGGGGGGAAGGCAACAAGACTGACAAGTTTCACAGAGTTTACTCGAAAATTAAACGAGTCGTTCTAAGGTCCATGAAGACAAAACACAAGTTTGGTTCATTGAAAAGATTGCCTCGTTAGAATCATACTGACACCACTTTTAACGTAAGCTTCGCTCAAGTAAGCTGTATAATTAGGAAAATAGGGAAAGGTCGTGCGACCCACTCGCTCATTTCCCGCAACAGGACCTATGATGTCATGCTAGCCAGTTCTGCGATTGGCAGAGGCTGGCAAAAGCAAATTAGGGAGAGCTTGCTTGTCGAACGAGCTATTTGCGCTTAAATTTAGGCCACATTCTTTTTAAAGCAGTAAGAATGGTGGAACTGACAGTGGTAGTTACGAAAGCACACGTAAACATAGAAGTAGTACCGATGCGTACTGCTGTTGGTACTGCGCTAAATATGTTTGGTTTAGCTGCACAGGACTGCGGGGCTTTGGGGTAGTTTTAGATGACACTGGCTGATTGACGCAAGCAACGGTTTTTATATGACCATATTTGTCGAGCGAGCACTCAGTTTCATGAAACAATTATTTTTTCCCTGAACAAAAACAAGTCAGGTTCAAATACGGTCAAAAACAAACCAGAGGCAGAAAAGGACTTGCCACAGTATGGTGGCGCCATCTAGGTTCGCTAACGTTAACAAGGCTTTCCAATCAGCTGCAGAGCGGTCGGTTCCAGTGAAGTCATTGCAGACCACGAAAACATGATTTAGCGGAAAAATCAAAATTTTAACGTAAATTGAATAATTTCTCAGTGAATAAAGCGCCGTTTGCATCCGGACAAGCGCGGGGGACACTAAAACGCTAAATCTTTCGAATAAAACAAACTTGTATTGTTTTCATGGCTCCTTTAAATATAACTGCTGTGGACTAGCTGTTTCATGTTTAAAGTGCAGACAGACGATACACAAGAAGGGGACAACACAAGTGCTTTGTCAGAATTTTAAACATGAATCAGATCTGCGCTTTAAACATGAACTAGACCCAACTAGCTCAACTTTCCGTTCTACTGCGGACTAGCTGTGTAACAAAATTGCCTGCTTATTGCTAGAGCAAGGGTGAATTGGAACCGTGTACTGTACCTGCCTAACGTGCCAGCACCTTGCTCATAGGTCCGCATCTTTGACGTCTGCGGTGAGGAGCTCACGGACGGCGACGTGCTGGTCATGGGAACCGACGGCCTCTGGGACGTGCTGCCCAACGACAAGGCCGCCCAAATCGTGCTCAAGTCCTTGGACCACTTCCCTGCCAGCGATACTCAGCGACACAAGTTCAGGTGTGTACGGTGTGCCTTGTGTACGGCGGAAATTGTGGGGCCAAGATTGTTCGAAACAAGTAGCCCCCCGAAAAAAATCGAGCGGGAGGAGGGAATAAGGAGCACAGACTTGGGGCAGACTTTTCATTGATGACTTTCGCCGGTTCTCCATAGTCCAGGAAAAGAGGGGACATCTTTTTCACCAAAAAAAAACAGTACTGGTCCAGGACATCCACAGGCATTGTGGAAAGTGTTGGAGAGCAGCAGAACTGCGGACAGCTTGAATGTGAAGTTTCAGAAAATGGCAGGTTTAACTCTTTTGGGACCGCCGGAAAAAGTGATGAAAAATGAAGGTCTCGGTACAAATTTTTTATTACACAAAGCAAAGGCACCATCCTGCCTTAGCATATACCAAAATGCAGCTAATTATATGTTCTTTGACATACAATACCAAGTTTTACTTCAACACTGACGATAGAACCATGAAAAAATGTGAAAGTAAGAACTTCGTAAAAAACAAAAAAAAATGGAAAAAAGCGTAAATATAAAAACATTAAAAAAGAATAAAATTATTTCAGGATATACGAAATCTAACACAATGCTTTTTTTCTTTATCGCAAAAGTTTGATGCGGCTAGGTGTGACTGGTTTTTTGTTTTGTGTGTGATCTCTTTGGCACTAAGGCACGGTGTAAGAGGTATTTTAGGTGAGAGAGCGCCGCCGCCCAGCGCGTCGACGTAAAGTTCTCCTTCGGGGGCGGGCCGACAGATGGCGACAGTGATTGCGGCCCGCTCAACCGGCTACGTTGCGCGTGCACGCTGGCGCGAAAGCAGCCCCGGCGCGATGAATAAAAATATATCGTTCGAGTGAGCGACCATTGGGAGTTCATCTGTGAATCAAGCGATGTTTTGTCTTGCACTCCCTGACATCCGCTGCACGTACCCGCCCAGCTCTGACGCACTGCGTTTGAGAAGACGGCATATTGGCGTCAGCGTGCGGCGCGGTTGCACAAGTTTCATCGTATCTTGGAGACAGCTGCTGCTAGTTTTTTTTTTAATTTTATTAAGAGAAATCGCAACAATATTTAATAGACAGCACAGCACGAACAAGACATGAGATAATAATCGAATTTTTGAGGTTCGAAGCAGTCATAATGCTGTCAAACATGACACTCCTGTCGGCTTTTACGAAGAACCCTACCTGAAACCACAATGAAAAAACAACACCAACATTTTTCTATCCTCTAAACTAGCCATTGTACAATGATACAACACATGTTTGCTTGTTTCTTCACCATTTATTTAAATGATAGCAACGTTCTCAAAACAACAAGGGCGAAACACACAAACTGAGGACACCTAAACTTATACGTGGATGAGGGTTGTAAAGCGGTACTGCACTCCTCCCGACATTCGGTCTCAAACAAGCTTTGACATTTTTCGCAAGTCATGGCTTTTGGTTTCGTTCTTCTTTTTCAATTGCCTGCAGTACTGCCGCATGCGCAGGCACACGTAATAATGCAACAGCTTTGCCAGCATTTCTTCTTTGTGAGCACTGCATGGAAACATGAAGTTGTGATTCTCCAGCACAGCATCAATGGTTTTGTCGTATACATCTCGGTCACTAGCATGTTTTGCAAAATGCTCTTCAGTGCATTTGAAAAGATCGAAGAGATGCATATTTGGGTGTGTCAGCCAGCCCTTTGTTTTGCAGTTCACTAGGTCGGCTTCAGGGACATTTACAATGCCCTTTTTCCCCGCAAGAGCCTCTTTGCAACTGGTGCAGGATGTGCAGCTGCCAACCTTCCGGGATACGAATCCTGTGACGTAGTAGACGATGCAGTCAACTACTGTTGCGTCTGAGTCATCGAAGTCGAAGAGATCGTCGCACTCCCAGCTTCCTTCTTCAATTAGGCCGTCAAGTTTTTTTTTCAGTTGATCTAATTTGGCAGGGCATTGCGAAGATGAATCATTGTAAATATTTCTTAAATCCGCCAAGGTGACAACAGAAGCTTGCTTGTTTCCAGTAGTCGAGCAGTTGCCGAATTGCGGTGGCTTTAGCAAGGAATACAAGCTCAGCATGCGGTATAGCTGAAGGAACGTGGGAAATGTAGGGTGTTCGTTCTGCCCTCCAGCTTGTCTGACGATACCAAAAAAACATTCCAAGGGGTCTTGATTCATCTTCGCTGTCAGAACATACTTGAAACCGCACTCTTTCAGTAGGTAAACTGAAAGCTCCCGCACCGACTTTAATGTTACGCGTAAGCCTTCAGCTGTTGACTGCGTCAAAAAAACGTCTTTGGAAATTTCTCCTTTCACGACCTCGGTCTCCCAAGAGTCTAGCCACTCAGATGCAGCTTCTAGGACAGAAAAATCTTTGCATCCCAGTTTTAGGCCTTCGGAGGGAAAACGCCGGTTGAGTGCATCAAAGAGGTCGTTTAAAAAAAGGGTAAACTGGGCTGTCGGCTCGGCATTAGTTAGACGTGGTGCGCCTTTCTGTGCGTAGAACATTATTCCTTTAGCCACGGAGTTACTAAAAATCTGTGTCGCCAGCTTAACTCTCATTTTCAGCATCTTAGATGGGTTGACGTGATTATACGTTATTTTTGGACATACTCTAAGTTCACCACAGTGCTTGCTGTCTGCAACGAACAGGGCATCATAGCATGACCATCTAATGAGCTTGCCATCTTTCATCAATACCTTCCTGTCGTGTAGTCGATTCCTAATGCACTTAAAAAGGTGAGGGGTGTCAGATAGGACATACACCTTCCTTGAAGTGTCCAGTGGGTGCTCGAATGCATTTACCACGCTGCCCAGTGCGCCACTGATCCCAAGCTGCTTCCACATGGAGCGGTTGGTGGATGCTCCATCCCACACAACGCCGTCAATGAACACTCCGGCCTGCTCAAGTTTCACGATGCACTGAATCAAGAGCTGCGCTAAAAGAGTCCCCTTAGTCGGTCCTTTGGACGCAAACACTGCTACGGGCTGCAAATAGTTCTCGCCGAACGGGGAAAAAGCAAAAACCAGGCCGTGATCTGCGAGCTCATTACTCTGATCCTTTGTTTCGCCATGATCAACGAGTCCAGTGTACGTCATCGTTTTCGAATTGACGGATATTTCCTTCCTTACTTGAATTTCGTCAAATATCAGCATTCCTCTGCGCTGAAACTGTGACTTGGAGGAAATTTTAATCTTGAAAGCTTTGAAAAAGTTTTCATCAAAGGCACACTTGAGGCCAACCATGCTTATGTACTTTCTTATCGTAGTGATGCATGGCAACGGCAGTACATCATTATTGCGCAAAAAAGCGTATGTAGCTGGGCTGCGGATGTTCAGAAGAAGACACAACAGGAGCCAGTCATCCGTATACCGCCTGTTTGTTTTTGAAGTGCACTTTGCGGCCGATATGCATTCTTCTAGCAGAAGAAGCTGCGCTTGTGGCAAGTTGAGGCCCTTCAATTTTTCAGTGATGTCTTCTTCCTGCAGCTTTGTAAGTTCCTTCCTGGAAGCTTGCAACTGCTCCAACAGAAGCTTGTTCCTTCTTGCGAGTCGTGCTCGTGATCTTTGGAGTGCATAGTTTGCTCGCCTCAAAGCGTGGAGCTTCTGTTTTTGAGCAGGTGCTACTTCCAACCTGATGCGCTTCAATGGTCGATCCTGTTTGGCTCTTGCAGCTCGACGATCGGCATGTATTCGCAATGTATCAGCAAGGCCGCTGCAGAACTGACAGATGGTTCCACTGGGTGGAACTAAAAGGCACCTGTTGTGTCTCCAGTTCCCCTGGCAGTCCACAAAAGCACACTCAGGAGCGACACCAGGAAAATCCTTTAAATTCGGCCCTCCGCAACAAACGCTAGTGCTGTCGATGACGCTGAGCATAGTATCCAGTTCCGATACAGTTGAGACTGACGGATTTAAGCCCAAAGCAGCAGTACCTACTTGTTTGCCGAAGACGTAGGCCTGCACGGTCATGTCACTCTTCACATGCAACGCCTTCCGATTGAACACCAGCGAAGAGCCGTCGCTTGTCCTGTGCGTCACCGCAGCGTCTATAAAGACGATGTCCCTCACGCCTTCTGCGTCAGTGCGATGCACAGCCCACGAAGATTGTGGTAGGCTAATGCCAGGCGCCGTGTTAAAAAGCTCTCCAAAAGATGAGTCACGCGAGGCATTTGCGTAGGGCTCCATCACAGTACTGCTGTCACAGGGCATTTCCGCGCTAGAGATCTCACCAGGCGACGTCGGCATGGGCTCACTGCTGCTTCCACTGTGAGAAGTGCTTGTCGAAGGGGCTACACGATGGGCTTGTCGCTTTACTTGCTTGCGAGGGCTTTTAATCTTCTTGGAGAGGTATCTTGGTGCTCCCTCGAAAATCGACGGTACAGCGTCTTTCGCTAGGCCGGCTCTTCTTTTTCCAGACATCAGCACATGGCCGTCTATTTCCGCGGACCAAGTCTTCATGATGAAATGCGGGGCGAAATGCTTCTCGCAGACTCTGTCCGTCCTTTGAAGCACGCGGTCCTTCCGAGGTATTGCACGTCTCCATGCTTCGAGCCTCGATGGGTCGTGCGGCGGCGTGAAAAGCGAATACTTTTCCTTGCACGACTTATACCCCGTTTTGCAAAACGGAACAAAGCACTTTCCCATCGCGCATGCTCGGGAATGAGTTCTTAGCTTACAGTTCTTGAGCACAGCAAGTGAAAATGGCACAAAAACGTCGCACAAACAGCACAAATTCCGCGCACACGGGGACGGAAAGAACTGACAAAGAGGAGCCGGCCGCGCGCGGGCGAGGCACTAGTTGCTAGCGCCCTCTCTTGGCGCGCCGCGGAAGGAGAACAACGTCTCTCCTTGACCGCGAGCGGCTCGCCCGTGCCGTTCGCTCACCTAAAATACCTCTTACACCGTGCACTAAGGCCATGGCAACGGCGTCGCCCAGGTACACGCCTGGCTCTCGTCTCGGCGAAAACTTGATCCGTTTCTGCGCTGGTGGCAGGAGATCACCACCATAGGTAGTTAACACCCTAGCGAATAAATATAAACCAGCCAGAACATATTTCGAGCGCACAAAGCTACTCCAGAACCAATTGAAACCGAAACCAACACCCACCTTTGAGCGCGATTTGATGTTCCAGGCTGATCGACACCCGAATCCTCACTCGAGCTGAAATCTGTTCTCTAAAGCCACATTCCGACTTTTCACTGCCACTCTCATCGTTAAAATCAACAGTAGAAGGCGAAGATATGCGAGACGAGACGAGGCGGATTTCTTATCGCGCTCGCGCGAGTATGACGCCATGTTTGTTTACATTCGAAACCACTGCCCGTCAGAATAAAATATCTGATGCGTTGCCACCTGGCGATAAAAAAAGAAACTTCACAGAAGAGAAAACTCCAGTTTTCAAACTATCTCCTAGATGTCGCTAGGTGTGCCATCGAGCGAAAATTTGTATTCTGCAGGCTCGCGAAACCATCGATCATATGTGATCGATGGCCTATGGAGTGGTCCCGAAAGAGTTAAAAGGCTCTCTTTTTAAGGGGCAAAAAATGAGAAAACTCGATGTGTTGTACAGGTTATTGTATGATTGATTTCAATTAAGCTCCACGTTCTGTCGTACATCTCTTGAGAAACAATGGGAAGTGTTGCGGCTGCGGAGGTAGCAGGGAGCATTTAATTCACTGTGAACAAACTGAGTCAGTAACCTCGATTTTTAAGAAAGAAGGGAGGACCAGAAAACATGGCCTACATCTGAAGTTTGAATGTGAGCAAGGAAATTCTGTCCTCTATCTTACTTGGCTCTGTATCAGTCACATTAAAAAAGAAATTGTATTTCTGTCAGGTGAGAAATATAGGTCCCAAGTCTGTCGTGAAGTTGATGCAAGCACGAGCCAATGTTGTGCATGAGAAGTGCAGGTTGTGGTAACACTGCGGGAGCAGTCCAAGCTGTAATCAGGAGTGAATAACTCGCTTATGGGCAGGGGTTCTTCGTCACGCGAGTGCTTTGTGTAACATTTTGCTGCGAGATGAGTTGCGAAAAATACTTTGAAATGGAGTGGTGGTATGGATTAGTTGCATTGGAGTTGCAAACCATTGCTGTTGAAGTGGTAACAAAGAATTGCATCCTGCTACTGCAAAATCACTGGGAAGGCAAAGCTTTTTTTAACAATTTTGTTATCTGGGAGCTGGTTAGCTCGGACAACCATCATCAGGAACATCAAAATTAGTGTTGAATCATTTGAAAGCTCTCTATGAACATTCAGTAGATTGGCTAGCGATGCAGGTATGTGGCTAATTGCATTTCATTGTCCATGGTGCATGTCTCGCATGTACCCTTGATTATTTGATTTTCGGGAGCAACCTCCAATGCATTTGCTGGGAGGAAGCCGATAAGTATAGATGAGCTTGTTTAACTGTACAGATGGCTGCATGACATTGCACACAACCTCGTTGAATTTTGAAGGCAGCATGTTGTTTCGTAAACTGTTGCTTCACCAACGCAACACGTGTGCCTCTTCCAGGCTGTGCTGTCGGGTTGGATGGAACACTTGCGCGACAGGTGGGAGTGAAAGCAAAGAGCTGTCGCCTTTGTGCACACAACTCACAGGGGGATACACTTAATTTGATGTTTATTTCCACGTCATCCGCACAATAGCACCATGTTGTCTTCGTTTTCGCGCATTTGGTTTTGCCTTAGCGCTCAGAGGAAGAAGCCGCAGGGAGAGAGGGAACAGAGGACACGAGGCAAACGGGAAGAGCACAGACTACCGAGCTTTTATTCTCTCGAAGAAAAACGTCGCAACAGCATAGTCACCCGAGACGGGAGCAACAAAACGGCAGAGAAATGTGTTCGTCGTTTATACACTCTAGCTGGCTTCCATCGTCACTGCGGGTTACAGGATGAGGTAGCCAGTCTGGTTTGTTTGTGTCTTGCGCAGCAGAACAACCGAAGGCGCGCTGATGCACTGAGGGCAGTACCGTAGTTGATATGAGCGGCCGTAGAAGCTGCCAAAGCAAGCCGACGCGCGTATGATACAGCTTGGATTTATTTACTCAACTCGGGTTGTTTCTTCTGTACATGCATAAATGTGTTCCCGGCCCGCTCGAGGCGGGTAGTAGCATAGCTTGACATCCGGACGAAACAAAACGAAGAGCTTGCTCAGGTCTAGCTATGTGCCGTGAGCAGTGCGTGGTCCTCAGATTAGTGAATGCATCCAAAGACCGTTGTCTTGAGAAATAGTGTTGTTGGAGAATTTCTTCCTTTGACTATGTTCAAGTTAGGCAAGCTGGTCTCTGGTATAGTGAGTAAGTGTGAGAGGGGGGAAGGGTTGGAGGCGTTGCGAGCCGTCGTAAATGCCTCTCGCCTGGAGAATAGGCCGATGCTGCATGCGGTGCGTCGACTGAACTCGAAGTACATGCAGTCGACCGGAAAAGACTGGATTTTTGACATTCAAGCTGTTTGAGTTGGACCTTCGAGAAGTCTTGTGTACACAGAAGGAACGAGTCGCTAGTTCCTGACTATAGATTGGGCAGACCTTGCGTATTGCCGTGCATGTCCTCGTTAAAATGAAGTAGCGAGCAGTGAACGCTTCAATTTTTAAACATTGTGTATGGACGGAAATCATTAGCAAAAAAAGAACTCTAAAGTATGAAAAAACCTCTAATAGGGTGACGCTCGAACGTATAGGTAAAATATAATTAAAATATCCGTATTCTTTTTCTTTCTTTCTTCCTTGCATTCCAAGAATAGCTGCAGAAAAGGGTCTCAGGTGAATCCCACTCCTACCGCTCGGTTCAACGTCGTTGCTCAATTTGAAATGCAGATGCGAGGCGTCTCTGCCGTATACGCTCTAGCACATGATCACAACCGTGCCAGCTGTACAGTCCCCTTAGATGTGAGGTTTCGTCGGAATCGTTGTCCTTCAGCGGGAGAAATCGACAGCTAGTTTTTACACCGTTTTGCTGGCGGGAGAGACGCGGCTGAGATTTGAGCGGAAGGAGCTCTCCAATTAGGAGGAGGAGGAGGAGGTGGGGGAAAGGGGGGAAGCCAGCTGGGTGTGCCTGTCGTTGCGGTTGACGCCCAAGAGCAGGGGCGCGAGAGAGAGAGAGAGAAAGTCTGAGCACGGCTGCCTGTGGTGGTGCAGGTACATCTCGGCTGCACAGGACCTGGTGATGCACTCCCGGGGCAAGCTCAAGGAGCGAAGCTGGAGGACAGCGGACAACCGGGCGGCGACCATCGACGACATCAGCGTGTTCGTGATCCCGCTGCAAGGCTACCAGGAGGAGCATCGGGCCTGGCTAGCCACCACGCGGCAGCAGCAGCTAGAGCAGCAGCAGCAGCAGCAGCAGCAGGAGACGCCACTGCCACCGCCACCGGCCGCTGCCACCTCCTAGTTTACTCCTTGTTTGCCTGTGATCGTGGTGTCTCCCCCTACCCCCGTGCACGCGCAAGATGCTTCTCGGCGTGCCGTACGCCTCTGGAAGAAGAAGAGCGGCCTCCTGCGGCCTCAAGGCACTTGCACTTTCCTCCGGCCCGCCAGGGGGTCCGGGCCACGCCTCCGCCGCTGTTGCTGCGCCACCGACGACGACGACGACGACGCCATCCTGCAGAAGAAGCAGCACATCTGTCGCCGAGTCACTATTCCAGGCAGCAGTGGCCGACTTCCTTCTTTCCAGAGGCCTTCCATGGACCACCGCCGGTGAGGACCGGACAAAAGACAATTTCGTTTTCCCCTTTCCTTTTTTCTTTCTGCTCTGTGAAGAGGCATCAAGGCGTGACATGACTGACTATACGTGACTGGCAGCTGAGTTGTCTCTACGCTGACCTAGTGGGCCTGAATTGTGTTGTGAGGACAGAATGGATGCAGTGGAAGCACCCGAGTGAAAACCCATGCGTTGTGGGCCTGAGGAGGAGCGGGAATGCTGACCGTCAAGGAGGCAACCCTGTTCTGTTTCTTTTTTTTTTTTTTTTTTTTTTTTCTTTCCTCTGCTCCTCTCTCCCTGTTCACATATGTAAATAAAGTACGTCATGAGGGCCTGCCTGGTGTTGCACGTGTCAAATTATTTGTATTGTTCTGGATTTCTCTGAAAATCTGCATTACAAGGATTGACACTATGAGGAATTTACTCCTGGCAAAAGGGGACGGACTTGCTCGCTTTTAATTTCCCTTTGCCCTAAAATTTTTTTGGAATTGACCGTAAACACTTTTGTTTGGTGGAACAAGTGCTTTCACATACACATGGTCTCTCTGACCAAAGTGACCAGCCTTTTAAACAATTGCATTCAAACAAGTGCATTGTGTTTTGCATCTCAGATGGGCAGCCAATTTCGCGGGGATGTAGCGTACGCATTTAAAAGGGTTGGCTGGCCACCTTAAAGCGAGTACTGACCGGAATGGTCGCATCGATGTCTGCTGTGGCGGGGGCGCTTGCAGGAATTCAGCCGTAGACTGTGGCCACTCGTTCGGTGGGCTCCACTCGAACCGCGTTCGCCTGCCTTGAGAGAACGTAAAGTTTGCGGATACAGCAGCTGTGTGGGAAACGACTTGGGGACATGGTGCACTTTCGAGGCTCGGTCACCTGCACTAAATGTTTTCACCCCCGCAGATGCGGATTGGTGCCATGGGACACCCTTTTTTGCTTGCCACGCCGCTTGCGTGCTGATGTGGGAGTATACTCTTGAGAAGGGATGCCTTATGGCAACCCAGTTGATTGATTGAATGGTTGAACATTCATTACCATTTGTCACATGAGGTACATGAAGCACAGTTGCTTCAATCGGGAGGCTCGAACGGTTGTATACTGTTCTAAAAAACTTTTTTTTTTATCCCCACAAAATTTGTTCGTGCCCATACCCTTCGAAGGAACCACCCTAAAGTGAAGTGAGGAACCAGTTTATTCCTCACTCCATGACCGTGCACTCCCTTGTCTGCAGGTGGAGAACGCATGCTTGCGGCGCACGCGCGATGGCTCTCATATGAGAAGCTTACCGTGTTGACGGCGCCGTTGCGTGGGTCCGGGGCTGCCAAGTGTGTCCCAATCACTGCAAGTGAAACAGACCATTTGTTTGTGGGTTAGTTTGCCACTCCATACGAAACACTGTGGCTGCAGTTGCCCAAGTCATAATCTAGAGAGTAGAGGGTTGCCTGCCACAAACTTATGATAATAGTTGCAGCAACTCTTTCAGGCTATGCTTGTGACCTATATATCTCCAAATATGCATGAAATGGCCACCATGACGTGCATATACTTCTCACTGATACAATCTCTCCAAATACTCCGTTACGTCATGCACAAGTGATATGAGAAATCGGCTGTATTACGCCGAGGTTGGTGTTCAGGTGCGTCGAAGATGTTTCTACATCTGCAGTGTCACTTGAGCACCACGAGGTGCTCCCTGGGAATGGGCTCCAACAACGGCTAGATACTGCATTGTAACACACTCAAGTGCATTCATATCCTCAGCCAATACAGTCTCTCTCTCTCTCTCTCTCTCTCTCTCTCTCTCTCTCTCTCTCTCTCTCTCTCTCTCTCTCTCTCTCTCTCTCTCTCTCTCTCTCTCTCTCGGTTTTGACGGTAAAGATCCGCCGGCACAGAGGCGCGAGTTCTATTTTAAAAAAATCAATCGCCCCTCTGTTTAAACAACGATGGGGGAATGCGATTGCAAAGCTTTCCAAAATCAAGTCTAACTCCAAATGAACCAACCCAAGAGCGAGCACCTGTTTTTTATCAGGACGGTTTACTGCACTGCTATTGTGGTTTCTAGTTCTTTATTGATGCCGGCATTCTATGGCTTTCCCCAGCATTCAACTATCATCGTCTTAAGACGGAGGTGTGCGTTTTCTGTCTAATTTTGCACGCCGGTGCACCTCTCTCCAAATCCAAACTGGTTCTGCCGTGCCAGAATGGCACAATTGGATAGCCGTCAGCTTCATCTTCACCCACGATCATCATCATCGCCAGATAAAGATGGCTTTCCCGAAGTGCATTCAGGTTGGACTGCAGACGACACCAGTGAGAGACTGAAAGCTTCGCTTTAAAAGTAAGATGTCTTTCCTCCTTGTAAAGGTCCCCAGGAAGTCCAGCAAAGCTGGCTCTTTGATTGGATTTGCGATATTGGGGTTTATCTACATTGAAGATTTGCTTTTTTGAACCTTAAGGACAGTGGCTCGATCTCTACGTCACAGACAAAGGACACACTTGGTTGGTAGGCATGCAGAGACGACGTTTTATCAGAGCGCGGCTACGCCAGTCACTGCGCAGGCTCTAGTGCGCCGTAGCGCGTGGCATTGCGCAATGTCGGGGAAAGAGTGTGGGGGGGGAGGGAAGGGGGGGGGGGGGGGGGGCGCCGCGCGTCGCGAGGGTCGCCGGCGTAGATGACCGCGCTTCACTGCGCAACACACAATGTGGGAAAGCCAGCCTACACCGATCTCCTTCAGTCGGCTTCACCTCTGAACACAAATGCATTGCTAAGACATTTTCCTTTAGGCAATATGGAGGCCCTGAGCCCTTTTTGTATTCCTTATAATTTTTTTCATGCCCTGAACGCGCGCCAATGAGTAAAGCGTTGCCGCCGGTGCGAGACCCTGGGACCCTAGCCGTATACAGCTTCGTTGTAAAAGCAGACATTGCAAGTCTCTGGGAGAAGTTCTAGCCTTGCACCCTGAGGACGGCGACCTATGCTCTCGTCCTGCAGTGACGATGATGACAAAGCGCAGTTTTGGTTCAACATATATAACGAGGACAAACGAGGAAGACGAGCGCTTCCGAAGTTGCGCTGTTGAACCAAAATAAAATGAAAAACTCGTGCCAACTCGGCCCACCCACCATCCTCTTGCGAGAAACCGCGCGTTCCTTCCGAAGCGGCGGTGTGCGCACAGTATATATACCCACCTGCGTACGAGCAGCTCGACCTCGTCCCCCGCGGTGTGCGAGTCGACGATGCGCTGCACCTGCTCGTAGGTCTTGCCCGTGAGCGGCACGCCGTTCCACTCGAGCACGCGGTCGCCCTCGCTGAGCTGGCCCAGGGTGTCGGGGCGGCCCACGCGGGCCACGTAGGCTCCCAGCTGGCCGCCGCTCATGCGCTTGCCGCCCACCACGCGCACGCCCAGGCCGCCCCGCCGGGGGTCCCGCGTCAGCAGCACGCGCCGCGCGCCGTCCAGCTCGTTCTCCGGCGGCAGAAGGTCGGGCTCCTGCGTGCAGCAGCGTCCGAACGAACAACCTTTGCGTCATGCACTGCCGCGACACTGGTCCCACGAGGGCAAGAGCCCGCGCCTGCCAAAGCTGGGTGCGAAAAGGACCTTCGTAGATCCCATCCACCTCAATTCTGTTGTCCAATTGGTCTCGCCATCGTGCAACTTCTTTTACAAGCACATCCATCTCTCGCTGCTGCCACCTCCGTCCGCAAAACAAAACTTTGTTGTAAAAGCTATCACAGTTCATTTATACCTACTAAGTGGTTACCAGAAAGTCTGCCCACAGCTTGAAGCCGTGCCTTAGAGATGACTTCTATGGTTTTCTTTCACGTTTGCTCTAATGTGCTTGTGAAAAGATGGGGGTGCATGGGGGCACAGAACATTGGGAAGTCGTAAATGCCGAGTGATCGCAGCCATGTGACTGCTATGCAGGATTTTTACTCATCACAAGGGCTGCGGGTGAAGACTTCAGCCCCACTTCAATGCTTTATAACAAGCATGACGAACGAACGCTGCTGGGAACAATTCGAAGCAGAGTTAAGCTAGAGCGTGTGCACGAATGTTTGAACAGCAAAGCTGTTTAAGCTTTTAGTTCCGCCGTATAGCGTTACCAGAGAAAAATGCAGATAAAAAAGACCGGGTGCAGGTGAGCGTGTGCCTCGTGAGGAGCGCCCGGTGTCGGCCAGCTCGTGCTTCGGAAACACTCCGCCTAGCGTTCATGGCGTCTCTCGCATGCTCTTCTACTCGCCACTTCACGTGCTTTTGCACCTGAAGTGGGGAGCACAGAGCAGCTCGGTACAGACGCCGAGTTCGCGAAGCAGGTTGCCGCGTGCTCTAGCACGTACTAACTCGGTCCACTTTGGGATAGAGATGCGAAATGCTGCGGACAAAACGATGCGGGCCTGCCAGTCATGGAGAACTTTCAGCGGCAGGTTCGGAAATCCATGTGTGGTGCAACGGGTGGGTCTCCGACAAATGGAGAGGGGCCGCCAGCTCTGCTGTTTCTCCAGCCTTGCACTCTACTGCAAGCTGCGCCAATTTTTTTTTAGCCACACGGCGTGATATGTGTCTGGCTTCGAGCGAAATGTGCTGAGCAACAGTCCCTCCTCTAAAGACACGATTGTGCCCATTTCCATAATAGCGAGGACGGAATTGGGGAATATGTTTGCACGTCTACAAAGCACCATCATCGCATTTGATGCCCTTAGCGACTTAATCGAAGTCGAAATCATCCCGAACTGCGCCTTCACGACAGGACATCTTCGGTCATTTGCTACTCCCGCGGTGAGTTTAGAACTCGCGGCAGTCCAACAAAAGGAACAGCCACACGTGGGTTCAAGGAACGACAGAATGTGCAAGGCGAAGCGTGGCTTTTTCTTCAGCTCGATGCAGTGTTGTAACTTACACTAACCTCCCCGGACGAGCACCACTCTGCTTGTACGCGGAGGCTTTTGCGGCATCCTCACAGCGCATTTGCCTCCTCCTCTTGGCAAAGGCGCGTAAGCTGGTATGAGACAGTCCCCAGGAGTAAAATTTTAACGAAACTAGAAACCTCATACTCTCGAAATGCACGCACGACCTGCTGGGTTGGCTTGCCCGCACGGCACGAAGGATTCAGCGGCAGCAGGCCCCGCGTTTGACTCTGCTTGACTGACTTCGCCTCAGCATAAGTTCTCTTGCAGTGGAGCACCCTTTAAAGGCACTGATGCGTTCATGTATAACACCCGACATCTTTGAACGCCGTAAAAGAAGGAGTTATAAACGCGGTTGCTTTCTAAAGCTAAGATTTACTAATCTCGTCGAGCGGTTTCACCGTCGCGGTAAATTTGGCCTTCATTTGAACGCAGCTGCGCCGTAGCCTTGACAACGCATCACGTGACTTGCCTGGTAGAGCTCCGTCAACGGCCGCGTTCGGCGCTGCCGCGGCGGCTTGGCGCATGCGCTCTCCGCAGTTGGCCCGCGCCTAACCACGTTAGCCACCATAGCCACGTAACTGGCTACATGCATGCGAGCTTGGTCATGAATGCCGGGCCGTCTTCTCTGAGCGTTGCGCGGGAGCTGAGGCTTTGAGCCGTCGTCGGCCAGCGGCGTCTGACCACTCCGCGTATATCGCCCGGCGAGCCGTCCGGCTCGGAACACGTCGGAAGAGGGACCACAACCGTAGACAAAGGCAGGCTTTGGACGAATGGTATAAAAAAATTACACCATCTTCCCGTAGGGGAACCCTGAGTAGTATGCGAAGCAGCCATGGGGTCGACTGAAGTTCCCATTAGTTTTCAGTTCGTCGTTTCCGTCGACGTTCAGCTTCGCGTGCCTTCGTTGTATCAGTAGCTTCTTGACGTAGTTTGAATTAGTGAAGGACATAAGGCGCGTTCGTAGCACATGCTCCCGTCTCGGTTTGTAGCGCAGTGGGAAGAGCGCCAAGTACTTGCCGTTGCGGCTAGAGAGTCGTGGGGTCGAAACCGGGCGCCGCCTATTTCTTTTTATAGTGGACTGCGCTGACGTCAGCCCAAACGCTGACGGGGCTGAAGAGACGCGCATGCGCAGTAGAGTGCGGACAACGACAACGAGAGAGGGAGGGACACAGCCCCGAGCATGAGATGCTTCGCATCTAATATTTACAGCTAAATCAAAGGTTAAGTAAAGCCAATACTTAACTACGCTAAGCCAAGCTTTCGCTTTGCATATCCAGGGCTAACTGATCGAAGTCGCAGCCATTTTGTGTGTGTGTGTGTGAGAGAGAGAGAGAGAAACACGCGGCGAAGAATTTAGGTACATCTGTACGTCAATAAGGTTTTCTGAAAACTGCAATTTAGGTACTGGATGGTTATGTTCGTGAAATGACTTTGCAATCGGACTTCGCATTGCGACGACTTCGGCGCGTGAAACTGGTCAGCTGCTTTACAAATATTGCGTCTTTGCATGCTTATGGCACCACACATTTCATTCGACACAAGCCAAAGCGGGTTTTATTACAGGAGCTTGCTTTACACGACGGCCTTGCAGCCGCTCTAACTGTGAGCGCAACAACTTGGGAGCGCTCGTAGCCTCAACCCTTTCAGCCCCTTCTCCCTTTTTTATTCATTTAAAAATGAGCCGCCTTTTGCAATCCTCTGCCTAAAATGGCTACGGAATGCTGGAAGCATCCCACGTGTGTTTGACAGAAATAAAGTGACGCGTCTTTTGGTGTAAAAGTGGCTGCGGCTTAGCTCAGCCCTGGATATGCAGAACGGAAGCTTGGTTTAGCCTGGGTAAGTCTTGGTAAGCAGTGCGCCGGGCGATCTCCGCGTCCTGGTTGGACGCCGCTTGCCGACGACGGCTCAAAACCTCCCTCTCCTGCGCAACGCTCAGAGAAGACGGCCCGGCTTCGCTCTCATCCATGGCCAAGCTCGCACTGACTAGGCGAGCGCGGCGCTCCTCTTAGCCAGGCGCACAGCGAGTCCGGGGTTAGGCGGCGACCCAGATGCGTAAAGCGCATGCGCTAAGCCGGCGGCGGCAGAGCTCGGCGCTGCGAGTCACGTGATGCGTTGCCAAGGCTACGGCACATCTGCGGACAAATGAAGGACAAATTGCTGGTGACGGCGAAACTCGTCTCGATCGGGTTAGTAAAGCTTTGCTTTTAAGGCAGCGGCGTTGTTCTCATGGAACGGTGTCTTGATATTGCTTCTCGTTAGTCACAGTGGCGTTTTAGGTGTTATCATCACGCTCTTCACAAAGGGACGAACGTCGTCAGGGTCATCGAAGAATACCCCTGCAATAGCAGTTCCAGTATTAAAATATACCGCAATATCAACATTTAACGCTGTGGGATGTAGCGTGATTTTGAATGCAGGTGGTTTGTGGAGTCATCGTACCGCGGTATGCTAAAGCGCCTCTCGCAGCGATTGCAGCCTTTATTTCTTCCCATACGTGCGATTAAGTTGGCGAATTTAAATGGGCGCTACTACTTGACGCTTACTGGGAACGTTGTCAAGCGAATAAGTGTGGCTCGGAGGGGGGGGGGGGGGGGTTGTGGTGGTCAGAAAACATGTCGCTGCGCATGCGCAGGAGAGTGAGCCGTCCCTCCCCGTGCACAATAGTCATAGTACCTGCTGCATCATGTGTATGCGGCGGCGGCGCGGCATGTCCGGCAGCAGCGGCATGGCCGGCGGCTCTTCGTCCTCCTCCGAGCTGATGGGCGAGTCCGGGAAGGTGGACGCGATGAGGGCCATGCTGCGGTCCTCGGCGCTGCCTCCGTGCAGGAGGCCGCCGTGGAGGACGCCGCCCATGCCGCAGTCGTCGTTAGCCACGTGGGGGCCCGCCGCGGCGGGCCACCGACGCCGCTCCTGGCGCAGGACCTGGTCGATGGCCTCGAGCACGCTGCTGCCGCCGCCGCCGCCCACGACACCGCCCACGCCGACGCCGTCGGGGGAGACCCCGGTGTCGGCAGCTGCGTACACGTTGCGTGTAAGTGAAGCAGCGTTCTGATTGACTTGCACAACGGACGGTTCCTCCGCTCATTGAGTCAGGGCCCTGACACACTCCTAAGAGAGCTGAGTCACTTCGGCGGCAAATCTCCGTGCGGCGCTATGGTCCCAAATCGTGCAGCACGTGTCTTGTGCGTTGGACAGACAGCCAGCTGCCTCCGTCGCCGCTCTGTCAGCGCCGCGCCTTTATGTCCTAGGTCGGACTGCACTGCCACGACCCAATAAGCCATACTCTCTTAGTCACGTCTCGGATAGCGTCCAATATATAAGCAGTACGCAGTATCAATTCGGTGATATAAGCGGCTGTGACAAACACATTTTCTGCGACGATGCTGCGAGTGTACTGACACGATTCAAATTTGAATCATGTGCTAAAGCTCTCTCTCTCTCTCTCTCTCTCTCTCTCTCTCTCTCTCTCTCTCTCTCTCTCTCTCTCTCTCTCTCTCTCTCTCTCTCTCTCTCTCTCTCTCTCTCTCTCTCTCTCTCTCTCCATTCGGCTTTTATGTGAATGCCCCTACAATGGCTTCCTCTCTCAAATGAGGTGTTCTGCTAGGGCCTTCTGGGAGCTCTGGGAAACCCTCAACGAAAGTCCCCCCACCCCTTTAGTTTTTATCTTTTTTGTCTAACCTTGCTGGCAACGCACCAAAATGGCTTAGCCGCAAGGCTATGCTTTAAAGTAGGCTTTTTGCGTTACACTGCAGCTGTGCAAAAAGCCAAACATCCAAAATGTTGGCGTAGGTGGTGCGTGGGTGACCTCTGCAAGGGCAAATCTTTTCACGACGCGTATAGCCATCTTCATAACTACTTTTCCAAGCCCATAACGGGTCCTCGGCGCTTTTGCGCTTTTTACCGGTCACCTATTCCACGCAAAGGGCTTCGCCGTTACCCTGTGCGCGCGTGACACAAGTTTGGTGCACCGCGGGAAGTTCCGTGTGTGGCGGTGAAGCCAGCTAATTTCGCGCATTGAACAAGTTTCGGCACGTCGGAGCCTGTCCATCGCGCACGAGCCCAGGGGCGATGGCTCACGCCCGCAGCGGTTTCGAGAATCGACAGGATCCCGTTGCTAGCGGCGAATGTATGCCGGCCACCGCTGAGGACGTTGCTCTGCCCGTTCGAGTTGCAGGCGCGCCAGTGTGCTTCTACCTGTATCATCGTTCTCCTCTTCTCTTCATGCATTAAACAAGTTTTAAGTTTTGCTCCTGGCTCAAGTTGTCATCATCATCATCAGCCTATCTGTTGTGAAAGAAGATGTTCTCCAATCCCCGCGCATGCTGCCATTATCATCATTATTATGTAAATAGAATTCATGGTTCCCTCTGCACGTCCCGGCCCTTTGTCTCCTGGTTTTCCACAACATTGGTGCAAGAAACCCGGGAACGAAACCCCCTCGACGACTCGGAAGTATCCGACCTTGGGTTCAACAACGATGGAAGCCAGAGACCGCACCGATGCCGACGGACGTGCCTACATACCGAAGGGCCCATGAGAACTGTTTACTACAGCGGAATCTCATCGCGTGTTGTGGAATTTGGGTGAGTCAATCGAGAGCCGCATTTCACTGTGGAAGAATATGATGGCGGACGCGGGAAAAGAGGACTGTTTATTGAAGCTTCCTGCTATCAGAATCATTACCGTAAAACGACAGGCACTTCGTGCACTAATACAGAATATTCGAGCAGAAGCCCTTGCCGCAGTGACCTGCCCGCAGCCCAGTGGCCTAGCGCTCAAAAGCCTTCTTTATCGCCTCCAAGAACACGAAGCCAAGCTGAAACAGCTTGACAAAGAGCTTGAGCCACACGCAGCCCCCGAATGTCTCGAAGAGGAATTTAACACATGCTTTGAATATGAGGAGATTATCATCGACACGAGAACAAGATTACGGTGCGCCTTACAAGACGGGATCACAACAGAATATCAGCGTACTGCTGATGTATTATCCGACATCTCCGACTCTTCGCTTGTAAAAAAGTCTTCAGGTAATCGTGCTCCGCATAATTCAATTCCGACACCGCCCATTACAATCGAATACCCCGCTATTGAAGCCGTTCCGGGTGAAGCTTCAGCAGAAGATTTCCCAACTAAAAACCGTGAATTTATTCGTCCAAAGCACTCAGAGAAAACACCTAACGACAGAGACCAATGCCAGCGTGAGCCACCTTCAACAGTACTCGGCCAGGAGCAACTCCCACGGGGCCCGGATTATGACATGCTTCAGCGGATACATAGCGCACGCAAGGCAGCAGCAAGGATAGGCCTGAAGAACCGAGCCAAAGCCCTTTCTCCTTGCCAAACGTCATTCGCATCAATCAGACCTTCTCCCAAGCGCTCGACCCGTTTGGCAGTTCAACTGAGGAAGCGCATCAATGACTGGACACTGTACGAACGTGGAAAGTTTAGGAGACCACTGAAGTCCTTGATTAGGCGCACCAAACAGACAAACCCTCGGATGCGACAGAAAACTCCTCTGTTAAGCAAGGACCCCACAGCAGAAGAATACAGTGAAACCAGCACGTGGGATCGACACAAGTATCATCATCGACGGCTTCTGATCCCAAAGAAAATCGGCGAAACTCATGAGGAACTTACTTTCGTCCAACAAACTGTGATTGTTGTCGACAAGTCCGGAACTGCACACAAGTATGTTTGTCGGAAGCGCAATCGACGCTACAAACACCGCTGGAAGATCAAGCTGCCCTGATGGAACTGGACGAACACAGAAAGTGACCATGCCAGTGAAACGGACTACAGGGACGGGACAACTAGTTTATTCACTCTGTTGGGGCGGGGAGGATGTTGTGAAAGAAGATGTTCTCCAATCCCCGCGCATGCTGCCATTATCATCATTATTATGTAAATAGAATTCATGGTTCCCTCTGCACGTCCCGAAGCCGTTACTAAGCGGCCTCTTCTTTCTCAACATCCTCCCCCGGGAACTTTAAATGCTCCGAGCAAGGAATTGTTGAGCGTTCGTTTTTGTCGTCCACGTAAAGTTCTTTCACTTGCTTATCTGTTAGGCTAAGCTTGTTGCACTAACCACTACGGTCTGTAATTGCGTATCTGGTCAGTGCATAGAGTTATCATTTTCGTCGATGGTTGTCTCTGGTTGCACCTGGTTTGATGTAAGTGTTGTCTGTCTCTTCTCCCGTGACCATAAATTAACTCTTGCTTGTGAACTGTCCGAGTAACGATACCTTCAGGTCGCTTCGTGCTGACAGGAATCGGCCGCTGTTGAGCTGATGTGTGCGGGAGAAAAGTGACTTGACGGCCTCGGGAAACATTCCGCATGAAGGCGTCAGGTTGAGACAACTTGTACTCGTTAGCAAACTTTAGATGCAATATTTCCGGTTGACGAGGAAATCCATTCCGGTTTCCTTTCAGTGAACAAGCCAGCGCACACTTTCGTGAAAAGCTAACGTGGTACTGTTCGTCGCGCTTGGGCAAGTTATTTTCGAAGTCATGAAACACTGTACGGCCAATTCCTTCGGCATGATGAGTTTGTTCTATTGCCATGTTTTCAATTTCAGAGTACTTGCATTGCTTCTGTTTAGTGTCGAAATCTCTTTGAGGGGCTATCAAAGAGGGCAAAACACAGAGCATACATTTAGGACTCATGTTATCTGATTTTCTCGCTGTGGCTCCTTGAAAGGTCCATCCAAATATAGTTTTGATGGCTGCCAGGCTCGAGCTGGTGCTTCGGCAGACTTCTGGCGTCATGACCAGCCACATTTGGTCAGCTCCTATCAACACACTGATGCCAGGTGTCTCACTGCTGTGCCCGAACTTGTTCAGATCCGCGATCTCTCTTCCTGAGTTCATTAACCTGTGCACGTAGGGTACAATGGTAATATCTCCGAAAATTTCCTGGCATATATCTGGTACCTCCACAGCATCCAAGGTGCATTCATTTTCGTTGTACTGGCTCTGGAGCGTGAGTCTGACGATTCGGTAACTCTGTTTTTTAGCTCCACATGTCTTCCCAAAAGTGTTGATGGACAATGCGACTTCTCCGACGACTGGTAGCATCAACTTCTTCGACACGTCTTCTCGTATAAAACTTCGCTGACTTCCCCCGTCAATTAGTCCTCGTATGAAGCTCCTTTTTTCCTTTGATACAGCCCAGACTCGAAATGTCTGCAGCAGGATGGTCTCGTCAGTGGTGGACTTTTCCGATGTGTCTGCAGCGTAGTACGCTCGTGCAGCGCGTGAAATGTGTTCCTGAGAAGTAGGCTGCTTAGGACACACCGGGAAGCAGAGGGACGAAGCGTGATGTCCATTGCACTGACGACAAACAATTCTCCGGCGACAGTCTGAAGCTCTATGTCCTCGCGTCGAGCAACGAAAGCATCGTCCTTCACGGCGAAGAATAGCCTTCTTGTCATCCTCTGAAACAGGAGACGTGCAGTCTTCAGCTCGGTGATCGGTATCGTTGCAGAAGCAGCACGAGACTTTGCCGTTGTTGTCTGAATTGTGGAAAACGGAAATGGTTGGAACTCGGCGTTTATTCGGAGGAGTATTCGACTCGGGTTGTGGATCATGTCGCCTCGTCGAACTATCAGGAATTGCGTCGCATTTCTCGCGGCTCTCAATCTCGATGCGCAGAAAACTAAGGAGGTTCTGCAAGCGCTCCTCGGATGAGTCCGTCCTTGAAGAGGCTGAGGGAGTTCTTTCGTGAGCCTTCTTTCGGTGATAGTCCACTATTATATCTTGGGGGAAGGTCCTCAGGAGAATATCAATGAGCATAGAAGCATACGACGTAGTCGGCACGTTCAGTGCTGTGAGACCTCCGATGTGGCTCATCAATTCATCATAAAGCCTTCTTAAAGCTACAGTGTTGGACGAGGAAAAAACACCTTGCAGGGATCGTAGCCGGTATAAATAATGCTGCTCAATTCTTTCGGTGTCGCCAAATCTTTGCTTCAAGATATCTTTGGCAGTCGGATAACACGCCTCGGTTGTCGGCAAATTTGCTACAGAGGCTGCTGCGTTACCAGTGAGAAGGGTTCGCAAATAGTAAAACTTCTCGATTTCTGTCAAGGCGTTGTTGCGGTCGATGGTTGCTTCAAACTGCTCCCAAAAGGGCAACCACTTCATAATGTCACCGCTAAACGGTGCTATTTCAAGTGGCGGAAGCGTAGGTCCTATGTGCCTAGATTCCAACTGCGCATGTGGCATTACGCTATTTCCGGAAGCTGTTTGTACGACAACAGCTCTTGTTTGCTCTATCATAGTCCGGAGAATCGACATTGCATCAAGAATTTGCTCTTCTATATCCATGCAGTGCTGAATTTCTGCATCCACGGATTCTAGCGGAAGGTGGGGCTCTAACTCAGCGTTCAGGGCGGTGAGATCTGCGTTGAAAGTGGTTAGACGATCAAGCATTGACTGAAGGCTCACCACATCAGATGTACCAGACTGGATGGCGGACTTAACCTCGTTGACCAGCCTCGTTGTTTGGCCGCGGCGGATCTTCCGCTTCAACTTGGTCGCTTCAACCGGCATCGTTGTGGTCTCGCTTCTCGGTCTATCTAAAGGTCGGAGTGGTCCGAATCAAGCCGGGATTTCGGCACCAAGATGTGAAATAACGCGAGAAGGAGACAAGGGCCAGGTGTTCTCTAATAGCGCCACACCTACTTCTTCCTCTTTATTCTCTACTAATCGGAAGCCGTTACTAAGCGGCCTCTTCTTTCTCAACACTATCTACGCCCACTCCAGGGCAAAGGCCTCTCCCATAGATCTCCAATTATCCCGGTCCTGTGCTAACTGCGACCAATCTATCCCCGCAAACTTCTTGATCCCATCTGCCCATCTAACTTTCTGCCGTCCCCTGCCACGCTTGTCTTCTCTAGGGATCCACTCTGTTACCCTTAATGACCAACGGTTATCTTGCCTTCGCATTACATGCCCTGCCCACGTCCATTTCTTCTTCTTAATTTCTACTAATATGGCCTTCAGACGCGTTTGTTCCCTGACCCACTCCGCTCTCTTCTTGTCCCTTAATGTCACACCTATCATCTTCCGTTCCATTGTTCGCTGAGTCGCCCTCAATTTGTCAAAGCGGAGGCAACTCCCCGGCAAGCCGCCCGCCCACCACGCTACCTCGGCATGACGGAGGCGATTTCTGGACGCCTTCCGCCAATGTAGCACGTCCCCGAGTGTGCGATTGCAACATTCTGTCAGGATGTTAGTCTGTGGGTGGTAGGCTGTAGTGTAACGACGCATAACACGGGATTTATTTAGGAGCGCATGCAGCAACAACGTCCGACGAGAACACGCGTCTCGATCACTGAGCAGCTCGCGAGGTTCGCCATGACGCAAAATAAAAATACAAAGGAAAAATGAAGTGACCTCGCGTGCTGTAGCAGCCAGCGCAGCGCACCGGTCTCGGAGTCACGTTGGTCGATGGGGACATGAATCTACGTGTTTCTTGCGGCCGTGCATGGAAGAGGTTCGTAGAGATCAATGCCAGCGCTGCAGAAGGGCTTCACTGGGCAGGGTAGCGGTTGCAACGGACAGGCCAGACTAGCGGCGCTTTCACGTGGTGTACGACTGGACGTACTTGCGTACGAAATTGTGCACGCCGCGCCAGCTGTAGCGTAAACACGTCCTTTATCACATTTTTGAAACTCTTGCGTAACCGCAAGTCGGGCAGTCCGGAAGACGCGCAAATGTCGGAGCGGCGCTGGTGTGGGGAGATATGCAGCCGTTTACGCCCGGTAGCCGCCCCTGTAAAGGTGGCTGTCACGCAGTGCGAAGCAAGAAGCTTACCTGCAAACGGAATGAGATCCTTCATTAGGTGAAGCGTCAGACAGAAATAAAAATGGGAAAGATTTAGGAATCCTTGCGTTTTTCAGAACGGATATCGGGCAAGGAAAGGGACGGCAGAATCAAATCGTGAGTCAAAGCGCGCGAACGCTCGCTGTGAAGCCCGTGAGCGGTATCGAGCGTCAACGTCTTGATGTTTACGGCCCGACCGATAAATGGCCCTTATGCAGAACTGTCATGTAGAAGCCATCGACCAAGGAGCCTACACAGACATCCAGGTTCACTGGACACTTTTTTTAGGGCGAAGATTTTTGCCTCTACCACCCCCCCCCCCCCCCCTCCCACGGGTTCTGTCGCGGCCGTTGGTGTCAACAGAAAACTCCAGAGAACAAATAAAAGAAGTTGCTGGCACCGCCAGGAATCGGACCTGGAACGAGTAGAGAAACGGAGCGAGAGCCCATTGTCTTACCGATTGAGCTACGAGCCCACGCTGACACGGGGCAGACAAACGGTGGACTTTCCGAACACATCTGAAGGTTTACCCTCAGCCTGCTCGCTGAATGCAACGTGATAGCGTCACATGACCTCTCGCACCGCTGTGCGCTAGCCCACGGCACGTGTGGCGGCCGTGTGCCCGCCTTGTGGATGCGCTAGGGGTTATAAAAATTAAGGAAACTCCCACCAACGCATGGCATCTCACTTTTCGGTATCTGCCGCCGATCTCGTCGTCTCAGTCGGCAGCGGCAGAGACGGAGAAGTGAGACCGTCTAATACCAGGTTTGAGCTTCCTTTAATTTCATAAAAAAAAAAAGTTTCCACTCATGTGCTTCACCAATACAACTCAACCAACCACCGTTCATGAACCATGCATTGATTTAACCACAACGAAGAATATCTCTTTGAAGTAATAAAGGGTGTGGTTAAGTGCATTTCACTTGTCTCTGGTTTCACTCTTTGCAGAGCCACGTGTGTGAATTCAAGTGACGTCGCATGGGTAATCATTGTGGGTGTCGCTTACAGCTTCGATTTCTAACCACCTTCACAGGGTGTATTGGCGCACATTTTTTTAAATACCCGATCTCTCCTTTGTCCCTCCTCTCTATTTGTCTGTCATCCCCTCCCTCCCCCCCACCAGCAGGCGTTCCGGTGTCCATCCCTAGGGGGGACAAATTACGCCTGCTGGTGAACTTACCTTCCAATTTTCTTATCAATAAATCCATACATTCATTCAGCCAGCGCAGTTCATGGCGATCTGTAACGACGTCGAAAAATCGGCCTTACATCGGAACTTGCCGAGCGACCAGACAACGGCCAGACACTACTTTCCCGTCACAGCGTAGTTCGATTACGCCCTGGACAGTGTGCGACTTGCATAAGCAGTAATATGCACTCGCTAAGGCCAGATTTCTGTTATGCAAGCACTGCACCGAACCTGACTCCACTGGCATCAGTATGGATTTCGGCATATGGAGTCCCCAAATTGGGTATGCGGTGTCGGCTGGAGGTAACGCAGTGTCGCAAGGGGACCGGACCTAGTTATCAGTGGAGCCGTCACCGAGGGCCGCGTTAGCGCTGATATCACGGCCGCGAAGTTGCGCGCAAAGCGGTGCAAGTAAGAGCAGAGGCGGCTGGAACTCGGCAAATCCTTTCATATGGGTCGGATTCGGGAGTTCAGCAAAAGCATGCAGTTTGGTCTAATCCGGAAGACACGACGTGATCCGGTATGGTCAGCTGACGTACCGCATAGTGGCATTTTTGGGGGGTGTAGCTGCAAGTGAGCCAACGCTACGCCGGTCAGTATACTTGGTCAAGATGTGTAATGTGTGTATCAAAGTCACCTAAAAAACTACGATGTCGCGGGAATATTACAGGCCCGCCCTTTATCTCAAGCCGCGTGAGACGCTGTCCGTCATTCGCTCGAAAGTTTCAGGGAATTGCGGACACCGGTCGACATTACGTCAAATTCAAAGAGGCCGTCAAGTGTGACGAAAGCGGCTTTGAGCGATCAGTCTTCTCCAAGGGCACCTGCTAATATCCAGAGCGTAAATGAAGTGATAAAAAGAACTGAGCACCCTGGAAGCAACCCAGAGCATCATCATTGCACGGTAGAGGACACAAGTCTTTGCGCGTAATGGTGTTCATTTGCCGGTAGTCATCATCATCATCACCAGCCTGTTTGTGTCCACTGCAGGACGAAAACTTCTCCCAAAGATCTCCAGCCACGCCTATCGAGTGCTAGCTGAGTCCATGTTTTCTGCCAAATTTTCGGAGCTCATCCCTCCATCGAGGTCTCGGTCGAGCCCTGTTGCGTTTGCGGTCTAATTTGGGAGCCACTCTGTCAAACGGATCGCCCACCTGTTGTACCCATTTCGCATTACGTGACCAGCCCATGCCCATTTCCTTCGCTTAATTTGAACTAGAACGTCCTCCACCTTGGTCTGTTCCCTAATCCATCCATGCGGCTGTTTTCCTGTCCCTCAGAATGACCCCTAGCATTCGGCGTTCCATGGCCCGTTGTGCCGATCTAATTTGATTTTCAAGTCGTTTGGTGAGACCCCAAGTTACCGCCCCGTAAGTCATTGCTGGAAGAACGCATTGATTAAATACAAGCTTTTTGCGTGACAGGGGAACTTTTTGTCCGGTAGTAGTCCGCACAAAATCAGATAGAGTCGCCTCTCTTCCTCACGAGAACAACGGGAAGGACTTTGTATTTAATCAATGCGTTCTTCCAGCAATGACTTACGGGGCGGTAACTTGGGGTCTCACCAAACGACTTGAAAAGCAAATTAGATCGGCACAACGGGCCATGGAACGCCGAATGCTAGGGGTCATTCTGAGGGACACGGGAAAAGTCCATAGACTTGTTCGAGGACCCAATAATACCCCGCAGGAACATGTCCTTTATATGCTCATTAATGTCGTGACGCTCGCTAGGGATACCGTTGCTATAGCAGTATAGTGCGTGCGATCCAGTGTAGACAGAGCGTGCGACCATAAAGGTGAGGCCAAGTGAGTGCCGGTAAGTTAAGCAAGAAGCGGGAACGTCGGAGAAGTCCAAAGAGTTCAGTTTTCTGGGCCGAATCGAGAGAGTCGTCGATGGAAGCAAGAAACAGGTTGGGTAGTTGAAGAAGGAGTCACTGTGTTAATCTGTGTATCGTATGGAACCTCAATTGCCTGTCAGGAGTACAAATAGATTAATGTGACTCGGAATTCGGATAGCGGCATGCCGTAGAGAGCCGCTGGTAGGCAGCACGCGTTGATTACAGTGACGTGAGACACTGCCCAGAGCCAACAAGAATGTATTTTAACTCACGAGTTGAAACAAAACCTGTTATGTAAAACTGGGTTGTTAATCTATTTTAGGCGGTATTTTTGCCTCGGCATGGCACGGGTAGCGTCTGTCCATCGTCATGCGTATGTCGCCGCTATCACGGCGCATGCGCCTCCGAAGGCGAGAACTGGCGCACGCAGATCCCATTGACGTTTTTACGCATTGAGATGTGTCCCTGCCATTCTTACTGACGCTTTCCCGCAGTAGCCTCGTGCTTGCGAAGGTGCACCCTTTACAGAGAGCTAGAAAATTTTCGGGCGCGACAACCCGTACAGCACTCTTAACTGCCAGAAATGTGGTACCGGGGCCCTGTGCAGTGCGCGACACCTCCTGTGGGAATGTTTGGCACTCAGTGTTTATGGAGAACGCTGCCTGAAGGCACTTGACCCGCTGCGACTGGCAGACTACAAACTTTGGATCACTCCACTTGGAGCCTCATCTCACAGGAAGCGCTTGCTGGACACTGCTGATTTTCATCAGAGAAGCCGGCATTGAGGACTGCTTCTAGCTGCCTTTCTTTCACTGCTCTCCCAACTTCTTACTTCCTATCCCATTTCCGACTCATGACCGAGACCTCGGGTCATGTCAAGGGGGCTTCTCTCTTTTTCATTCTAATCAACGTGTGTTCGTTCGTCCATATATTGTTTGATTGTGTTTTGTGTGCGGAACACTCCTTCTAGTATATATAGTGCCACATCTTAACGAAAGCTTTTTTCCCGCTTCTCGATGCCTAAAAAAAAAAAAAAAATCAAAGCCCCTTTCTCAAGGGAAAGATAGTTAAAACGCGAAGCTTTCTCCCGTACAAGCTGAGCCAAGGTCAAAGTCCAAAATCCAAATCAAAACAAGCGGTTAGACGTCTGCTTGATAACGCGAGGGACGTAGGTTCTATTCCAACCACGGTAAGCGTTTTTTTTTAAGCGAAGCTTTCAATGCCTCACGGATGGCGTTCGATGTCGCGTCATTGCGCACTGCAGGAAAGCCAACTTTATTACACAATTGGATTTCACAAAACGGTGATATCGACAAGCGAAGGCACATCAAGCGCCTCGAGACAGAACAACGCTTCCCTTGGTCGGTATAAAACGTGGGGTCCCTCGCGTTATAACGCCGGCGTCTATTCGCTTGCACCATTCCGATGTGGTGGTGGTGGTTGTTGTGTGGGATCAGGTGGGGTTGGTCTGGCTGGGTATGCCGGCAATTGCTCCGCCCAAGCTCCTCCTAATTAGTAAATGGTAGTGTCCTTTCACCACGAGATTCCCAGTTCCGTCTCCTGAAGGAAGCTTAGTGCGCGACACGTCTCTGCACAGCATCCAACACAGCCCTCTGGACCACGTCGTCTTTCCAAGGGGACACGGTCCAAGTAGTTTAGATTTTGGACCGTGATTGGGGTTGTTGCATGGGAGAACGTTTCGCGTTTTAACCATCTTTCTGTTAAGAAAGGGTGTTTTTTTTTTCTTTTTCAGGCGCTTGATGTGCCTTTGTGGAAACCCATTATCATCATGTGGCTTTTCATTGTGTAAAGGCGGCCTTCCTGCAGTGCGTTTTTGCGTACGTCCGCCATCAGTAAGGCAAAGGAACCTTTGCTTTAAAAAAAAGTGCTCCGGCCGCTGTAGCTACACACAGCGCGACTATTTCGCGACGGGTTTTCGCAGGACAGCTCAACGGGTCATTAAAACGCTCCGCAACCGGTTCCCAGAAAGTAACGCAAAGAGTAGCTACAAACGATTCGCACCCGCCGCGGTGGCTCAGTGGCTAAGGCATTGTGCTGCTGAGCACGAGAACGCGGGTTCGACTCCCTGCCGCGGTGGCCGCTTTTCTGATGGAGGCGCAAAGCAAAAACGCCCGTGTGTACGAGATTTAGGCGCACGTTAAACATCCCCCAGGTGATCAAAATTAATCCGAAGCCCTTCACTACGGCGCGCCTCATCGCCTGCGATGCGTCAGCGCGTTAAACCCTGCAATCAGTCACAAACTGTTCGCACGGCCCTCGAAATAGGTTTGGGAAACCAACGCAACAGGCCTTGCAACAGGTGTTCGGGGGGTGACGTAACGGGTTATTTCAAGACATCCAGGTGGCTCGGATAGTCTTTCCAGGGGGCGGCCGCACAAGCGTCGCTATCCTCGATTTACTGCAGCAGGTTGCCATAATTCTGAATAATTTTTTAATGCCTTCAGTTTTAGACGACTACGCCACTTTGGCTTTTCTCTGAACTCAGATAAGCTCCATCTGTTTGGCTTTGGCCAACTCACGTGAGGGCCATGCAGTCGGTGTATTTCCGTGTGGCGCTCAGCGTATCCTTTACTGTGCACTTCCTGTTTCCTCAATCTTCAACTTTAAGGGACTCTGAAACACCTTTTTTAACTTTTCTTCGAAATCTTAAATGCTTGCAGAACGTAGTCAATTAACGCATCAAGTACTTAGATTTGGGTGTCGCACAGTACTTCAGCCAAGAATAACTGCTCTATGCCCATCAGATAGCTTAGAAACTTGCTCGAAAGATTTTGTTCTTTTTCCCGGTCTTGGCGTTCTTCGACCGCTGGAATTAAGTCATTGCAGCGGTTTAGCGGCTATTTACTGGCTTTTCTTAAGTTGTATCAATGAATGCATTCGATAGCTACTTTAGAAAGAAAGCCACAAAAGCAAAGCAGGAACGGGAGGCACATCTGCTGCAACGAGCAAATCACGGTGTCGCTCCGGGCTGCCGATAACTATAGCTTTCGCAGTGCTTCCAGACGCGAAGGAAAGAGTGAAAGCGTTTATCGGAAGTATTGCAGAGCCACCTTACCGTTCTCCTCGATTTTCAACGTGTGGTTGTATGCGTTAAATGCTGGTCGCAGAAATCACAAAGGGATTTTATCGCTACTGCCACCGCTTCCCCAGGGGCAATAAAAAAAATCAGCGGAGCAAAAAGTGGCTGAATTAGCGACCGTGCTAGACAGCGGCTTTTGCATGCGATAATGACAGCGCAGTAGCTGTACAGGATGCACAGAGGACGAAAATTTGGAGAAGAGGTTAGGGTGTATGAAGTCGGGTTCCAGCTTACGTGGCTTTTTCGCTTCGTGTTTTTGCAAGGCGTCGTCTCTGTCGCAAGTACTGCCTCACGCTAGCGTCAGAGAGTGGACAATAGACGTACTTTTATCCGAAAAACAACGTAAGCGACGCCAAGCTCAGCATGCGTCCTTTGACACTGAAGTGGTGGCAAAATAACTAAAAATAAAAATAAACAAGATGACCAAGAATAACCAAGCGGCGCTCCCCTTCTCGAAAGCTACCATTCGCCATTACCTGGCAAAACGATTTTTTTTTTTCATTCTTTCGCCACCTCTCGCCAGCAACTGAATGCAAGTGTCCGGCGACCAGAGCTTGATTCGTAAGAGGCATTGAATGAGGACAGCAACCAGTCGTGCTTCGACGGACACTAGAATTAAGGTATTTCAAGGATCACCAGTCCCCGCTGCCAGCCGTTGGAGGTCGACCATCGCGAACCATCTCGCGGCCGTTCGGCGACAACCCGCAACAGCGCTTAATCTAAGTGGAAGTTTAATTTGGCTGAAAGCTTGATGAACTCGTAACCGCTGAGGTCAATAAATGTATACTACAAAAATCTTAGTATGCATAGAGAGGCATTCCCATTTTGGAATTTCGTCAGGAATTTGAGCCACTGCCCAATGACAGCAGAATTAGCCTTGAAGTATGCACGCGTGATGGTGAACAGAAGGTCAGGTCACTGAAACAACAAAACACATGTTGCTTTGCGCAGAGAACTGAGCTTAAAAAAAGTGAAGCTTGAGTCGCTAAACGGTGTGATCTGAATATTTTGTTGTTATGCATACGAGCTTGCGAGCTTTGGGAGAGAGCTCTGATCAGCACCTGCTGGTGTTGAGGACTGTTGAGGCTAGAAGAGCTCGAGGGGTCTTGGACTGAAAACTCCTCCGCATTGCCTTTCGCAATAAACATGATTACTCTCTCTCCCTCTCCCTCTCATACTGAACTGGTAGAATTCATAGAATGCAGCACACACATGGACACAGAGAAACCTTCAAATGATACCAAATACCCTCTAACACGGGTACTCAGTATCATTTGAACGCAGCCCACAAAATTTTACGCGTAATATAGACGTGGCAGCAGCATGCATGTACGTGCATCATTCTGTGAAGGTTATACACCGTGTCTTCAAATTATAAGACTCCCTTTGCGTAGTGTGTAAGAGCACAGTCGTACTCGCAACTTTCTCGGGCTCTTGGAAAGCTTGGGTAAACCTCAAGGATACACAACTTAGAGCTGAGTAGAAGAGCACGTTTTGCCATTCTCCGCAGCTCACCATCATTCGTGCCGGCGGAGAGGAGCTCACCTTGGCGCAGCCGTGCCAGCTTGAAGAGTTCGGCGTGCAGACGCGCGTTCTCCTCGATCTGCTGGCGGCGCTTGGCGATCTCGGCCTTGATGGAGGCCTTGCGCCGCTCACAGCTGTCGTCTTCGTCATCGGAGCCGTACGGTGAAGGGTGCCACGAACGGGGCTTGCGGGCCTTGTCACCACGCCGCCTCGTCCGCCACGGGTCTTGCCTGCGTGCAAGAAGGGCGCTTAGCGTGGGCGCACTCCAAGTGCCTTCCATACGGAGGCCACGTGTGCGGTAGCGACGACTCACCCAGAGGCAGCCGAGCGTCGAAGCGGCTCGGTGGTGGCGGCCCAGGGCTGGTCGGCGGGCCGCCGCCGCCCTCCCGACCACCCGAGTAGTGCGGCCAGGTCGCCCTCCGAGCGCATGTCGCGGTCCCGTAACTCCAGCAGACGCCTCCGCTCGTCCGTCACGCTGCGAAGCTCCTCACGCAGCTGCTGCTTCAGGGAGTTCATGTACGAAGGAAGCCGGCTTCCCACGGTGCCTACTGTTCCCACGGGGCCCATGGGGCCGACAGTGGCCATCGAGCTGACCACGTTGCCCATTGAGCCCATATTGCCCATCGAGCCTATATTGCCCATTGAGCCGACGTTTCCTATCGAGACTGCAGCCCCTGAGGAACCCAAATTTCCAGCGGAGCCAATGGTGCTTGCAGTGCTGGCCGTGCTGACCAGGCCGACCGTCCCTACCGTGCCGATTGGGTTCAAGGTGCCGAGAGTACCGGAGGAGGCTGCCAAGCCTCCGTCCACTGAACAGGCCCGGGGCGGAGGCTGGGGCCTCGAGGGCCTCTCCGGAGCAGACAACACGCGAGCGCGGTCCTTGGCCCTCCGCGCAGGCACGGGCTCCTGATCACGCGGGAGCGGCGGGAGCCGGCGCCGTACTTTGGCGTCCGGCTCGCTGGCCGGAGATTCGACCGGCTCGGGGGTCACAGACGGACTGCACGGAGCGGCGGCAGCAGACAAACACCTCGGCGCTGGCACGGGCGGTGACGGCTCGGGCAGCCTACGCGGCGTGCGCGGTGGTGAGGCGAGGCTGAGCGCTTTGTTGAAGTCGGCCAGCATGCCCGAGATGGTGCCGCTCGTCGCCCGCGGCATGCGTCGCTCCTCGTGGAACTGTTCCATCAGCTCCTGCTCGGCGGCCTCCAGCGATGGCGACACGTCCAGGATGGGCGACAGGTCGCTCACGGGGGACCAGTCGGCGCGGCCTGGAAGCGGCACCGTGCGAGGAATGCCGCCACTGCCCCCGCTGGCAAGCTTGTCCTCCGCTGCCTCTGATTCTGCGGACTCGACACACGCGTCACTGTTGGCGACAGAGGGCAGTTCGTCGTCGTCGCTCTCTTCGTACTCTACTGCCTGTTGCGGCTGGAACTGAACAGGCTGGTACTGCTGTGACTGGAACTGCTGGGACTGCTGCGAATGAAGCTGTTGGGACTGGAGCTGCTGAGAATGAAGCTGCTGGGACTGAAGCTGTTGAGACTGGAGCTGCTGAGAATGAAGCTGCTGGGACTGAAGCTGTTGGGACTGGAGCTGCTGGGACTGAAGCTGTTGGGATGGGACTTGGTGGGATTGGAGTTGCTGGGACTGGAGCTGCTGGGATTGAAGCTGCTGGGACTGGAGCTGCTGCGGTTGCGACTGCTGGGACTGGGACTGGAACTGCTGGAGTTGGAACTGGAACGACGGGACCTGAGACTGTGGGGACTGGGGCTTTTGTTGGGACTGGGGCTTCGCGGCGAGGGCCTGCAGTCTTCGCTGCTGCTCTTGTTGCATGCGCTCGAGACGGCGCTCTTGGTCCGCCTGACTTATCTCGGCCTGGCGCTGCTCTTCTTGCTCGCGCCGGTGCCTCTCAAGTTCTTCTCGTTGCAGCCGCCTCCTCTCGGCCTCCTCCTCGTCCACCACGGCGGCCGCCTGCTGCTCGTCCGCTAGCGGCTGAGCTGTGGCGGCTGCCGGAACTGCTGTCTGAGCAGCGCTCGCAGACTGCACATCGGCGTGCTGCAAGGCAGCACGCTGCTGCTGCTGCTGTTGCTGCTGTTGGTGTTGCTGCTGCTGTAGGTGCTGTTGGTGTTGCTGCTGCTGTAGGTGTTGCTGTTGCTGTAGGTGTTGTTGCTGTTGCTGTAGGTGCTGTTGTTGTTGCTGCTGGTGCTGCTGTTGCTGGTACTGCTGCTGATGTTGAGCTGCAGCAGACTGCGCTGCCATGCGCTGCTGTACGGCAGCCGTCTGCGCGGCGGCCCGTTGTAGCACGGACGTAGGTTGTGCCTCCGCATGCTGCGCCATGGTGCGCTGCGTGCTGTTCGACTGTGTCGCGGCAAACTGCGGCGTGGTAGACTGCGGCGGGGTGAACTGCGACGCAGTGTATTGGGGCGCCGCAAATTGCGGTGCGGCAGACTGTGCAGCCACAGGTTGCATCGCGGAAGGTTGCATAGCTGCGGACTGCGCGGACGCTGCGGACTGCATGGCGCCGCCACGTTGCACGGCCGCGGCACGCTGCACGGGTTGCGTGGCGGCGGGCTGGAGTTGGGCGGCCCGTTGGACCGGCTGCGCGACCGGCGCGTGCGGGGCCGGCGGCATGGAGACGGCCGCAGGTTGGCGGAAGCCGTCAGCACGCCGGGCCTCGTGCGACTGGCGGAACTTGGACTGGCACTCGGCACACACCCAGGGCCTCTGCGCGGGGGGGAGGGGCAGCGCGGCTGAGCGGCGGCCGCCGGCGGAGCGCAAGCGCGCGCTTACCTTGCCGTCGGGCTGGGTCAGCGCCGAGCCGCAGCGTGCGCAGGCGGCGCGCCCGCAGTCCACGCAGCGGCCGGCCATCTCCACGTCGGAGGCCCCGCAGAGCGGGCATCGCTCCCTGCGGAGCATAGGCAGCGGTTGCAGTTGCAGCCGCGGACGGCGCGGGACGGGCGTGCTTACCGCGGCGGCGGTGCGGCCTCGTCCATGTCCTGGGCGCGGGCCATGACGGACAGGATCTTGGCGCGCTCCGCCTCGGACAGGCTGCTGAGGTCGAGGTCCGGCGGGGCCGCGGGGCCCCGCGGCCCCGCCGCCGCTGCCGCCCGGCCCGGCGGCAGCTCGGCGCTCGCCTCGTTTCCCATGCAAAGATGGCCGCCGCGAGGCCTGCGGCCGCCGCGGACGCAGAGCGCAGGCGCCGGTCGAAAGGGCGCTGCGCTGGTCCGGCGACGCGGCGCTCGTTTCGTGCGGATGCCGCGGCGATGCGCGGCCGCCTGGTGTGCCGCCGCCGTGACAAGGCAGGAGCGGGCCGGTTTTTCCCCGAACAGTTTGTTGGGTATCAGAGATGAGTGCAGTTGAAAAGGTTGAGCGCGAATAAATAGGAGTAATGAAATGCGGTTTTTCGGGAAAGCTTGAAATAGTGGTTCATTTATCAATTTTCGCCATGACGATTCCGTCAGCTAGGGGGCTTCTAGCGTGAGGCAAATTTAAGCACGGGCGTTGGAGAAAACTGCGCGGATAAGAGCATGGTATGCGCGTAAGAGTAAATTGTAGTACAACGTGGGCAAATAAACTTTTTTTGGAAGCGAAGTGGCATTAGAGTCGCCCTTTTCCCTAGAAGTAGAGGGTGGTGATGGGCGTTTGACAGTTTCGAGCTAGCATCGATATCACGTTCATATTTCGTTTTAACGCAGTGCGCTGCTCATGCTATTCGTTAACGAACTGTCCGCTCTACCTTTAGCAGCCGAAACTGCACAAATGAGTGTTTTTTTAGGTTCGTTAAAAGTTACTTACGTTCGTACCTCGCACGTCAGCAAGCGCTCGTTAAAGCTGGCTTTTTCGCATAATGAGTGTTATGGTGGCAAAGCCAACTTTAGGCAACAACTCCGGCGTGTTGAGTTTGTTAAATTTGACTTTTTTTAGCGTAAAGGTTCGTAAAGCGGCAGAGCCGTCTTTAGGAAACCATTCAGGCATGTTGAGAGTCCACCAAAGTGTAATTTTCTGAGTTTAAAAAGTTAAAATGGAGGAACGAAAATTACATAAGCTGGAGTAAGTGCGGCGTTTGTCAAAGCTGGCTTCTCAACAAATAGGCGTAGTAAGTGGCGAAGCCAACTTTAGGCAAGCTGTAGAGAAAGGAGTAATGGGTTGGTGGACCTTCCTTTCTTGTTTTTGTGCAATAAATACATACATACATACATAATTTTAAAGAGGTAGGGTTCGGACCTTTCGGCTGAAACAATAAGAAAAATGGAGAACACACCGAAGCCGTTTTTAATAATTATACCGGAAAAATGGTCGATATTCAACGACAGTAAAGACCGAGGATTGATTGGTTGTTGGTTTTAACGCACCGACGCAACGCAGGCGATGAGGCGCGCCGTAGTGGAGGGCTCCGGATTAATTTTGACCACCTGAGGATCTTTAACGTGCGCCGAAACCTCGTACCCACGGTCGTTTTCGATTTTCGCCTCCATCAGAAAAGCGGCCGCAGCGGCCGGGAATCGAACCCGCGTCCTCGTGCTCAGCAGCACAACCAAGGGTTTCCCCAGGCATCGAATCAAGGGGGGGTGTCTCAATGGCTCTGGGGGGGTCATAAACTAGAAGAGCTGTTTTTTTATCCCACTAGTTAAATAATAGACGTCTGTTAACCAAACGCTCATCCCCGTGACGTACGTTTTTCATTTTCTCTCTATATATATACACCTGAGAGGCGGTGCTTTCTATTCAATCTAAGAAAAAAACAAATTTAGAGAAATTTATTTTTTACCATGAAAGGTCTGTATTCAGTTTTTTTTTATTTCTCGCCATTTTTCAACGTATAAGGACATTTTCGAACTTGTTACCAGGGCCAGTGACGAAATTTGAGTTCTTGAAACAATGTTTAGGTAGTACACGAATTATGCAGCACTTATAAATCAGGCACCGATTGTACGCTCCCGATTTATTAAAACGCCAGGATTAGCTTCCGTAGCGCTTTTCGCTACTCCCTGGCTGGTAGCAATGTGCTCGCAGCGTGGTCAGTCTCAAACCACTTTGCCCCTTTCCTTTGAAAGCCTTTTTTGTGTGCACATACGAACTTGCCACGAGCTGTCGAAAAAAAGGAAATAAATACGTGCAACGCTAACAGCAAGCTCGGGGGCCGCACTTTTGTTTATTTTGCCCGAGGCTACTGCCAAGAATAGCGGACGGGCAGCCCGCGCATGCGCAGATCGATACTGAAAAAGGTCCATACAAGGACTGACCAGAGTGAAATTTGGGGATTCAAGGGGGGGTGTCCAGAAAAACTAGGGGGGGGGGTCTACACACCCCCTAGGGGGGGTGTAGGGAAATCACTGAGCACAACGACATAGCTACTGAGCCACCGCGGTGGGTAAAGAGCGAGGATAATGTGTGTTCTTTGGCTGAATAGTCATTGCATTGTACAGTGAGGCACATCACAGATATGCACATGTTATTCACCTAGACTGCACTGCCGCCATGCGGTGGGCGGGTCACCACATTTTCTTGTATTCGTGCAGATGAAAATTTTTAGACTATTGCAGTACCGACAACGTCCTCACTTAGGTTAACATTTCATTTGTTTTCTTCACATAGGAACAATTTGTGCCTTCATAGCAGTCAGTGCGCCCTCTAATAGGAAGCACAACACTGGGCCGTATTCTGGATCCCTGCTCCACTCCATTTGCTCCCTCCACTCGGCTGAGGGGGGGGGTCCACAATGCTTATGCATGGGGACACCGATTTCAAGGACCTCCTTCACTGGAGGATCGAGTGGGAGAAGGACTCAAAATACCAGGGTGAAGACTGGTTGCACTTATCATTCAGTAGTACGTGCCAGTCATAGGCACAGCTGCAGCTAGACATTTCAATAACTCTTCACAGTTATAGTTACTGAGAAAAAAGTATCAGCAGTACTTTTAACAGCGGGGATGTTCATTAAGCTCGAGTTTCATCCGTACCTAGCAAAGTGGAGAGGAGGAAAATGCTAGGCCAAGAAGTTTGAAGGAAAGTGGCGAGGAGGAAAGGAGCCGACGAGCACGTGTGGGAAGTGCGCGCCTCAAGAAAAAAAAAAAAACATTTCCCGTGGTAGGAATCGAACCTGGGTACCTCGCAGTGGAACTAGCATGGAGCCGCAATCGGACCCGATTGCGGTACCATCACATTCGGGGCGCACAGCATTTTCCTTGGGTTCGTAGCGCGGGCGTTTGCTTTGGACTTTGGCTGAGTTGAAGTGGACTTTGGCTTCGGATTTTGGCAGTTTGAATTTTGAACTTTAGGAGGGTGGATTGTGGACTTTATTTTAACCTAGTTTGCATGAAGAAAGCTTCGCTTATTAACCATCTTTCTCTTAATAAAAGGGCTTTGCTTCGGTTCCTGTAAAAATCTGAAACAGATATTTAACCTGAACGATGTAGCCTTTTGAATAAATGTTAATATGCTCAGCAAGTGCGCACAAATTCGAATTCACAAATAATTTTATACAGCTTCTATGTGCCTCATTTTGTTTTCCCTCTGTGCTGAGGGATTTAGCTGAAAAACTTGTCACTCAACATTAGCTGTCATGTCTGGAGGGGGTATTCAGAAAGCTTGACTGTGAAAACACGGGATTAAGGATAAACTAAGAATACTTGAGCCATTTGAGGTTTGTGGACGACATAGCCTCGCTGAGTGAAATTACCTGTAAAAAATGCTTGAGGAACCCCAATCAGAAAGCACGGCTGTGGGGCTAAAAATAATTATGAATAAATCTAAAGTAATGAGGAATAAGCATGCCGAAAGCGCCCTGTTCAGCATATGTAACAAAACGTGTAAACAAGTAGAATAATACAACTACCTCGAAAAAATGGTTAGTGCTGACCCCAACCACGAGAGAAATCCGGCGCAGAATAGGTATGAGCTGGGGAGCACTCGGCAAGCTCTCCCAAATAATGAAAAGTAAGCTACCTCTCTCACTCAAAAGAAAAATCTAGAACCAGTGCATACTGCCAGTTATGACGTGTGGAGCTGAAACTTGGCGCCTTACTAAACAACTAGAAAGCAAACTTAGGTCAGCTTAACGAACCACCGAACGAATAATGGTTGGAGTAACACTTAGGGGCAGGAAATGAGCTGCCTGGATCAGAGAACAAACTAGAGTTGACGATATCATAATACAAATAAAGAAAAAAACATGAACTTGGGCTGGCCATGTAGTGAGACGAACCGACAACCGGTGGACAATTAGGGTAACAGAGTGGATACCAAGAGATGGGTCTAGAAGAAGGAAAAGACCAATCACACGATGGAGGAATGAATTACGTAACTTCGGGGGTAAACTGTGGACTCGAGTAGTGAAGGACAGGAATTGGTGGACGTCAATGGGGGAGGCCCTAGTCCTGCAGTGGACTTTAGTAGGCTGTTGATGATGATGATTAGCTGACATTCAAAATTTTCATCTGAGGTCTTCCCTCTTTTGGTACGCTGTGATTGCGTCACAGAACCACTACGGGAGCATAGCGAGCAGTACGAGATTTGGCTGGAACTCCCAAGAGAAGCAAGGTTTTGTGCGCAGACTGAGTGCCTGTGCCTGCATGCATTCCTCCACGACCCAGGCTACGGGAGTCTCGATCGTCAGCTCGGCCTTTCACCAGCTCCGGGTCCTAACTGATGAAGCAGGAAAGCCCTCCCTAATCGCTTCATCCCCTTGGCCCTATGAGCCGGACGACAGTGCAGAAATGAGGACCGATAAATGTGTTCTCCTTGGATATATCACCTATTGTACTGTGCAATCAGAAGACATTACGAGTTCACGTTCCTATTGGACTATTGCAGTCTTCTACAGCGATAATGAATTCAACTGGGCTCACTCCTTGTTGCAGGCCCACGCAGATTGCGGATGGGCATCAAGTCGGCAGCATAGTTTAGCTGTTATTGTTCCACTCACCTCATCATCGTCGTCATCACGAGACTGTTGTACACTGCAGGTCGAAGCCCTGTCCCACCATCCCCCACCTCTGTTATCTCGTGCAACCTGAAATCATTATTTGCCCCCAATGTTTTTATCCCATCCCTCTGCCCCATTTTCTGTCCCCCACTGCACCCTGTCCCTTGGTAGCCATTTCGTTCATATTTATGTTCGCCACTTTATTGATTATTCGAGTTTTCGAGCATCGTGAACAATATGCGTACTATAATAATTTTTAAACTACCTTTTATCCAGTCATTAGCACGCACTGTAAATAGAAGGTTAGACTAAAGGCGACATGAATGTTTCCTGCGTTGTCACTGCAGCATCAACCTCCCCCACCCCTCCCCTTCAGCCTCGCCATTCATTTTGCATTAATTAAAAATTCGTCTTTACTTGTGTTGACGTTTTGTGGCACAGAGGCTGTCATAGGTAACGAAATGGAGCCAATCTTAAAAATAACAGACTTACAATGCCATAATACAGCAACTTTCGAAGGAGCATGTTACTAAGGCATAGATGCTCAGTAGATTTCAAGAAAACAGAATTTGAGACAACCGACCTGTGGCAGCAGTATATTGCTGAAAAGAGGAAGAAATGGGGCAAATGCACAGAGGCGACAAGGAAGGCTATACTGAAGCGCTTGCCATGCTGTCGTGCCTACCATTTGTGGTCAGGTAGCATGTTTTCCTTGCGGTGGCCGCTTTCCAGGTAAAGGCAAAAAGCGAAAATGTCCGTGTCAATATTTTAGCACACGTTAAAGATCCCCAGGTGGCCTAGTTAATCCGGAGTCCTCCCCTACAGCCCGCCTCGTGGCCGAGGTGTACCTTCGGTGCATTAAGCCCCACAATCAATCAATAAATCAAGGATGCTCTCCTGGATGTGTTTGCTCAACCACCAGCAATATGAACCATGTTGTCCCTTCAACTTATGCCAAAGTTGTGTCATGTTGTTTCATACTTTTAACTTGACTCCCTTATGGCTGCAGCTTAAGCCATAACGGGAGTAGCTACACACGACCTTAGAGCATTTTTTGGCACAACTCACTCTGTTTGTTACTATACTTTTTTGCATTTAGGTTGATTGATTGATTGATTTGATTTATTGAATGATTGTAAGGTTTAACGCCCCGACGCAACGCAGGCGATGAGGCGCGCCGTTGTGGAGGGCTCCGGATTAATTTTGACCCCCTGGGGATCTTTAACGTTGCGCCGAAATCTCGTACACACGGGCACTTTTGCCTTTCGCCTCCATCAGAACAGCGGCCGCTGCGGCTGCGAATCGAACCCGCATCCTTGTTCTTGGCAGCACATATGCAAATAGGTTGCAGCTATGAATCCACTGTCCAGCCTGTGAAGGAATGCTCAGTTCCCTGTTTAATCAACAAGAAATGCAAACCAAAGTGTGCTTGGTCAAAGACACTAGCAAGAGCCATTGCATGATACTGCTTTCAGATTAAATCTAAAAGCAAGAACACATAAATGTAGCACCTGGCATACCCCTCCCCCAAAACCCCTACACACATATGCACACACTCACACACAAAATACCTTTTACAGCAAGATTGTGAAGCAACACTGCAGGAAACCTTTTTAGTTGGTCCACAGGTCACTTAATTAAAGGACAGATAAAGTGAAAGCAATAGCAAAAAAAGCTTTATTGCCAAATTTGTGTTTACAAAAACACAGACACTTGCACAGACATCTCAATAAATAGCCAGAGGCTCTCATTCATGCAGTAGAAAAAATTTTCTCACTCGTTACTTTATTTTTTACCTTCTCAGTATTTCAACTTTAATTATTGCCCTGTCGATGCTGCTAAGCTCGCTTTTATTACTTACGGCAGAAAAATAATTTTAAGGAGAGGTAGTAGTGGTTGAAAGGCATTCATCGTTACCCAATTCCTAACCCAATTTTACACTTTTTTTTTTATAGTATCGCTCGTTTACATTGACACCACGTGAAGTTCAGCAGCCTGGAATTTGCCCTAAGGAAATGTAGTTTCTTAATTAAGAGATTACCCTGCCCGGACGAAATGTATAAAGTGTCACAACCAGCCGTTCTTTCAATGCAGTTTAGCATTTTTGTAGCAGGAATCCCCAACTTAGCCTTAGCAAGAACAATATAAGAGCTTTCTAATTTAGTGGTTCTAGCCGTGGCTACCATTATATTTCTTTCTCTCCTTATGAAGGGTAAAGGCCAAGTTCAGAAGTGTCTTCCACACAGATGTCTCTCCATCTGGCAACCGTAAACAATTTTTCTTTGTCTTGCATTCTTATAAAAGGAACTCGGCATGACAGTTAACAGGGGCACAAAACAAACAAATACACAAAAGAACAAAGGCTTGATTACTGCTGCTATTATCTTTCTCGAGTTTCATCTGCAGTCAGAGATGTATGCGTTGTGCAGCACACCAAGCTTCTCACAACCACTGCGTCCTTATAATGGCCACCCTACGGCACTCTGGCTTCTTTTTCTCTCAACACAACAAAGCTTTGCTTGAGTCGATGGCAGATCCATGCACTCAAAGGAAGGGGGGGCTCTTAATTCCACAGTAAATACGACCATCTAAAAAAGAATAAAAAAATCGAGTACATGATAGAGAGAATGGTAACTGAGAATTGTTGGGCGTTGGTAAAAACTTGTCGCAAGGCGGTCAACAGGAGACATGGTTACCAGGTGTTGGCACAGGACGCACCACGGGTGTCGTGGGGGTGGCAGGCGGTCGTCAGATGAGCAGCTGGATGACAAAGGTGGCCAGGGCAACCCAGTGGCTGGCAAACTGCAGCTCGGACCATTTGGCCAGGGTGTGCTGCATGCTGTAGCCCTGCAAGGTAATATACGCAGACACATCAGCTGGTGCAGCGCTACTGGTGGGCTGAAGGCGGCCCATGTCGGTCAGACGTTGAATCAAACTTCGTTCACGGGAAACTTCAGCAAAGAGATTTGTTGATTTGCCCTAAATGCAATGAAACAAAGAAGAAAAAGAAGAGGGGCTGTTAACACAAACTTGTGATGAGAACAGCTTTTCACAGTTGTCTTGTGGCCAAGGTAGTGCCTGCTTTCGGGTTTAAAAAGGCATTGAGTACCCAGTTCATGTGCATACTTGTGGTTCGTGGCTTTTGAGTATGCTACTTTGTGAGAAAAGTTTCCAAAAAAATTGAAGCCGTTCCACTCAGTGTGAAGCTGTCGGAAGTGCAGAGCAGTGATTCGCTATAATAGGCTGCAGCGCCGTTATCCACTCACTGCTGCCACCCATCACGCTCTTCGCCATCCTGTTTCACTCTTGATGAATGGAACGGAGGTTTGTCCAATGCAATTCGAATTTCCCGCATTCGCAGTGCTTGCTTTTCCTCCCGCACAAGCTGGCGTTGCACTGCCACTTTTTTTTTTCGCTTGCTATCGTAAAAACCAACCCAACAAGCGTTCCTAACTAAATGAATGCGGGTGCTGCCTGTTAATTATATATATTTTGCCTCAAATGTACCTGCAGTTTTCTTTGCGCTAAACAACGGGGAGATGTATGACGAGGGTTAGCGGTTCACGAGGCTTGAACGGTTATGACTATTTAAACCGCGTGGTTTTTGAAGACTCTGGGTTACGCCGCAACGATGGCACACTGTGGAGCTCTACTTGGGTCCGTTATCTCACTGCGCTGCCTGATTCCGGCAGTCGAGCGTAATGCATTACACGTTACAGCAAGCTACGACGACAATGCTAGCCCCTAAAGTGTTCTGCACTTGACAGCAGTTGTGATAGCATGAGCATTGCATCATGCCGTCGCATTTTATTGTGTTGGATACGCAGAAGCAGGCCAGATGAAGAAGAGGCCAGACCTTGGCCTTGGGTCGACCAAAGAAATGAGGGAAGGAAGACGAGAATCATTGGACGCCGTGTATCTCCCCCTCATTATGAGTCAGTTCACTGTAAAATACAGGGTGTTGCGACGATAACTGGAACACTTTAAAATTTTTTCCTGAGTGATCCGCCGCTCTTTTCGCGCTCAAACGTCACACAAAGGTCGCATTTTGTGGTCTATTTTGTTTGACACCGGGAACAACAACGGTACTTACCTGTTTATTCTGAAAATAAATAAAAACGATTTTCGCCTATGGGAAAATGGCCGCTGATTTGGACGTGCGAGCCAGCGCAAGTTGATGTTGGAACGGCGCAACCACCTGCAGAGTGAAACGCATGTTTGGGATTCACGTACGGAGCCAAATGGTGCAGCAGACGATCAGAAAATGCACCTAGAAATGAGCTAACAGACGATCAGAAATCCCGGTTTTCGGGCTCGCACGTCCAAATCGCCGCCATTTTCCCATAGGCGAAAATCGTTTTTATTTATTTTCAGAATAAACAGGTAACTACCGTTGTTGTTCCCGGTGTCAAACAAAATAGACCACAAAATGCGACCTTTGTGTGAAGTTCGAGCGTGAACAGAGCAGCGGATCGCTCAGGAAAATTTTTTAAAGTGTTCCAGTTATCGTCGCAACACACTGTATAGTTAACATTCCTTTTGGTAGTGGTGGACTCATTTCTTCGAAATATTCCTGCAAAGACCCATTGGCGTGGCGATGAAACAGAAACGTGCGCAGAATGGGTACAAGAACTAGGCAGCTTTTGATTGCACTCATAGTTGCCAGGCAAGTCAAGCGTTGCGATTCACATAACCTTGCTACTGATGACCACCTTTTTGTGCCAGCAGTCACACCAAGGCACTGCTTCTCAGACCCCATTTGAACAAATAACAGAAGCGGAAATTGTGTTTGGTGAGCTCAGTTTAGCTTATCATGAACTACTAAGAGAGTCACCAATGAAGTCGCCCAACAATGCAGCACTTCAAACTAAGGGACTAATACAGGCGGGAACATAACCGGAATAAAGTCAAAGTTGCCATACACAAAAGGTATGAGCTTTTCTGTTGGCACCGGAGTCCACAATATTTATGCATCAGTTTCTCAAGATGAGCACCATCTTGGCATGTTATGATGTTTTCTTCATTTCATTCCCACCTTTTTCTTTTAATTTTAGAAGCCGTACTTTAGCCCATTTCACAAACTCTGAACAACACAGGAGAGGTTATGGCCAGCATCAGCCTACAGGCAAAGCAGATGCACAAAAACAACAATGTCTCCCCACGAAGTCCATGCCTTCCATCATTGGCACCCACCATGAGGAGGCAAATAATGCACTATAGGAACTGGTTTCTTCTGCACAAGCCAGAAGTGCCAGAATGTTGATTGCACATCTTATGACACGAGGAGTTCCTAAGGATCAAATGTCACAGCTTTACTCATCAAATGAAATCATTCCTTCCTTGACCATCATTCCTTCCTTCCATCATTCCTTCTTCCATCCATCATTCCTTCCTTCCATCATTCCTCCACCATCATTCTTTGACCATCATTCCTTCCTTTCAATATTGCACTGCTACATTGCTAAAAGAAAGGTAGAGGCCTAACAATTTCTCAGTTCTTCCCCTCGGTTCTTCTTCATTAGTGGCTTTCTTTAAAGGCCAACTGCACTCAAATTTTCGACAACGTAAAAATGATGTCACCTAATAGTACACATAAAAAGAGTGCGAAATGCAAAATACTATGTTTCAAATATGAACCCGAGCGACGCAAACGGCTCGCGACATTCGCGTTTTCGGAACCGAAACTGAATAGAAAAGGCGGCCATTACCGGTGGCCGGACGTGACGTACGTGACGGAATGGAAGCGGCCCCGCTAAAACCGGCGGCCGCTCGGATTCGCCTTCAAATGCGCGTGGTAGCGTCGCGTTTCGCGCTGTGATTTCCACAGAAGAACTCCCACTAACGTTTGCCCAGGATAATAGAGAGTTTTAGCATATCGTTACCGTGTTTACGTTGCCGTTTACCATGTTTGCGGGAGTCGACTGCGCAGTGCAAGAGTTACCGCGAACGGTAACTTACCGGCGCAGGCTTCACCGTCGCCAAGCGGCTTCCGGTAACACGGTAAACGGTAACACAAACACGGTAACGATATGCTAAAACTGCCTAATGGAGTTAGGCGCGATTCCGACATAGCGTTGCTATCAATCATACAACAGTTATTTTTCCATCAGAATAATTGCCGTTGTAGCAATCGTGGGAATCGTGAGTAAAAAAGCGGGCCCTGATTTACAAAGCCAGGTGCTTGTACGATATCGAAAAGCAGCTTTGGTTAGCCGGCGCCTCCGCTGTGACATCGCTCCTCTTTGAAGGGAATAAACCGCACGCGGGCGCAGATAAACCACTATTTTTACTCTACATTACGCGCAAACAGCTTCGTGCATATATATATCAGCCTAGTATTTTTCGCCTTGCTGCACATCGAGAATCAAATTATAAAAGGGATCTAAAACTATAATCCAGCTTCGACAGCTAATGCGCTAAAACACGAAAAAAATTACCTATCTTCCGCTGTCTTCTACTTTCATCAGAGACATATATGTGCTGTTGTAAACATTTGACTTTCAAGTAATTCTAGTGCTCTACAAAAGTAAATACTTCATTAGATAATTGAAAAAAAAAAAAAAAAGTTTATTGTTTATGAGAGGAGCAGTTTCGTTAGCTTTCGCACTTCGCAAAAACGACGGCTGATATTTGTGCGGATATATTTGTTTCCACGAGCAAGGTTCACTTAGAGAGTGAGGCAAAAGTCGTATAAATGTTTATACCCGCGTGTACAACAACCCTAGTTCGGTCGCAAAACTTTGGACAGGTCTAAGGGAAGGAGGTGGCGTTGGCCCAGCCCAAATATTGCAAATATCGGACACGGAAGGTCAAGTGGTCAAGACTTTATAAAAGATCCTTTTTTCTGTGATAGATGCAATAGGAATGCGAAATGTAAGGCAAATGTGCGTGTCGCGGTATTTCTTTTTTAGTAGAAATATTATTTCCAGGTATTATAAGAAGAGTTTTGCTAGCTCCAGAACGTTCGCAAGCGCGCGTATATTTTTTAGGCTTCTAACATATTTTATTGCACTGAAAAAAAAAGGCGGATATTGCTACCTATGCAGTTAGTTTGAAAGATGTGATGGCGATGGCAGTACAGCGCGGTGGTGTAGCAGAGAAACCCCGAGCGAACGCGTCCCTGCGCCCGGCGGAGTGCCGTGCAAGTCGCCCGGAGAAGCGCGAGCTCCACGGGACAGGTTCCCCAACCTCCGTCACACGCCGCTCGCAACTTGCTTCGGCGACTCTCCGCCAGGTGCAAACGTCGTCTGCACGGAGCTACTTTGAACGACGGCACCTAGTGTGCTGTGTGCTTACGAAGCTTAGGATTTCGCCATAGTGATTTTAACAACCTAGACTGCTTATTTGGATCAAATTTGGACAAAGAAAAATTTGAGCGCAGTTGGCCTTTAAGGTCAGCGAGAGCCGCACAGACTGACCTGCTCCTGCAGGGGTTCGCTGTCAAACATGAGTCCCAGGTAGGCCAGGTGGAAAGCCGCCAGCAGCCCCAGGCCAAGGTTTGCGGCTCGCACACCCCAGTGGTCAGCCTGCAAGACGGGCAGAATACGCTACAGGCAAGAAGAAGCTAGAGGCTGGAAGAGTGGGCTATCACTGTCACAGTCAACAAGCTTCACCAGGCAGCCTGACACTCTTGAAGTTCACCAGTTACTGTATAATCTCGAGCAAGAGCCGCGCACCCGTGTATGAGCCGCAACCTCCCTTTTCGAACCAATAATTTTGAAAAAGGAAAAAGAATGGACGCCATCCCGCCCTGCGAAAGTGGATTTCCAGCGCAGCTGTTGTAAAGCACCACACATGTTGATGGGGGAGGGTATAAAACGTTTCTCGCTGTCTCGGCGGGGTTGTCGCACTCGGCTTCTCTGGCGGCAAATTCTGGGTCCTGACGCATGTACTCCTGACAAGGCGATCTTCTAAGAGGGTGGGGGGCATGTTGTGTCGATGCAATGCAAAACATGGAACTTGCGAGGGGGCGTTCAAGACCCATGACCTCTGTCAATTAGTGTTTCCTACGAGGGCATGCACTTTCCCTCACCAACGCCGCCTCAACAAAAGCAATGCTTGTTTCTTTTGCCGGAGTAAATCGCCTGTCTAAGTGTTCCCCCGTGTCAGCTCATCGTTGACTGAAAGGGCACAACAGACCCTTTGCCTTTAAGCAGGAAGTTTTCAGTTGTATGCCTTCCGCCCTCCCTGTAACTGCATTTCTGGGTAATTGGGGCGCCTGCTAGGCTGCAAACCAGCAAATTTGTTCTCGCTGCAGGTGATGCAGCATGTCTTCGTTCATTATCTTGCAAAGAAAAAAAAAGAAGACAGTTCTGCATAAGTACCCAAAAGTCAGCTAGCTGCGCTGTTCCCAAGCCACTGCGACGGACGATTTCACACGAGCCATGCCAGTTGCGTCTGACCTTCCACCCCCGATGCCTACCCCCACGCCCCCGCCTAGACACATGCGCGCCTCGAACGAAATGAGACAAACAACCTCCCACCACATCACGCACAGAGCTTTGCACTGCTGTCAGGATGAACGGAGAAAGAGAAACGGGTGGGAGAAGCGTACGAGGATCACAACAGCGACTGGAACCCATAACTCGATCGAGAGAGGCCTTAGACAAAAATCTCCAGAAATTTGCCATATCACCATTCATGATTCTAGGTTGCCACGGGCCTCTCAACTTCGCCAATTTGGCAAAAAGAAGCCACCAGGGGCAACCTTGGTGCGTAATTTCATTGGGAATGGGTGGGAGCGACATTATACGACCACCGCGCCTACTGACATGCTAAACACAAAACTTCCAAATCACAGGTTGTTTACATAGCTGTAACTTTCCGCTGAAACTAGTGTAAGCTCAAAAAAGGTTGTCGAATTTTTCGCTTTGGCGCAGCGCGGGTGCGATTTTGGGCAATTTTGTGGTTTTGGTGCATCTTGTAGCAGCAAGTCACAAATGTACCAACAGCACTCTGGCGCAGCTTCCCTCTGGCGCAGCTTCCCTCTCCTGTGTGTGTTGAGTGCTGCTGCTCTTCCACTTGCTCTGCCGATTTATGAAACACTGCGCTAAGTTGGCATTGACAAAGACGAAGGGGAGCAAGACACAAGGTGCACACCTACGAAAGCTCTTTCGTATGTGTGCATCTCGTGTCTCCCCGTTTTTTGTCTTCGTCAGTGTCAACTTAGCGCAGTGTTTTATAACTAGTAATGTACCAACTAGCCCAGAAACAAGCTCTCATGAACAGCTATACGGCAACCTTTAAGCTGAAAGTCGCAGAATGTATGCCCTGGATGGAACATGGCAAGGGCGCAGCAGGCCACCACTTCCGACGTTGATGACAAGTGTGTGAGGCAGTGATTCAGGAAAGGCTTACTGGTACGTTACAGCCCCTGGGCAGAAGTGTTGACCGGTCATTCAAAGTTGCATTCTGTCACCAGTACATGGCTTTGTGCGACCCACGAAAAAACTCCAACCAGAAGGCTGAGGAGAGCATCCCTGGCAACTGTTGCCCAATGGATGTAAGTGCATGGGACTCGGTGTCTTTTAATGTGGCATTGAAAAAGCTTCCAGGTGACCGGGATTTCCAATAACCTTGGCAGCACTGAGGATGACTTCGTGCTTGAAGAGGCTGCTCCCAAAGGAATGGAGAAGTCGGACCTCCAGAACAAACACACCGACAGTGATGATGACGACACGTAAAGTGCAACTGAATTAAATGCCGTGCATGTAACCACAATCTGACTCATTTTTAAAAAGGAGAAAAATTATTCGTGTATGGGCCGCACCCCCAAAAATCACTACCGGAATTGTGAAAAAAGCGGCCCTTAGACGAGTTAATACGATATGTTGCTGGCCAATGCAAATGTTTCAAGCACTTCTTATGCATGTGGCCACTTTTTTCATGAAGTTATCTACTGCCCATGTAGCTCAGCTTCCTTACTGCCCCATGCCCTTACTACGCAATGGGACTAACTGTTGGCGAGACTGCTACACAACCATCATAGCAATGGGGGCAATGGGCACCCAGTGTGGGGCAATGCATTGGGGGAGAACTGTGGGGTAACGGTTCAGTGGGATGATGTGTTGAAGGGCATCATCCGACAGCTCTGAACAGGTCATTGTTAAAAGTGTCTTTTTTAACATTGACAAAGGTCTAACACAGGTCTACCAAGAAGCCTTTTTCAAGGCTTCTCAATACTGAAGTATTTAAAAAGGTTTGGTACAAGGTATGTGATCACATGATGGGCAGCTGCACTTTACAGCTATATTCATGGCATCATTATAGCTGCTGAACTGCCACTTTGAACATTGCTGAAATCATATCACAGCTCCAGCAGGTGAAAGCATTTGCAGGGTGGTCAGCCAGTAGTTGCCAGGTGCCATGGTTGTAAGGGGCAAACAAGAACGAACTCTGCCCTTTTGAGAAATTGTGTCCAGTCATAAAAACAAATGGGTTGCATCGAGGTTGTATGCACATAATATCACTAGGAGAGCACACAACCCTGGAATCAATCATGTAGGTAACAGTATTACAGGCAACCAAGGCAGCCAGAACAAAGCTTGGTCCTGAGCAGCACAACAAAGGTGGATACTGCTTGCACTTCAAAGTACGTAGAATGGCACCAAGGGGGGAAGAGGACACAGGCTCACAAATTAAGCCCACATGTGGGTCAAGTTCTAATCCCTTGCCAGGTGTCCAAGAGTGACAACGTTTGCAGTAGGACCACTGTGGGGTCGATGCAGAACACTGGCACTGAGAAAAGGCCACGAATGACTGAATTAGAAGTACACAGCTCATGGACGAAAAAAGGCACAAAAAGATGAAAAAGACGAGGAACAAATGGTCTATGCGGCAACATTGTCTATTGCCATCCCATGGTTAAAGACGTGCCAATGCCAACTGAGCCCATATTACTACCAATACGGCGCAATGGCATGCAGTTGTTACTCACAAAGCAGCAGAAGGCAGAACGTAAAAGTAATATGAGGGTGCTCTCAAATGCCCTTTGAACCTACAAGGCTCGTGAACAGGACCTTTCACCAGGAGAATCGGGTGTGCGCCAGAATCCCTATTTGGGCCTCACCACCGAAATAGCCTGCAACCTAGAGTTAGCTTTTACCCTTCGAATGCACACATGCTGCATAAATCCTGTTGCCCACACCTGTTTGCAAGCATAAGCAACACTAGCATGCTTACAGGTGGTAAGTAAGTATTGGCCTGTGTGTGCCAAAGATCATTCCAGTTTTTACCTTTTTCTTGTATTTTTTTGCTACAAGTCTGACCACACAATACAAAAAGGCAGGTGAGTCATGAGAAGGAAGAGCACAGGGTAAGATAAGATACAGTTGAACCTCGATATAACGAACCTCGATTTAACGAAATTCGCGATATAACGAATTTTTTCAAGTTTTCTAACAAAATTTTGCTAAATGCATGTATTTTTGTCTCGATTTTACGAAGTAATTTTGTGCGGCGCTTTCGATTTAACGAAGTCACGGCAAGAAAGGAAGAACGAAATTCCGGTCGAGGCACGTTTTATTTTGCCTCTCAGGCCCTACATTGAAAAAATTCAGTGCTCAAATTGACTCTTGAAGGCTCAAATGAAAGAAAAGCGGTGAAATCTACGGTTAACAACAATTAGAAGCGAAGAACGAAGCTGCACAAACCGCTAGCGGTCATAGACGGTTTAATAGTGCGGCCACTATTTTGACGTCTCCATCGTTGCCTACGCCAGCGCCCTCTATGCTTAGGCTACCGAAGCCTACTTCAAGCTTTTTTTTTTTTCTACGCGTCATTGCTCACGGTGCTGCTGCGCTAGGTTGTGCTCGCTGATAACCAAATTAATATTTTGTTCGTGCATCGTTAGGTGAGTTTTGTAAGCAGCATGAGCACTCCAAGAGAAAGAAAAGTGTTCCGAACAAGAGCCTGAGGAAGTTCGGTGAAACTGACAGCCACCGAAGTGTGATGGATGCCATCGATGTTCTGCGGAGGCACGCAGGTGCACACGAATGTTAAGACCTTGTTAGCGCTGTCAGCATACGACCGTCACGTAAAGCCCGCCCTGGTCAAGAAACGCCAAGCACTGCTTACGGACTTCTTCACTACGGCTTGAACATCGAGTGCTGGTGGCAATAAATTGCTCTCTTTGAACGTGGTCATCTTCGTTTCACCAGCGTTCATTAGACAGCTGCGGTGCGGAGAAATCAGTTTCGTAAGGGCTCAGTGGGCATAAAAGTAATTGCTTAATCGAATTTGGCCGGAAGAATTTTATTTAATGTAAGCTTTCCGCTTTCCGGAGCACGTAAGCGCTGCTCCACACAGTGAAGCGGTCCGCGTGTACTCCGCTGAACTCGCAATCATGGCTTTATCTCGAGTGTTGTGGTTGCATCACGCGCCTATACTGCAGAGCCTTTGTACATGAAAAAAGTCTTTCGAAAGTTTCATAGCAGCCTTCCGCTGTTGGCCCGCCGCGCCTAGGCCCCTAAGCCTACCAATGAATAGACGAAAAGAGGCGTAACTTCGAACGAGCACCTCGGCGGGGTGAGGTTCACGGGACATGGACGCGGGCGCGGGTTCAATTGACTATAACAGCGGCATTTAGTAGTGACCGAAATGAAAAAACAAAAAGTGGAAACCTAGTCTGCTATCATATTTAATGAGGCGTTGCGGAAAAAGCACCGGTTTTACATGAACTACCGTCGGCTATCCGAATTCCATTGCCCAAGTGTTGAAACTCTTAATTCACACAATTTTCGCGGCCAGTTTTAGTACAAATTTCGCTTTAATTGGAGAGGTAACAACATAGCAGTTGTTGCCTGGCGAGGGCCAAAGTGTTAAAACCCCAATAACTGGTTAAATGAACCGTAAAATCGAAACCTCGATTTTACGAAATTCTCGATTTAACGAAATTTGCGGCCCCAAGTACCACTTCGTTATATCGAGGTTTAACTGTAGTTGCTACCCATACGTGGTTGGTTGGTGAACGTATGAATCACCATAAAATGAGGAAAAGTTGCAGAAAATGACGGCCAGGGCTGCATTCCATTGCAACCAGTACCAAGGCCAAGTTTCAATCAAGTGTCATAGCAACTCCATTTTGAACGGCAAAGAACATGAAAACTTTCCCATTCCAGACAAATGCTGTTAGGCAATGCTGTCCTTTGCCAGGACCCTGGTGCACATCTAGTAATATGAGCACTGCCTGCATGCAACTGTATGGGCCTTACCCGCAGCTTGTGCTTCTCACAGCCGGGATGGCAGGGACGGGCTCCAAGGCATGCGTCATACGCCTGGCTCAGCTTCTGCCGCAGCACTGCACACCGACAGGCACTTTATTAGCCAGTTCTGTCAAACTGTACACAAGCACACCCACCGTGCTCAGAGTAGCTGTAAAGGGCCAAGGACAGGAGCACAGCAGCCAGCTGGAAGTTGAGGCCCTGGCAAAAGGGGTAAGAGTAGGGGTGGGCACAGGCGTGCCGCAAGGCATCGCTGTGGTTCCATCTCTCTTCAAGGGCATGAAACTTCCACCTCTAACACCGCCCTGTTTTGAAAAGCTGAATCTTATGAATGGCCCCATACCTTGTACAGTAGCATGCACCATTTCACAGTATGGTAAAGCAAACAGATGTGCGATTTCGATTACCTATGCACAGAACATTTTGAAATACTTCCCTCTTAATGGTCACAAGGATGCGTGTATCCCTCTTGTACAGCCAATGTAATCGATTTGACGAGAATTATGGATGACTGAATGAATGAATAAAATCTTTTTTAAATGTAGAAGAGTGCTGTGTGACGAGGATTGTACGATGGACAGGGAGTACGAGGACTGATAGGGTGAAGCACAGCAAAAAGAAAGGATATTGTGCAAGAAAAACAGCACTTTTGAATGTTTTCTCTCAAGAAAATGCGTCTAAATCGGCCAGAAAAACAAAAAAGAAGCCCAGAACATGACTTTCTAGGCTTGCACTCAACAAAACTGTGATATATAGTATCGTGACAATAGGATGAAGAAAAAATCGTTCCGGCCACTCACATGCAGGAGCGCACTAGCAGCATAGGTGAGCAGCAAGGCCCCCAGATTGCCCAAGTGTTGCCGGGTCCCCTGGAAGACATCTGCATGGGGCTCGTCTCCTCCACCCCAATCATGTCGACCCCCACTTTTTACCCCGACTCACAGTGCTTCAGCCAGGTGTGCATGGAGCGGTTCCAGTGCACCACCACCTGCACCAGGGAACGGGGCAGCTCCACTTCCAGCGGTGAGCACAGCTGCAGTGCCCTGGGGAGGAGGAGTGAGAATCGCACACCGACTATAATGGCAATTTCGGCTTTTGCTTCAAGCAAGCAGGTGCAGTGGTACAGGCACTACCATTACATGCGAGTGACTGGGAGCAAAGCAGATAGAAGATGTCTGTGAACAACCTGGCCAGACTAGTACAAATCTGGACAACGACAGCCGAGGATTTTGCAAAAGAAAACTTGGGTGTCCGGTAATTGTGGCGCCAGCAGTCTTAACCTTGTCACAATGTACAGCATCTACACACTACAATGATAACAATCAACTTAGATTTTTTTCCCCTTTCAACAAGAGAATAATGAGCCCTGCATTGTTTTTGTTTTTGTTTGGCGCCTCACGAATGTCTAACTCGGAAGTACTAGTGCAGTACCTATGTCGGCGTGAGAGCCTGTTTTCTTCTGTGCCAATGTTGTGGCTAAACAGATTTGTTTTCCATCATTGTTTCTAAAGACATGTTTTCCCATTGCCTTCTCCTAAATGTTTGAAAGCTTCCCGCAGTGCACCCACTACCAATGCTGTTCCATTTTGTCATTCATTGTATAGTGATGGGACGTAGGTCTATACTATCATGCAATACTGTCTATACATACTGCACTGCAGAAAAACGGACTCCATTGGGAAGCACAAGCAGTAGAACGACACACCCCTCTTTTGGGCATATAGGGTAGGATAATAATTAGGTACATTGGAACACCAAAAACCTGCACAGTGCACGGTGCAGGTTTTGGTATTGATGCACAATGGTGCATCAATAAATGGACATCTTTATAAAAGATTTTCCTGGGCGAATCGCTACTCCGTTCGAGTTCAAACTTTACACAATGACCACATTTTGTGGTCTATTTTGTTTAACACCAAGAACAAGAGCGGCACTTACCTGCTTATTTAGAAAACAAATAAAAACGATTTTCGCCGATGGAAAACCTGGGCACCATGTTGGCAATTTTGACCACACTTGTAGTGTGGCGCCACCTCGCATATCCAGCACAAAACACCCGATGCCGGTTCACGACAGGTTCGCAGAGCATCGGGTGTTTTGTGCTGGATACACAGGGTGGCACCACACTACAAATGTGGTCAAAATTGCCAAGATGGTGCCCAGGTTTTCAATCCACGAAAGTCATGTTTGATTGTTTTCTAAATGAGAGGGTAAGCTAAGCACGGCGTTTACCTGCTCGTTAAACAAAACAAACCACAAAATGCGACCTTCGTGTAAAGTTTGAACATGAACGGAGCAGTGGCTCGCTCAGGAAAATTTTTTAAAGACGTTCACTTACCGGTGCACCACCCTGTGTTTCTCTGATTGTGCCACTTTCGCAAGCAACACCAAAGTCAGAATGGTGCACAGCGCGCAACCACTCGGTGCTCGAAGGATTACAAAGAATCAAATGCCGACAGTCACCGCTGGTTGCAAAAAGAAGTTTGTTCAGAGTATGCAGACAGGACCGAGTACAAACAGATGCCAAATGTGCAGAAGTGTTGTGCTCATAACTACCACTTCCCGCAAAGTGGACTAAGGGCTGGCAGACTCCAGCAACTTACCAGGATCCATCGTGACTGATGCCTGCTGCAACAGCAGTGGCCTCCGACAGGAAGGTGACAAAGTAGTGGCTGAAGCGGAATGACAGGGCATCCCTGTATGCAGCCAGCCACCTGCACAGCGAGCGATTATTAAGTGGACTGAATTTCCTGACTGAGGACACCAAGGAAAACGAAGGGGGCACGACCCACAAAACAGGCACAGATGAATGAAAAAGAGTTTGGCTTTCAAACTATGCATTATCGACGTGCACACCAGAGTAGGGACAAGCAGGTTAACTGCGCACCTTAGAGAGTTGGAAATCTGACAAGACAGTTTCTTTACCAGAGTAAAGTTTGGAATGTGGAAAAAGGTACCCAAGCGAAGTGGTGTGAGGTGGGGTTTTCTCTCTTCAAGTCATTTAATCAGTAGCAAAGTTACTTGCTCAGCTCAACATACAGGCTGCTCAAGCACAGCCACCTCAAACAGGCATGTAACAAACTACTTGCACAATATCGTGCAACTTTATTCTTGCTAAGTGACAGAGTCACCATTACTAGCACATCCCAGGATCAAGTCACATTATATCTTACGGCGCAGTTTCCCTGGCATGTTTTCTCCATGGTGCCTGCAACCTCCCCAGGCAACCTCCCTTCACGCATTCTCAAGCATGTCAATACTGCTAACTTGTTCCTTCTCACCTATTTCTTCCACCACTGGCTTTGCCTGTCTATGGAAAGCAGGCCCACTATCACTGTTCACTCACCGAAAGCGAGCTGCCATATTGCACCACTTGAGTAACCTCTTATGCCCCACTGCTACACTGCTGAGTGCTTACCATAAAGCTATTGCTGGGCTCACCCTGCGAAAAAACAATGCCCACCAGAACCTTTTTTGCAACTACAAAGCATCTCCAAGCCCTACAAATTTCTTGACCAAATCCTGAAAGGAAAAGCACCCCCCAATTAGTCTGCGTTCTATAAATTTTTTTATAAACCAGCCAATGACTCTGAGACGATGTAAAGTTACCAATTTTCAATCAAATTGCAAAAGCATAGTGTAATGTTCTTGCCTGAGGCCCAAAGTATTGGACAGGAGCCAGCTGGACCAGCAAGTGGACACCGTCAGGCAGACATAGGCCAATCCCATGCTCCGGGCGAGAGCCCGCACCCAGGGCACAAACCCAAGGGTCCCCATGGCAGCTGGGTCGAGACTCCGAGCGTACGAGTCAAATCCAATCCAGGGCCCCAGGGGCGCCGAGCCGACGTGCAGCAAATAACCAAGTGTAGCCACTACGCCTGGTGGCAGTAGCCGAGACTTGTCCAAGTCGACGGCCAGCGATACCAGCTTCATGCAGAGTACCAGCTGGCAGCCTGCAGGCACAAGCGGCTGCGGCCTTGACTGCCACAACTGACCATGGTTTTGCCATCTTACCTCTGACCTGGTGCCAAGATGTAGGCTCAACCAGCCACAGCTCACTGAAATGAGACAGGCACTGCCACATCAGCCCGAGTTTATTCCTCACCCCACAAATTTTTATTATTTCATCCCTTTATCAAGTTAACGGTATCACTCTACTTGTAATCCTGCCTCATGGTAGTCACTCCTTCACCCTGATAATCCACCAGTTGTCAATTTTCCGCATTGTATGCCCAGCCTAAGCCCACTTAGTTTTCTTCCTTTGAGTTATGATGTCTTCCTCCCAATTTGTTCCCTGATCCAAGCCGCTCATTTCGTGTCCCTAAGCACTACTCCTATCATCCTTTCCATGACTTGTTGGGTAGGCCTAAGCTTTCATTCAAAGTGCATAATAACGTGCTAAGTTCCTGCACCACAAGCCATCACCGGCCCTACACTCTGGTGTAACGGCTGCAAACTTTTGTCAACTTTACCCCTGCTGACTTCATTAGAATGGCCCAATGTCATTACAGTTAGTCAAGGGTTGGCTGTCATGCAATGCAAGTGGAACTCTCAGTCTGGCACTTGGCAACCATGCCAGTGCACAGAAGCAACGCTTTTGAAATTGCTGCCATTGTGCAGAAGTTCTTTTTCTCATTAGCACAACTGGCACATGGTCTACACTTAGTCTCACGCATACATAAAAGACATGTAAACAAAAAGAGGTGCAGCCACTGTGTGACGTGGTGATAAACAGAAGAGATGAGTGCCACCTGAACTAGCTTTCCTGAAGTATAAAAAAAAAAGGTCTCAGGTCAAGGCTGATTCTTTCTTTGTGGTGGGAAATAGCATGTGCTCCAGGCACTCACCAGGCAATCACAAAGCTTGCGACCAGCACAGCACATGCCAAGCCGCGATGCCGGTCCAGAGCCATCAATAGGCCGGCCCCCAGGAGTGCCAGACCAGCCACATACGCTGCCAGTGAGCCGACCAGGCCATAGAGGCTGCAAAGGCCCAGGAGGGCGGACAACAGGTGCGCCCATGTGTTTCCTGTTGCTGATGGCAGCAGCCCTGTAAAGCAATTGTGTAGGCAACTCAGTAGTGTAGGCAAACTTCCAAAGGCTGCTGAAAAATGTAACGTCCAACTGTCTCAAGAAATGGCAACAGTAAGTAGACCAGCAATTCTAATCTGTGGGTGCCTAGCTCTCTCCAGTGATGGAGTAACTATTTCATTTTCTGGCATAGAAAATGCCTTGGGGAAGCTGTGCCGTTTTAAAGCTGAAGCATCGTGGTATGTTTCCGAGTGTACCGCAATGCTCAAACTATCGAAAAGAAACTCGGGGAAATGATTAAGAGGAAACAAACCAAACTTTTGGCATATTGGTGTACATTAAGAGATGCCAAAGCAGCTTAAAGGGGGCCTGCAGCATTAGGAAACACCCCTCAACAAAGAGGTGCTTCGTGGGTTTAGGGTTTAATTCAATGCGCTTCTAGATAATTCCTTCCATTACATGCCCTCTTAGTTTCAGCACAAACATACCTACAATACCTACAGCATGAACATAATGCTTCGGTCCACAGCTAAGTGTAGTTTCAACTGCCAAACCTAGGTAAGCGCCCTGTGCAATGTGCCACAATGACCTTACACAGTTTAGCTTTTTGAGTGAGAGTAAGAGTACAAGTGTTTTCTGGACATTTGTTTTCTAAAAAGGGCATGTCCTACAACAAGAATTTTTACAGCAGCAACATAAAAGTAAACTGCGCTTTGTTGCACGTATCCGTGAAAAGCTAGCATCCCTTTATGAGATGAGGTAGCACTGAGCCATTTTTAGTCAGTGCTTTTACAGAACTAAAAGGGAAATTCAACTCGCTGTCGAGGCGACATTCTGACGACGCGAGCTATTGGTTCCAAACCTGGACATCTTCCAGTTTATGAAACGTCACGAGTAATCGACTGTTTCCACTTACTCGCGCAGACGACAGCCCTGAGAAACAGGCATGCCGGTAGTAGAACAGCTGCCGCGTGCAGCCCGTCGCGTAGAGTTGGTACCACGCAGAATGTGCACAAGTCGGTTAGAGAGAGTTCTCCGGTGTTGTCGTCCGGAAAGTACTCCTCGTCGGGGAGGTAGTCGTCTTCGTAGTCGAAATCCATCTGCCGCTTTCGTGTTGACAAACGGTCATCGCCGTGGGGAAATATACAACCTTTGCTTGCAGCAGTGCAAGTACTGACAGGTTGTGACTTGCTGGCGCTGTACGCGACCAGAAAGACAGCGGTCCGACTCCGGCTCACTCATCAGCGCAAAATTTTCGTCTTGAGTCATGCGAATGCAGGGGAGCCATCCCGCCCGCCAGGGTTGCTAAGTTAGGAGCTTAGTTGGCTTAGTCGGGGCCATCAAAGTGTGGAGGAATTTTGCTTTTTCGTTATCTTTGACGAAGTTAAAAATGCGGGGGCGGTAATCTTGTCCTCGCACTCACACTTTCAACCACTTGGTGAACTTTGTATCTTTTTTTGTTTCGCCAGTTCAAGGTCACGTTAAGGGCGGTTTATTTAAACCGAGAGAAAGCAAGCACAAGACATTTTGGATTCAAACAAAACATAGCGCAGCTTGTACTAGTGGTACAAGGCTCGAAAAACAGCAGAGCTGGCGGTCCCTCTCCCTCCGTCGGAGACCCGGCTGTTGCACCTCACATAGGTTTCCGAACTTGCCGCTGAAAGTTCTCAATGACTGGCAGCCTGGGATCGTTTCGGCCGCAGCTTTTCACACCTCTCCCAAAGTGGACCGCGTTAGCACGCGCCAGGACCCACGGCATCCGTCTGCGCGAACTCGGCGTCAGCTGTAGCGAGCTGTTCTGCGCTCCCCACTTCAGGTGCACGTGAACCGGCGAGGAGAAGAGCACGCGATATATCACTTCACGAACGCTGGGAGGAGTGTTCTCGATGGTCAAGCTGGACGACGCCGGGCACTCCTCACGAGGCGCGCGCTCACGTGCGCCAAGTATTTTTTCCGAGTATTTTTTTGCTAGCTCCTCACGTGGCGCGAGTCACGCCAGGCGGTCCTCACCAGGAGTACGCTCACGTGCGCTCGGTAGTTTTTCTTTGCTTTTTTTTTGCGAATTAAACAGCTCTGTTAAAAGAGTACTGACACGAAATTTCAAAGCTGAGATAACTATGTAAAACGCTTCCTTTTTATCAGGACATATCTCCCAGCACGTTTCAACAGCAACCGTTCAGCGAAACATATTTAAAATCAATTTTAATCTTCGCCCGCACGAGAAAGCCCAGAGCCACCCAGAGCGGGCCGACGTGACATCATCTGCTACGTGCCACAAACTGCCGACGTCGGGGCTCTCGTGACGAAGCCGACGCGCTGGCTGTGGTTGGTGCGCGCTGCTCGGTGCGCGCTGCTCGCCCAGACCGGCCGAGGTTTTCGCCGTCCCCACAGGCCCGGGCAGCATGACGTCAGTCCCAAAACCATGACGTGTACACACGCCCGAGCAGCGCGCGCCAACCACAGCCAGCGCGTCGGCTTCGTCACGGGAGCCCCGACGTCGGCAGTTTGGGGCACGTAGCAGATGATGTCACGACGGCCCGCTCTGGGCTTTCTCGTGCGGGCGAAGATTAAAATGGATTTTAAATATGTTTCGCTGAACGGCTGCTGTTGAAACTTGCTGGGAGATATCTCCTGATAAAAAGGAAGCGTTTTACATAGTTATCTCAGCTTTGAAATTTCGTGTCAGTACTCCTTTAAAGTGCCCATGCAGATAAAATACAAGTTTTTTTTATTCGAAAAATTTCGTGTTTTATAGTGCCCCCAGCCCTCGTCCGGCAGCAAACGATGCCGTCTTCACTAAGAATTAATTCAATTAAGATTAAAATTTTGATTCTCCCGCCAAATCGTGTGTTTCCGTCACATCCGCAATGAAGTCACAAGGGCGGGTAGTCAAACGAACTTCCAGTGCTGAGCCGCGGACCGTTGTGCGTCGTTGCTTTGTTTTTGACCGTATTTGCACATGGCTGGCTGGTTTTTGTTACGGAAGGAAGTAATCGTTTCGGGAAACATGGCCATTCGCTCGACAAATATGGTCACGTAAGACACCGTCGCTTACGCCAATCGACCAGTGTTATAAAAAGAATGTGCCCTAAATTTAAACGCCAATAGCTCGTTCGGCAAGCTGATAAGCCCTACCTAATTTGTGTTTGCTTTTTCCGGCATCAGCCAATCGCAGAGCTAGCTGGTATGACATCATAGGTTCTCTTGCTGGAAATGAGCGAGTGGGTCGCATGGCCATTCCCTTTTTGACTAATCATATAGCTTACTTGAACGAGGTGTGGGTTAAAAGTGGTGTCAGTATGATTCTAACGAGGCAATCTTTCCAATGAACTAAACTTGCGTTTTGTCTGCATGGCCCCTTTAAAGATGCGGTGCCTTTGAAAACTGCGCCAATTTTTAAATAAAAAAAATATTCTGGAGAAGACGGAAAGGTGAAACTGTGGCTATACCAGGTGTGTTTCTTTGTCTCTTCAGTCAATTCAAATTGAATATCATTAGCAGGTACGGTATTTCACCTTCGTTTTTGGTGGCAGAATGAAGCTAAAATGGTGCTTTTTCAACAATATTTTCCGCAGCGTGGAGCGAACCGACAATTTTTTCGAAGTGAGACCTATTGATGTACATTGGTTTAAAAATATTTTCTGAGCAGTCAAGTGAAGCCGTTTCTGAAAAAAATAAATTCTAAATTTTGCAAAAACGCACTCTTTCCGTACGTTCAGATGCAAATTTTCCCTTGTGGCAATCCTACTACAAATACGTGGGATAGTTCGTTTGGTATAGATGTTATGTTCGTCTTTAACGTCCCATGCACCCTTCTGCCTAACGACGACGCTGACTGAACGCGAAGTCTTCTTCGTGCGAAATCAGATCAGATCGATAGCCAAGGGTCAAAATCAAAGCCGCTGCAATCGATAGTCCGAACTGCATGAGAGTTAAAGTCAAAGCTGCACTAGTACCCGCCATCGGTTAAACAAGTTCCATCCGTCTGGGAGTCAAAGCCTAACTTAGATGACAACCAAGGAAGGGCCCTCATATTTTCACGTTCAACCATCGTAGTCGTTGGACAGAGGGGTGCACGATTTTTAACAGCGGAGCCGTTGTTGCTGGCCGTAATGTGTGTGGCGACATCAGAAAACTTCGAGTTATAGTTTTTTTTTTCTCGCTTCATGTTTTTGGCCTCGCGGCATATAAGCTTAGGAGGTTTACAGAAACAAAGAGAAGAAAGTATATATAGGAGAGCAAGAGAAAGAGAGGAAACTAGGAAAGCAAGAGAGAAAGGCCTCAAAAAGCACAGATAGTCACGAAACCGATAAGGTGTCGAGTCTACCAGTTATGCATGAAGTCCAGTTACGTGCAGAAAGTCCATCAGCGTACTATCCATCCATCCATCCATCCATCCATCCATCCATCCATCCATCCATCCATCCATCCATCCATCCATCCATCCATCCATCCATCCATCCATCCATCCATCCATCCATCCATCCATCCATCCATCCATCCATCCATCCATCCGTCCGTCCGTCCATCCGTCCGTCCATTTATCTATCTATCTTCCTGCACCCAGCGGTTGTAGTCATCCGGTTTATCCCAACGGAGACCTACATTTCTGGGGGCGTCGTCTCGAGCTGTCCTTGTTCCCACGCACGTCCACAAAAGATGCTTGGCATCAGCTTACTCCCGCAGTTTAGCGCGCACGTAGGCAGGCACTTTACGAGGAACGCCTGGTGCCCTCCAGGCTTACGCGTGGCGCTCGCAAAAGGAAAGCGACTAGTATTACAGAGAAAACATTTCACGTGCGTCCGCGCCTCAAGGATGGAGCACCAAACAGCACGCCAGTACAGACACCAAGTTCACAAAGCCGGTTGGCGCCGGTTCGATAGCGTATGCTCCTGCATTCCGCTTTGGGAGAAATGTGAAAGCCTGCTGACGAAACGGTCCGGGCCCGCCGGTCATGCATGAGGAGGAAGACGACGATATAGATGGATACGACGATGACTTACAAGGGGCTCGGGCTGTGTCATTCTTGAGAGGGCTAAGTCACAAAAGATTGGGCATGCGTCGTAACACCCTACTAATGATTTACAAAATGTACGTCCGGCCAATTCTATAGAATTTGAATGTGTGCTATTCTCCGGGAGTCCCCACTACAAACGTCGCCCGTTGATAATTCTCTAAAGACAAGCTCTTCGTTTATGTCTGGGTCTTCCCCGTTATGTACCAATTAAAATTTTATACATGGAAGCCCGTATTCTTCAATTAGTCTCACGCATGCATGCCCTCACCGTAGATGCATTTTTACGAGTCATGGAATCGCCCATATCCAGGCCGCAAACTGCCTTCGTTACATGGCCTTCGGTAGTTCATGGCTGCGGTTCAAACATCCGCAGGCGGTCTTTGTACAAGCTCTGCTTGGCCTATTAAATGTGGCCCTCTTGTCGGCTCCAGTACTTGACAGAGTGTCGCCCTTAGATATTTCTTTTGGTGAAATCTTTCCCTCTAACGCAAAATTACTCCCTCTGAACCTTTTAACAGGCCTCCTACAGGATCATCTGAACGGTTTCCCATTCCACGCCATTGTTGCAACCGATGCTTCTGTCCGGAAGGAGAAGGCAGGCGTAGATATATTGTTTCTCCCGGTATAGATTGGGCCTTTTCCCTCCGGCTGCCTAACTTTACTACATCTTTCCACGCAGAATTTCTCGCAATAGTCTTGGCCCTTCGTAAGCTTGGTTCCTCGAAACGACAGGCAATAATTCTCACGGATTCATTTTCTGTTTGTTCTGCCCTTTCTTCTTCAACTTCATCCCCCCTACGTCGAGTCCTTGCTTTTTTATCACCTTCCTCCATTCGTGAACTTCGTTTGGTCTGGGTACCTGGACATGCAGGTATCTGGCTTAACGAATCGGCGGATGCTCTGGCGGGAATGCATCATTGGGCGGTCCAGGGAGGTTCTGCCGCCCATTTCCCTCATAACTTCGGCTCGCTTCCGTAGGCTGTGCTTACTTCAAAGTCTGCCTGATTCTGCTCGCGAAGACTCGGAGCTCGAGCACCTCCGGTACTCATGGAAGTGCAGCATAAGCCAGTCGCGAGCTTGTGAAGTCACCCTCACTAGCTTTCGCTGTCGCGTGCCAAATTTAAATTATTACTTGCAAAGCTCTAATCTGGCCTTGTCGCCGTTATGCGCCTTTTGCAAAGAACCAGAAACAATCGACCATTTCTTCTTCTCCTGCCGACGGTTCTCCTCGATAAGACGAAGATAAAGTACATGCAGCCGGATAAACCTCCCGCTGTCTACTACAGTTATTTTGTCATTCGGGGCGAAGGAACTGGGATTCTGCCACGGGGATCTTTGCAGTGAGTTGCACTCATTCATCCTGGAATCAGGCCGTCTGCCGTGCTAGACATCATTTAGCCCTACTGGATTCCCTTGTCAAGAATATGCGCGCCCAGCTCACTGCTTCGTCTGTACCACTTTCTTCGTGTTTCTTACTTCCAATTTTCATTAAATGGTGTTCGTTTTTACCTCTTTTTTTCTTTTTTTCTCTAATCTCCTTACTTTTATTTCTCTACTCATCTACTGCTAATCCATCCTAATATTTAAATATTTTTCTTTCCCTACAAAAATTACCTAATTTCTTTCTGTAAGGCGCCCATTTCCTGGCCAATCCCCATGAGTGGGTACGCGCCATTTCACTGGAACATACACCGGCACAAACACGAAAAGAAACTCCGACTCAAGCAACTTACGCCGAAGGATCACGTTTCCAACAGACCTTCCCTTACAAGAACCCAAGAAATATTTATTAACAAATTCTATACAAATGCATCATTTTCACCGGAAACAATTCGCAAATGGTACTACCCCCACATCAACCCAGAATGTCCATACTGTCAGCAAGCCGTCACGGCTGATTTGCACCACCTGTTCTGGATATGCCCCAGATTGGATATACACCCTTAACCCGGAAATCATACTCAGCTGCAGAGGAATTTCGCTGCACATTTCACTTCAGTGTTTTACCGATTCCTATGACAGAGGAATCAACCACAGTTTTTTTAACGTCGGGCAGCCGCCACGTGCTTAGCAATGCACAGCAAGCTAACGACCTGCCGACACTTTGAGCAAATTGGGTTGTTCACGCAGGCGATGGTCAATGCAACGTCCTGACATGACAGCGGGATCTTGTAAACAATTCTGGGCCTGCATTTCACCACCCAGCATATTTTTTTTTCGCAAGATGTTTGTGAGTTATTCGCAGCGTCCCAAAAAGCGACTCTATCGGATCACCATTGAAGTTTCCAGCCAGCACGAACATGAAGTTCGCCGTTTTCAGGAGGTACCTTATGCAGGAAACACTAGAGTATATACGTGGTGATTAAAAATGCCTTATAGGTCGCCCTCGCGATGAACTCGCTTGGATCGTCGCAACTTACTATCATAGAATAAATTTCTTATAAGCGCGTTGATGACGTTGATGAGTATCTTAATTAGTAATCCGTGTGCTTTAAACGAACTTGTAGTGATTTATTACAGGTGTTACGGCATGTGGACATTTCAAGAATTTGCTGGAAACTACTACTTCGAACCGCCTAGGTGACAAGTAATCTTGTTCTGCACGTTTTTTTAGCAGGCCAGGGTATGTATGCGCAGTGCTAGTTGATGAAGATGCTTTTGTTTCTGTTTACGAATGCTTCTGTTCTTAGTATTTTTGAGCATTTCAAGCTGTTATAGTGACCATTGGTTTGCTTACCCTTTAAGGCACTCTCATTTCTTGTATCTGAAGAGGTGTGCGCTGTCAATTGCTATCGCAATTAAAATATGATCCCTGACGCGGTAATGCAGATGTCGACTATAAATTTTAAACTGTCATCTCTTTTTTTTAAAATCGATCCGTTTATTCGGGCACCCAGACGTATAATTCCGATATGCACAAAAAAAAATACATCCTACTACAACCACATCATCCTATCCCACATTTCCCCTTCTCTCTTCCCACACGACTGCCCACATCATTGTCCCAATCCCTCTCAACACCTACCATCTCGTCTTCTCCTGGCCCCAACACCCCCACCCCTCCCCTTCCCCTGAGCAGTGGGAGTCCGAGCTGACCAGCTACGCACCGGAGCGCCAGGTCGCCCTGGTGCGCCGCGCACTGGAAGCAGCCCGGACAAGGGGCCTCCTGGAATTAGGAGGCTGTCCACGCCCCTCTACCACTTCCCTGTTACCACAATAAACGTTCTACCAACCAACCAAAGCTCGGAGAGGTTCAGATCCGACTCCGCCTCGAATAAACTCGACCCTCTTACCGACTGCATCTGTGGGGAAGGAGGCACAGACGAGGTTGTTAACTGCATACAGGCGGATAATGACTACCGATAATTGGAGAGGAGGAAAATTCTGGGCCAAGAAGTGCGAGGAAAAGTGGCGAGGAGGCAAGGAGCCGACGAGCAGGTTGTGGGGAGTGCGCGTCGCGAGGCAGACGTTCGGGTGGGTCTCCCTCCTTTCTAGCCTTTCTAACGAGCTGTCTCGTCCCCTTTGAGCCCCCCGCCTTTTTCAGCTATTAGATCTAAGTTCCCCCACCCCTTGCCCTTCCCCCACCAAGTTTAGATCGGTGGCACTGGGTGCAGCAGAGGCCGAGCAAAAGCCAGGGAGCCAGAACCACCTAAATTGCCTTGTGCACTTCACGGCTCGTTTACTGCATCAGTTTTCAGACTGCTCGGTTGGGTAAAATTTCCTTTTTTCGTTCAAAATTTGTTTTTAATCACCACGATATATTTTATTTTCTTGTTCCTATCTTATCAGTTCTATTTCCGACAGCTGAAGGTTACGTGACGGCAACAGCTTCATATCATCTTGCGGATGGGCAACCGCTTCGGCGGTGCGGCGCAGGCGGCGCTTACACCGAAGGCATGCTATATAGCTACGGCGCGGTTTGCTTCGAGCTCACCCAAGCGCAACACGCGCAACTAGAAACGCTGCACTGCGAGTGCCTGCGAACTATCACGGGTCTGCCCAAGCACACCAGAACCGAGGAGCTCTACCCGTTTGCGAGGCTTCCTCCGCTACGCCACATCATAGAGGAGCGGTACAAAGGGCACACAACGAGACGAGCAACCACCAATGCCGGGGTAAGAAAGAAGGGGCAAGAAAGAAGAACGAAGACCTCTGGAGGTGTTTACAGGAGGACATTAAATCGTTCTGGAGGGATCATCGCATTCTCGTCGTGGGAGATTTTAATGCACACGTGGACTGCCTGGACGGTACCACGGATTTCAATGGCCAAAAGCTGATGGACATGGGAGAGAACCTGGGACTCGTTCTAGGTAACCTTGAGCCCAAATGTGTGGGACAGACCACATGGTCCACAGCAGGACGAAGCTCCACCATCGACTACGCAGTGATGTCTCCTGTACTGCGGGACAGGCTCACCAGAATGATCATTGATGAGCAGGGGGATCACAGCATAGGGAGCGACCACAACAGGCTTTTACTAGAATTCGGTGGGCGCCGAGGGAGATCCGCGGAGGACGTGGGGGCAAAGAATGGCCGCCGCCTATCGGACAGCGAAGTTGAGCGTATGGCGGAACGCCTGGAAGCGTCACCGGTAGATGAATGCACACGCCTCGTCGAAATGGTACGTGAAGAGCTGGAAAAAAAGCCAAGACGGAAAGGCCGACGGCAGAAGTACAGATTGAAAAGGTGGTGGGATAAGGAGGTCCAACGCGCGGTGAGTGAAAGAAAAGAGGCTTGCCGGGCGCATCGACAGGCGGTCAGGATGCGGCAGCCGGAGGCTGTCCTGGAGCACTGCTGGAAAGGGTACATGGCGAAGAAACATCGGGCAGCAGCCGTAATCCAGGAGAAGATCAGGGCAGTTGACCGCCAGTTCCTGGATGAGCTAAAGAGGAGTGGCCGGGACGCGCCTAGAAAATTCTGGCGGCATCTGCAGCGGGCATACCAACATGCACCACCTAAACAAGACCTGCGTCACCCTGAGTCCGATCAACTGCTATCAGAGGACGAGGGATGTGATTTGATGGCAGAGCAGATCAGAAAAGCTTTCCGGCGCAGAGACACAGCTGATTTGCCCTGTACCAGTGAAGAAGCAGAAGAGAGTACAGAGCTTGAAGAGTGGCTGGGCCCTGTCGGAGAATTGGAACTTAAGAACATCATAAGGCACATCCAGGCAGGGACTGCGACAGGATTGGACGAGTTCCCAGCAGCGCTGCTGAAGAAAATAGGCTCTCAACAACGACGGGCACTGCAAGAAATATTGAGTACCATATTGAGGACTGGGACAGTACCCAAGAAGTGGAGGCAAGGAAAGATGGTGTTCCTGTACAAGGGGGCGGGAGACCGGTGCAGCTGGACTTCGTACAGGCCCATTACGGTGACCCCGGTGCTGTATCGGGTTTTCGCTCAGGTGCTCCGCGGTCGTATACAGGCCTGGGCGGAAAGGAGTGGCATCCTGGGAGAGCTACAGAACGGGTTCCGTAGGGGAAGGCGCCTAGATGACAACCTGTTTGTCATCACCCAGTGTATAGAGATGGCACGCACGCAGGGCAGAGAACTATGGATGGCGTTCCTGGACATCGAAAAAGCGTACGACTGCGTCGGCCACTCCACGCTGTGGAATTAGCTGCGACACAAGGGCCTGCCAAAAGAGGTTGTTGAGCGACTCCAGGGGCTGTACTCTGGAGCGGAGGTGATGGTGGAATGGCAGGGCAGGCGGTCGAGTCCAGTGCCCCTTGAGCGAGGCCTTCGTCAGGGCTGCCCGCTGTCCCCATTGCTGTTCATGTTGCTCCTGTGTGACCTTGAGACGGACCTGGAAACCTGCGGCCTCGGCTTTGACGTGTCGTACATGGATGGAGGGAAATCGGTGCGCCAGACGTTACCCGGCCTGATGTATGCGGACGACGTCGTGTTGACAGCCGGAACCAAATCGGAGCTGCAGAGCTTAATGGACGTATGCTCCAGGCATGCGGATGGCCTCGGACTCCGGTTCAGTGCGCGGAAATGTGCGGTGCTGCGGTGGGGCGTCACGGGTGTGCCGAACCAGAATGATCCACTGACCATTCAGCGACAGGTGATCCCGTACGCGACATCGTACCAGTACCTGGGAGTGACCATCGGAACGGCGGCTGGCTATATGGAGGAGCACGAACGAAAGCTGAAGAAGAAAGCACTGCGGGGACAGAGTGTGCTCAGATGCAGGGCACTATGGGCCTTCAACCGAATGGAAGTGGTACGTAGCCTCTGGAAGGCGGTGACGGTTCCGGGGCTGACATTCGCGAACTCAGTGATCTGCCTGTCAAATGCAACACGGGAGTACATGGAGCGCAGACAGCGGGGGGTAGGTCGGATGGCCCTGGGGGCACACAGAGCGACGACAAATCAGGCCGTTCAGGGCGACCTTGGGTGGTCATCGTTCGAGGCTCAGGAGGCAGTGGCGAGGCTGGGATTTGAGATCAGGTCTTGGGCCCTCAGAGGGGACCGATGGGTACACCGGGTGCAGATGTGCATGCTGTACACTGGGGTGACGTCCCGGTGGAACCGGCGAACGAGGGCCCTGGCCACTAAGTATGAAGTGCCGCTGCCAACCCTGAACGACCTCAAGGGAACGAGCTTGGGACCGAAGGCACTGCGTGAGCGGGTGTGCGCGGCTGAGACTCGCATGTGGGAGCAGAGAGCTCGGAGCAAGCCGGCACTACGGACAGTGTGCACTGTACGTCCGTGTGTACTGTACTGTACAGTGTGTACTGTACAAAGGCTTTCCTTTGAAAGCCTTTTTTGTGTGCACATACGAACTTGCCACGAGCTGTCGAAAAAAAGGAAATAAATACGTGCAACGCTAACAGCAAGCTCGGGGGGCGCACTTTTGTTTATTTTGCCCGAGGCTACTGCCAAGAATAGCAGACGGGCAGCCCGCGCATGCGCAGATCGATACTGAAAAAGGTCTATTCAAGGACTGACAAGAGTGAAATTTGGGGATTCAAGGGGGGGGGGGGGTGTCCAGAAAAACTAGGGGGGGGTCTACACACCCCCTAGGGGGGGTGTAGGGAAATCACTGGCCCGGACTGGGTGCGGGACACGCGGGTGGCGTCGGGAACGAGGCCGCCCACGCGTGGGCGAGCGACGAAGCAAGTATCCGCTCCGACCCATTACACCCTGTTCCCCCAGCACGGCACGACCCAGACCCTGCGGACGACAGAACCTCTGCCAAGAAAGAGAGCAGGGCGAAGCTCCGTGCCGCTACACCCCATGACCCCCGACCACTGCCAGGAGGTCTTCCCAGGGGGGGCCCCAAGTCCTGCTACACAAAATAAGAGCAGGGGCTGCTCTTACGGAGGACGTGCTCGCGAAGTGGCGGGCATACGTTCCCCGACGCTCAAGACACCTGGCTGAGAGAACCCCCCGAGAACTCCAGGGAGACTACCATCGTGACCTGCTCCTCGTGTCACGCGCCAACATGGCCAACAATGCAGCACATGATGTGGAAGTGCTCGGGGCTCGCGGCGGAGAGTAGAGCCCATCTTCCGCCGTACATCAAGACCCTCCAGGAGTGGGCATCGCCTCCTCTGGGCCGGGCTCACCCAAGAGAGACTGTTATGTCCCCTGAGGACTTTCGCTTGTACCACGGGGATACACAAGGGAATGTAGACGCTCTCTACTTTTTTACCGCCTTCCCCATCCCTGACTAGACCTTGAGTCTCCCACCCGAATAAAGAATTAAAATAATAATAATTACTGAAACGAGACCTCAGTGATTTCCCTAGGGGGTGTAGACCCCCCTTAGTTTTTCTGGACACCCCCCCTTGAATCCCCAAATTTCACTCTTGTCAGTCCTTGTGTGGACCTTTTTCAGTATCGATCTGCGCATGCGCGGGCTGCCCGTCTGCTATTCTTGGCAGTAGCCTCGGGCAAAATAAACAAAAGTGCGCCCCCCGAGCTTGCTGTTAGCGTTGCACGTATTTATTTCCTTTTTTTCGACAGCTCGTGGCAAGTTCGTGTGTGCACACAAAAAAGGCTTTCAAAGGAAAGGGGCAAAGTGGTTTAAGGCTGACCACGCTGCGAGCACATTAATTGCTACCAGCCAGGGAGTAGCGAAAATGAAAAAAAAAAAGTAAAGGAAAAGGGGAGCTTCAACGGCCGCAGATTAGTCACGGAAACTTTCGCCTGCTAGTAGTATCTGTTTGTTTTATGGCGCAAGGGCAACGATGGCCAAAGAGCGCCAATGCAATGGTTGATCATTTTGAATGATGTTTTAATAAAATGGTGCTGTAAATGTGACGATTTTAAGAGAGGTTAGTGTGGGGGGTGTATACAGCCCCTCATTTAAAACAGCAATAAAATTGGGGAAATGGGAATGGCAGGGTAAGAATGTAAAAAATAAATAGACACTCATAGCGTCCTCCCACTCTGAGGGGCCCCGAGGTTACACATGGTATGATATGCGGTTTAAAAAGCCAATGTCTCCCAGGTAAGCAAAAAGGCGTTTACTTGGAATTAAGGGTTGATCAGCTAAAAACATCGAGGGATGAAGAGGAATCATGTGAGTGTAGAGTTCCCGGAAGTGCTTTTTCCTTGCCTTGTGGAAGTACCCACACTCAACTAAGACATGGCTGACGGATAGGCGATGTCCGCACCTGTCGCATTGTGGCGGTGGTTTGCCCTGCAGAAGGTGCGAGTGAGTAGCGTATGTATGACCTATTCGTAATCTGCACATGTATACTTCCGTTGTTCTGTTGTGTTTTTCTGTGTAGTAGCTGCCTAATTGGGGTTTTATAGTGTGGAGTTTGTTATCTGTCTGAGTGTCTTAGTGTTGCTGCCAGCGTTGTCGGATTGCCTTTCGAATGAATGGTTTCCAGTCAAGATAGGGAAGCTGCTGAACGTCGACGCTGCAGCGAAGTGCTGCCGCAGCGGCGCTCTGGTCTGCGAGTTCATTACCAGGAATGCCACTGTGTCCAGGCACCCAACACACGACTATGACCTGTTTTAAAGCGTAGGCTGCCATTATCTCTTTAACTAACCTGTTCAGCACAATGTTCCTACTTGGTTTTCCATAATGCAGTGCTGTCACAACACTCAATGAGTCTGTGTATATAATGTATTGTTGTGTCTTTGTTTGTATTATGTGTTCTAGCGTAATTAATATAGCATGTGCCTCAGCCGTAAATATACTTGTGTTTCTGTTTAGTGTCCTTGTGCTGGCAAAGTTGGGACCGTGTGCAGCACATGCCACAGCAGTGGCAGTTTTGGAGGCATCTGTGTAAAAGGCAGTGTACGGGAATTTGTTTTGCAAGTGCAGGAAGTGTTGTCGGATGAGTTGTGCGGGTGAATGTTTTTTGTAAATTTCCTTGAACGACATGTCACAGGTGACAGGGCGCAGTTGCCAAGGCGGCATGAACTCAACGAAGTCAGCTTTGTAAGATTCTGATAAAATAACCCCAAATTCCTCCGCATCCACCTTCACTCGGATAGAGAAAGGCAGAGGAAGCGACGGACGGCTCAAAAACAGCCTTTCGGACGCTTTGTTTTCAAGAATAGCATTTAGCGGATGACTATTTAAGGATGTTGCCCTTACGCAGTACAAAAGTGCCATGTATGTACGCTGGTGCTCTAAGCACCACTGATCCGTTTCTGCATAGAGGCTTTCAATAGGACTCGTCCGGAAAGCCCCGGACGCCAGGCGGAGCCCCAAGTGCAGCACTGCGTCCAGCATTTTTAGAGCTGTTTTTGAAGCAGACCCATACACTACACTTCCATAGTCTATACGGGACCTGACAAGACTGTTAAAAACACGTAAAAGGCATGTTGTATCTGCACCGTATGACTGGCGGGAAAGGACTTTTAAGATGTTCATAGTCTTCATGCATTTCATTTTAAGTTGTTTAATGTGTGGGATGAATGTAAGTTTATCATCTAAAACTACTCCAAGAAACTTGTGTTCTCTTTTTACGGGTATGTCAACTCCCTTAAGTTGTATGGTTGGTTGCAGATGGATCCCACGCTTCCTGGAAAAGAGAACACAAGTGCTTTTCTGCGGATTTAGGATAAAACCATTTTTGTCTGCCCACTTGGCTAGTCTGTTCACAGCAACTTGGATCTGCCGTTCACAGATAGAGGAGTTGCATGACCTGAAGCTGATGTGAACATCGTCTACATAGATTGAATAAAAAATGGTGGGTGGCAGTGCTCTCCCTAACGTATTCATTTTTACAATGAAAAGTGTGCAGCTAAGTACTCCACCCTGGGGAACGCCATTTTCTTGTGTATACGTCCTGGATAATGCTGCACCAACTCGTACCCGGAATGTTCTATCTGATAAGTAGCTTTCCAGTGTGTTCAACATGTTTCCACAAATGCCGAAAGATTTAAGGTCATGCAGGATGCCATACCGCCAAGTGGTGTCATAGGCCTTTTCGATGTCAAAAAATACAGATATACAGTGCTGCTTATGGGCAAAAGCTTCTTTAACATAAGATTCAACAGCTATAAGATTGTCAGTTGTTGACCTGCCCAAGCGAAAGCCTGCCTGGCAGCTATCAAGGACACCATGATATTCCAAGAAATAGATAAGCCGTCTATTGATCATCTTTTCAAAGAGCTTGCTCAAGCAGCTTGTCAAAGCAATAGGGCGATAGCTTGTCACAGAAGAGGCATCTTTCCCCTCTTTCAATATAGCCAACACAATTGCCTCTTTCCAAGCATGAGGAAAGTACCCAGCACACCATATCTTGTTGTACAAGAAGAGAAGAGTATTGAGGGTATCTATGTGCAGGTGCTGAATCATTGTGTATGTTATTTTATCAGCTCCTGGCGCCGAAGCACGGCATGTGTTGAGGGCTACCATAAGTTCCTGCAGCGAAAAAGGAGAGTTATACCCATCATTAGATTTCTTGTGGTCACGATTACGCTTTCTTTCAATAGATTCTTTGTATCGCAGGAATGTCTCAGTGTAGTGGGAGGAGCTGGAAATATGTTCAAAGTGCTGTCCCAGGGTGTTTGCTTGGTCTTCAAGTGTATCGCCAGTGGTGCTGACAAGAGGTGTGACATATGTTTTCTGCCCCTGCAGTTTCCGTATCCTGTTCCAAACTTTGCGCGCATCTGTATAGGAATTTCTTGATGATAGAAAAGACCTCCAACTATCTGTTTTTGCCTGACGTCGGATTCGCCATCCCATGGCTTTTGCGCGCTTGAAGGAAATTAGGTTTTCTGTAGTAGGATACCTGCGGAGGACCCCCCAGGCCTTATTCTGAGCATTTCTGGCCTTCTTGCAATCGTCATTCCACCAGGGCCTCTGAAGATTACGTGTGGTACCGGAGGTCTGGGGAATAGAAACGCTAGCAGCATCAAGTATATGTGCTGTGATAAAGAAGCACGCTTCATCAATACCTAAGTGTGTTATTGATGTGTCATACCCCTGTCAAACGTGCCTATTTAAGTGCACTTCCGCCGAGTGCACTCGGGCTTCCCAAGTGACACTTAGGCTGCGCGCTGCTAAACGACGAAATAAAGTGCCCTTGGCCGTGATGTCAGTGACGATAGCCGGCGTAAATATTACGCAAAATTACTTGAAATCCCCCCTCTTTATCACGTGAGGAATATTGTAAACAATTCGTTGTGTTTGAATTGTTTAAAATCGCAATCGGCGCATCGCACAAGACCACAAAAACAGAGTCGGGACGGCGACTGAACACCGGCGCTTTTATTTTCACTGTTATTCACTGCGCAGTGAATGACGTACAGCTGCATTATTGTTCGGGGGAAATTATCTGAAAGCGTTGAATACAACGGAAATAGGCTGAAACACGAACACAATCACAGGGCCACAAGAAACCACCTACGAGAACGCCGCAGAGAACGGCTGCCATGGAGCAAAACACCCACCAGGCGGCGCTGGCACGTTGTTGAGAGAGAGGTTATTTTCTTATTTTTCGTCGCTGCTTCAATTTTTGTAAAGGTAAATAAGCAATATATCTATAATTAACTTTTAACGTTACTTATTATCATCTAAACGCTCGCGGTTTTACGTTAATTTTTCCGATTTTCGGACTTCTGTTCACGAGATTACTCACTCGGCGAGCTGGCCCCGGTAAAGTGTGTTTGGGGACCACACTCAGCTTAAAGTGCGTTCCTTGTAAAGTGTCATTCGCGTTTGCCGTTTAGCTGCTCCCGAATGACATTTTATCCAAGTGCACTCCGTGTAAGTGCACTTAAATAGGCACGTTTGACAGGGGTATAAGTAAGTTTCGACATCTCTTTAAACGTTGCCCAGTCGGCACCAGCTTCTTTGAACTTTTCATGTGAAGTGTAACTGTAGGGGCATTTTTCTAAATATCTGAGGGTGACTGGGAAGTGGTCGCTCCCGTAGAGATTCGTACCCACTTCCCATTCGATGGATGGAAAAAGAACGGGGGAGCCTATAGCAAGATCAATGTGTGAATATGTGTGGTGTGCTATATTGTAGTATGTCGGCTGCTTTTTGTTAAAGAGACAAGCTCCGGATGACAAGAGAAAGTTTTCTATCAACCGGCCCCGGGAATCTGTGCGTTCCGATCCCCATAGTGGGCTGTGCGCATTAAGGTCACCAACTAGTAAAAACGGTTCTGGCAGTTGATCTATAAGGGACTCAAATTCGTAACTGGACAGACGATATTCAGGGGGAATGTACAGTGAGCAAATTGTTGTTAACTTATTGAATATAATTGCCCGAACAGCAACCGCTTCTAGGCCGGTGCGCAAATGGATAGATTGACAAGGGACAGCTTTTTGTATAACTATTGCCACACCACCAGAGCAGTGCGAGCAGCTGTCTCTGTCTTTTCTAAATACTGAGTATTGGTTTAGGAAGTTGGTATGCTTAGAGTTCAAGTGAGTCTCTTGTAAACACAGGACAGTTGTTTGAGTTTTGTGTAGGATTTCATAGATATCATCTAGGTTTTTAATTAATCCTCTACAGTTCCACTGCGTAACTATTTGTGATACCATAAATGTTTAAAGAAGATTTTGGCTGGTGAAGACTAGGGATGGATGTATCACCTACCACACTCAGGTATGATCTGGGCCAGTGACACGGGGGGCTGCTGGCTTTTTTCCCCGCCCCGCCATGGAGCGCTGTTCTTTCACCGCCTTTGGTGCTGGCCGAGACGGTGTCATGTCCATGTCCTCGTCTGAGTGCTGAGACAGCGACGAGATGGAGTCCTTGCGGCCTCCGACACGGAATATGTTCGAAGTGGTGGAAGGATTTCCTCCCACCATCGTTTGTTGCGTGTTGGACGCAGAGGCGGTCGAAGGACCCGCCACATCTACATCCATGGCCACCTGAGGTCTGGTAGCCGGAAGAAGGGGACCAACGGCAGAGCCGTCACTCCTGGCGTTCGTGGCCGACGCAACACTTGCGGGTGCCACAGGTGTTGCGTCAGCTGGTTGGGCTGCCTTAGGCAGCACCTTGGGGGGCTGGGGCGGCACCAAGTCTGCTTCGCAGTACTGGGTGGCCGCAGTGACAAGACGCCGCTCCGCCCCCCGGCGAGCTGCGTCGGCATACTTCGCAGAAGCAAAGGCGCTGAGCCTTTTCCGCGCTTCTAAGTAAGAGATGTTCTCGCTGACTTTAAGATTGAGTATTTTCTTCTCAAGTTTGAATGTTTCACACGTCCTTGAGTAAGCTGTGTGCGGCCCACTGCAGTTCGGACACTTAATCAAAGTGCTGTTGCAATTCTCTTTGGCGTGGTCGTGCTCTGAGCACTTTGCACACGTTAAACGCCCACGGCAGTTGTTAGTACTGTGCCCATAACGTTGGCACTTAAAGCACCGACGCGGGTTGGGGATATATGGTCGGACGGTACATCGAAGAAAGCCTGCATTCACAAATTCGGGTAAGGTACTGCGGTCAAAGGTGAGGACAACATGTTTGGTTTTGATTTCCTGATTTTCTCGACGCATAGTGATCCTCCTTACTGCAATGACGCCCTGGTCGCGCAGGCCCTCGAGGATGTCAGAGTCAGTTTCATTGCAGAGATCAGATTCGGATATCACACCTTGGGATGTATTTAGCGTTCGGTGGGGAGTGACTTTGACTTTCAGGTCGCCAATGAGGGTTTGTTCAAGAAGCTTTTTTGATTGTGCCGGGTTGTTTACTTCTACAAGGATCTCTCCAGAGGTCAGTTTCTTGGCTTTGTAGTGTTTTCCCACAACACGTTCAATGCACTTAGCTATTAAGAAAACCGATGTAGATGTCACTGGCTTTGTATTGTCTTCGGATGCAATGATCAAGAACCGGGGAAAGTTGTCAGGTATTTGGAATGATAGGGCAGGCAATGGGGGAAAGTTCGCTTCGGTGCGGCCCCTTTTGGGGGGCCGATCAGTGGGTTTAGAAAATTTTGAAAGAACCATGCAGCATGGAAAAAAAGCAGGGAACGGGGGTACTTCCTTCGCTCGGTTTACCCTGATGCCGAGAGAGGTCCCGGAGCTCCCTGCCTGGTAAACAGACAGGGAGCCCATCCGCCGGAGCTTGACCACGGCTCCGACAGCCACCGTTTGTGGTTTCTACCCTTCACCTTAAAACTCCTAGCCACGGTAGGATACAGCGTGAGTATGGGGGCTCGGGGTCCGCGGTATCGCCAGTACCGTCACCAAGATTGCTCAAGGTGCCCCGTGCGGGGAACTTTCGCCTGCTACCGTGACATTCATACGAATGGTACGGGTGATGGGTGGGTGCGGGAGCAACTGCAGGACGAGAACATTTTGTGCACGAGTTCTCTGAAACCCAGATATTGTCGGGGGTGTGCCTTGCTGCCATTTTTAATACGCCGAAGTGGAATACCACGCGGGGGACGCAGCAATTCCCCACTCGCTTGAAGTGATTTTGGGAGTGACGTCGGGTGCCCGGGGAAAAATGGTCCAATGGAGGCAGCGGAAACGCGAGTATGCAGGACAGTCCCACAGTCGAGGGAAGTTTACTTAACTAGTTATTTAACTTAACTTAATTATGTAACTAGTTAACCTAACCTAATTATTTAACTAATCGTAACCTAATCATTTAACTTAATTAATTAACTTAATTACTTAACTAGTGGGACAAAAAAGCAGCTTTTCTAGTTTATGACCCCCCCCCCCCCCCAGAGCCATTGAGACACCCCCCCTTGATTCGATGCCTGGGGAAACCCCTGCGTGGGCTATATACGCGTGTTCTCTTTTATTTCCTTCGATCGCTCGTTGCTTCAGTTTTATTTGCTTTCGCTTTTTTTCACAATGGTGTATGAACACACCACTTCTGCTTGGGCCATCCATTACCTGCATTTTTGTACAAATAAATAAACAAATAAAACAAACGAACAAATAGGTTACACAGGCGTAGCTAAATTTCCAGAATTATGCGCATAACTGTCGCGGATAAACATCGAGAATTCATGCTCAAAAAATAAATAAACGGGAAAAGTGGATTTTATGAATTATGAAACAGCCCGTAGCGTAGCAATAAACGGCGAATGCGACGTGACACGACTCGCGCCGGAACGCGCGCGGGGCTTCGAGTATCGATTACGACCGAGCGTGGGCCTTCTCTTCACTTCTGAAACTCGCAAGAAAAAAATGTGAACGTTATATACTGCTTGGCTGTTATTTGGTCAGGTGCCTTTTCCGGCCACTGTGCATGCATGTGTATTTACTGGTTCAAAATAGCCTCTGGGCTAGACGGAAAAGCTTGAATAACGCTCTGGACCAGGTACCCGGGTTTCATATATCAATTTTTGTAAAGTTGAACGCAGCACCAGCTTCAAAATACATTTATGGGGATTCTCTAAGCAAAATTAACTGCGGAAAAGAAAAGAAAAGTTAGCTTGATTATTTAAGCAAGTAATTGTATACTTCCGTCGGGATGTTTTGTTCGCTCTCCCGAGTGTAAATTTGGTCCACCGGAATTATTAGTTAACATTTTATAATTACTTTGTAATGAATTGCTCCTGTTATTATTGATCCTGCAATAATTATTTCACATTTTCATTTTTTTACTGGCACCTGTAATAGTTATTATTTAATAAGGTTGCCCGCATCACACGCTGAACCATTGGAAGCTACCAAACGCCTCCATTCCATCATCGCGGAGTCGTTACCTTCGAAGGGCGTACATGATCGGCAGGCGATAATAGGCGCGTTTAAAAAAGACGCGAACAAAAAGCCGAACAGAACAGCGCGCACGAAAGAAGGCCAAGAACGGCCAAGGCGCAGTCTGCGGCCGCCCGTACTGGTCTGTGCGAGCCGGAATAAACGGACGTGGCTTATGCATTCCAGCCCGCCGACCCCGTGGCCTCTCCCAAATCCTATCATGAGGTCACCAAGGTGACCAACCGAGGGACCGGCCACTTCAGGCCACGGCTGGAAAAGCGGAGGCCCCGGGGCTTTATCACAGCCGCAATTGTGCGCCGGAATAGCTGCACGGTCTCCATGTCCGAAGCATATTTCCGGCTGGCCGGCCGAACGTGCGTATGGTTTCCGCTGCATGCCATAACGCGCGCCGCGGCGGCGGCATAGCGGACCCGCGGCTGTGCGGAATGCGCTGCTGCGCATGCGCAGTTGGGCGACTTGCGCGCGGGTCAATCTCCGCCGGCGGCGTCTGTGTGTGTTGTTGTCGGGTGTGACTGTTAACGTCAGCCGTTGTGTCGTAAGTGTGCAGCGATAGCGGATACACGCAGAGCTCAATGGTGAGTACAATTTCGAGCGCTACTCGGCGTGCCTGACGCCGGCTAAACGCGGCCGCAGTGCGACTCCAAGGTGGTCGCTTCTTCGGCGACCCCGTCACAATGGCGGCCTTTCTTGTTGGCCGAGGCGTGCAGACCAGAGACAGTGGTGGACGCAGCATGCGCGCGTTGCTTGTCGCGTGTTTCTGCGGCTCAAACTACCCGATCGGTGCCTAACCGTGAGTTCGTTTACCGCATGCCGTGTGATGAGCGACGCCGAGGAAAGCGTCCGGCGGCGATTGCATCTGTCAATGCGAGGCGTTGGTTCCGTTGGCCTGACTCGCTAAAGGAAAACTCCTTGCCCTGTCTTGAAGATCCAAACGAAAAGTTGCTTTTCTCCAGCACTGTTGCGCCTTGCAGAACGTTTTGTCGCCACGAAATAGAGTAATGAATTGAAAGAGCGAAAAACAAGCGAGCTCGGTAGTGCGAGGTGGGTTTCCCCATGGGATTGCGATACAGCGGAACGAAAGCCTGCCCCGATCGCGGAGAGTTTTCGCCTTTGTTTGTGTATCACCAGAGCACTGACTAACGCAGATGTTAATTCCAAAGAAAAAATTGCCAAGTTGAAGAAAAACAGCCCTCGTCGCTCTTCGAGATCGGTGTTTCGGTTTCTCGAAGCGAACAAAGGTCGGCAACGCCTAACAAAGACAGCTGACTAGTTCGGAAGGCATGTCCGTGCCGAGCCCGGCGGTTCCGGGCCCTTCCCGACTCGGTCGTTAGCGCTCTCCACGCGGGCCTCAATTAGTCTCTAAGGGGCCGTTCCATCACCCGGCGCCTCGTGCGGTTGAAACACGCGTTGAAGCCACGCGACCGCGCGCGGGGGCAACACCTCGTTAAGGTGCTTGTTAAGCTGCCTGCCTGCACATGGCTCCTCTTGCGCAACACCGCCCTTCCCCCGTCGTTTAGTGGGCCAGCGGTTTGCGTTCTAGCGAGAAATATGTGTTGATCCGTGCCGTTTGGAAACCAATGTATACATGGCAATGCGCGCACGGTCAGGGCTACTGGTCCGGTTCCGTGTTTCGTAACGCATAGCTCGCGATCTCGCTCTGGACAACGGTCGCTTTCGCAATACAGATCGTGCGTGAGAGGGTTCGTAATGTATGTCGCTTTATCTGCTACAATAGAACCCGAATTCATCGCACGCGGAAGCGAGTTATTGTTTATGTCGAGTGGTTCGAGCATCCCCTAGAAATTTTGTTGTTTAGATTTTGCGTTTGTTTTGTCGATATATTGATTCTTTCGGACTTCTGTGTTCCCCGTTGGCTTTCATATTTTTTGGGTCCCACTGTATTGCATTTTATTTGTCTTTCATTCTTCTATGCACGTTAAAGTGTTTGCAACGCTACTATTGGATTGCGCAACAATGGACAACCAGGAGCAAAGTCGGTGCCCGGGCACCGAATGAAACAGACGTAATCGTGGAGGTCGAAATGCGAAAGAATTCTGTATTGTAACTGCTACTGCGTCATTCGGGCCATATACACTGTCCGAGAAAGACAATACTTGTTTAACATACTTTCACTTCTGGAAGGAGAGGAGAGGTTCAGAAGTCCGTGTTGCTTTTGTTTTGAGGGCCTTACCACACGCTCTGAAGCTTCTGTTCTTGATAAAAATATTCTTACCTTTAATTCTTTTTTAATAAAACAGAGTAGCAACATCAGCCGTTATTTTATGCCATGTTTGCACTGTTTAGATAACCAGGGGCGGAATTCTGAGTCATCTGTTTTAAGAGTGTCCACTTCAAGTAAGCCCTGATTGGCTGACGGTGGACAACACAGATATGGCTCAAAACATCATGGCTCGCACACAAAGATATGGCTCGCACACATCAAGGGGCCCTGCCACCCGGAACTACGGCACTATGCATAATGGATGCTATTCGAACGGTTTTCGAGTTAACGCAACACAGAATTTTGCGCCTGGTGTCCTCATCATTGTAGTGTAATGTTGAGCTCCCACAAAGAGGCTTAGCTGCCAGGAGCATGTGTTACACTTGCTGCGATGGGGTAATGATTAGGATAGGTTCCCATCAAAAGCGAGAAAATTCTCTTAAAAATACCTATGGTTCAAAATCACGGCCGCAAATCATCACTAAATGGGGCATGCCAGTTGCGGTATTTCTTTTTCAGGCATGGTCTCTTAATGAAATTTCAACTAGTGCATGCCGTGCTGCACAGTTAATCGTGCAAACCATTAACCCCGTACGTGTGTTGGACGAGCACAGCTTGTCCTAACAGGATGGCTGCCCAGCGCTCCTCTTGAGTGTCCAGGGTGAGAGACTCTGCTCATCTACTCATCTACGGATGTTGCCGACCAGATGGAAGCACATACTGGTCAATTTCATTTTCTTCTCTGGCAGGAGTGCAGTTTTGGACTGAAAACAGGGTGTCCGGTGGCGACGATGACTCGTACATAGCTGGCCTGTCAGCTGAAATACTTCTTTTTTCCGTCTTTGTCATAGCCTTCAAATGAAAGTGATTCGGATACCGATGTTTTTCTGTGTCTGGAAGCAAAGAATTCTGTGATGACGCTGAATTGAACAGCTCTGCTGATGATAGGCATCTCTGAAGCAAGCATTGCGAGGGCTTTACAACACAATCCGAAAGCTCTGAAATTGAAATAGCCAGAGGTTGATTAAGCCTAATCCAGTGAAGAATAATGAGGCATATATGAGTCTTTTCTTTATCTTGGTTTGTATTTTTATTAGCAGAGGCAGCTACTTTCCCATGTATTGTACAAACTGTATTGTGTTGACATATCTGGTGGGGGAGAGAAAAAGTAAAATCTTTCTGAACTATGAGTGGTTTCTTTTCAGCACAATGTGAATCAAAATCAGCAATAAAAAAAAAACAGGCACTTTTAGTAAGGAAATTTTCAAGAAAAGAAAACACCTAAGGGGTTAAAAAGACAATGTTCCGTGTGTAATCGTCTGCTAGCTTTTACCATCACATGGCCACGTATTGAGGGGGGTGCGACTTATAGAGCAGAAGATATGGTACTACGCAGTGTGGTGCATTTGGATGTGTCCTGATAACGCAGGAGGAAGGACCCAGCTAGGGCAGCTGACTGCAGCTGGCGCACTACGGATCCGTGGATGTGTGTGACTGCTGACGTTGGCGGCTACCCGGTATGTGTGTCATGTAGAACTGCTCTTTTTAGGCAGTGGTGAGGACTAACACTAGCTTACAACAATCTTGTTTTCATCATTCATAAGGGGCCATTGTTTGAAGCTAAAGAAAAAAAAAGGGTGTCTCTTAAGCACAGCATGCGTGCCCCTTTAAATCATGTCTCAAAACAAAAAGGGTTGGTACATTATGACAAACTGTATTGCAAACCACTGGCAATGATGTTGCATACATGAAGAAACCTCTTTTTGTCCGTAATATTTGGCCAGCCAGTTGTTGCTGCCAATGTTGCTCATGCCATGGGTAGCTTAACTTCTACCATTTACAGAATAGTTTTAATATGAGGCGATACTACTGGTAATTGGTTTATAAACTCCGACATCCTTCCGGAGCCTTTTGTGTCCCCGGTTAACTATTCAAAATTACTTACTTCCCCAAGCTAACATGTTCTTCCAAGAAATCGAGAACACCTAACCACTCCTTTTCTGTTGTGAATGCGAAAGCATTAATGTCCATATGAACGCACGCTGCTGACGGCTTCCTCAAGTTTTGCACTGCAAGTAATGTTTTGGGGTTTTGCTGTGGGCTATGGTGTAGAGTTTTGTCAATAAATTGCTATGGGTTATTGTTAAGAGTTTTTACGTTAGCAGCATGTTGGCTGTAGACCAGAAACATTTGAAATATATTTCTGAGAATTGCACAGCCACACATCGCGGCCTGGCTCGCAAGTGACTGCTGCGTCACTGGGTTAGGTCAGTGCAGAATGTGCTTGATGGCGAGTCGCAGCTGCTGTATGGCGGCCGTAGCCACTGATGCACCCTACACTTCCCACGTTGCTTGGCACATGCCCAGCCATTACTTAGCAGCATGGAATTTTTTGTTGTTTATTAAGGAACGCTTTGTAGTCACTGGGTTTTAGAAGCCATTTTAGCTGCTCTCTTGCACGAAAAAGTTTTTTTTTTTCCCTCTTCGCTTGTCATCTTTCTCATATTTGCATGGGAATCTCCTCTCTCTCACAACTGTCAGCTAATCTGCACCACGTTTTCCTCCTCACCTGCTAACCCCCTCTCCATGCTTCATTTTCCTTAGTCTTTACATTTTATGAACACACAATCTCAGACAGCTAGACTAAAGATATTTCAAAAAACTGAAAAGAAAATAGCATTAAAGATGAGACCTAGAATGATGGCTGGCATTGCTTACTAAGAACTGTACGTTTTATTGCTTGGAAGTGCCCTAAATGCGCATCTGTTGAAGCAGTAGAACATCAGGAAGGATCTCATATTCATACAAAAGCGCTGACAGCACACTCGCGTGTCGCCATCCTGGCGACTACAAAGCACTTGCGACATGCAATAGCTTTCCATAAATTTGCATTTTCCTGAAGCGTAAATTCAGCTAGAATGATGGGAAAACAGTAAATCAGAAGTTTTTTTGACAAGCCGCATGCTTTGCTGTGGGCTTGGCAGAGAGAGGCTGAGTGGTAACGAATACATGCGAGCAGGTAAAGAAGTGGGGGGAAAAACAGGTGCGGTGCACATTTCGAACGCGTATGCAAGTTTGTCAGCGCAGTGTTTACAAGGCGGCGCACACCCTGATCGCAGTCTCATTCCAGGTGCTTTTATCCCCCCTCCCCTTTTTCTTTTTGTACTTAGGGAGTATACAGATGTATATGTAGACATAGACTAATGGCATCTATTTTAAGGGTTTTTCTTCTGGGCACTGCACAGTGCATTCTGCATTACTGCTAGGTGTCACAGCTGTTGGCGAATGTGAAAAGGTTGGCTACAATTGCAGCTACAAGTGTTGCAAAAGTTGCTGCTTTAGTTTACTGCGAAAGGTTGTGCCTAAATTTTCGCTCGGTTGTGCGGGTCAATTTTTATTTTTAGAGGCATTGTCATCTGCCACAACAGATTTAAAAAAGACTGAAGGAATATCCAAAGAATGGGAAGTTGAGTAGACTACTCATAAAAGGTCACTTGCATTCGTTAGCTTGGCTAACTGTGTAGTACTGTGTAGTACTGTGTGATGATTTGGGGTAGCTTAAATTTTTTTTTTTGAAAATGCCAGAGTTGCTTTTGCATGTTGCATTATTCTTGTTTAGCATGAAATGCTTATTGCAATAGGGAGAGCATATTTTAAGTGATTTGTGCTCCTCAAGGAACTGGGAATTATGGCAGTGTACAGTGATAGGCTGAAATTAAATGTTTTGCAAGTAAGAAAACAGTGTGAAAAATCATACCAAGGTATTTGTGGCATTCCCCCAGTATCTTTTTTTTAGTGTTAGTGTGATAATGTTAGTGCAGCACATGTTGATAGCCATGTTTTATTATTTTAATTTTTTTTCCCCTTTTAGGCTGTGCCCTATATTTGTTGTCCAGTTGTTACTGAGTAATTTAAACCTGGTGGAACTGCTAGACCTGTTCAAATTGAGCAGAAAGTGAGAACTGAAGTCAGTATCTGCTGTAGCTTTTTGGCCTGGCTGGGGCTCTAAACTTTTTTAGTGGTGCAATTGAACTGAAAGTCAACAGTGTAAACTGCAAGGCGCACAGGAACTGAAGCTCTGTGTTGGTAGACTGCTGCAGTCCTATCACTTTGCTGACATATGAAGCAATGTTAGCTCAAAGCACAGCTTGCTTTGGTGAAGGGTGATTAGAAATAGCCATCTGAAAGCTATTTATATAGCTTCGGGCATGAGCCGGCGTTAGGGCGCAGTTATGGCGTATTTGAAGCTTTGGTTAAGTACATGCAAAATTCACTGTAAAAAAAAAATGCTTCAGGTTATGAGGAACTTGAACCAGTAACGGCACTGGTGCCTTTTTCGTGCCAGAAGTAACAATTCAGAACTCATGATGGCAGTGGATTTTCCACGGGGCACCATTAGGGACTTTCAGTGTTGGAGAAACTCGCATCTATGATCCATAGCACCAGGCACAGGCTGCAATGCCAAGCAACACCGAACAAAGCATTTATTGGAGCAAGAAATGTCGTCATCTTGTTGCGTTGGGACCCAGGCTGTTCAACTTGGTTGGAAATGAGAAACAAGTAAAAATGTGGGTAGAACAAGACAAGAATCACCAGCTGTTCGCTCACAATGCCGTCTCCTCCGAGCTGAGTCACTTGGAATGTTCGGGGCACCGACCTCGCCAGCTTGCAGCTTGCTGCCGTGAGCCGGAAATCCTTCACTGAGCTGGGTGTGGTCGGGTTTGCGGTGCAAGCATCTGTGGCTACAACAGCATTAGGAGATTAGGTTGTATTTGTCTTTTCCTTAGCTAGCAGTGTAATTTTGCTGGTCACTCACTAGACAAAGACCAAGTAATATAGTGTGCGCTGTTCACCAGGCATGCAATAAATCTTTTGCAGAGGCGCGGGCATAGTGGAAGGCATGCTGTGTCAAACTTAGCCGGATGGGAGAAGTGCACGAGTTTGTGTGGGCAGCTTTATCGGAAGGGGCGTTTATCTTTATTGGCTCTTGTAGAGACAAGCGATGGCTTGCTGGGAGGGGCACTTGGTGGCAGCGCCGGGTTAGCTCAGCAGTGGTGCCGTGTGTTCTGAAGCGAGGTTCGATCTCTGGGTCTGCTGCTATTTGTTCTTTTGCACGGCACTAGCAAGGAATAGCGTTACGAAAAAGTCTACTTCAAAAAATAGTTGAACTGGGATGCAGAGACTAAAGGAAAATATGAAAGAAAAAAATTAGTGAGAGTACTAGAGGAATGTGCAAAGGGAGGAAAAATCAGTGGAGAGAAAAAAAAAAGCAAGAGGAAAGATGGGAGATCAAGAGACGTATTACTTATGTGCCTTGTGCAGACTATGTACTGGTGGTTACACACGCAGTGCTAAGGCGCATGAAAAACAAGCAGTGCAAAGTGCATATTGCTACTAGGAAGGCTTAGCTGGCAGTCCATTTGGGTTGCCTGAATCTGGGTTTCCCCCCTCTGGCTAGATGGATGGCCAAATGACCGAATCATTACTGGCCCGACAGACGGGGCTCGTAACTCGTCCCACAGATCTGGCACTGCAGCAGCTGGCTAGGGGGTCGTTGCAGGGCTCTAGAAGGTGCTGCTTGCTAGAACGGAATCTGTGTCTTCTGAAGAGGGGTGTGGCGGTGGCAGTGTTGGGGAGTTCATCTTAACACTACCTTTTGGGTTCTTCTGTGACTGCGCTGGGTAGGTGGTTCAACTCGTATAACGTTTCATCTCACTATTTAGCTTGGAGAACAGGAAAGTGACGTGCCAGACAAAAAATGCAAGTTTGTGTTTTATTTGAAAGATTTGGTGTTTCATAGTGCTCCCAGTGCTTGTCCGGGAGCACGCAGGGCTTTATTCACTGAGAAATTAATCATTTTAAACCAGAATCTTAACTCTCCTGCCAAATTTTGCGTTTCGTGGCGTCAGCGATGATGTATTCGGGGAAAGTACCTAGCGCAAAAGATGGTATGTTGACTGTGGTGGCTGCTGAGAGTAGTGAAACTGTCTTTTGTTGCCTTGTTTACCGTTCACCTTCATAGGTGACACGAAGAGACTATTCAAGATACTAAACAATTTACCGCACTTGCTTTGTTTCTGACCAATTTTGTACCTGACTTACATTTGTTATGGTTGATAGTAATCGTTCGTGAAAGATTGCATATGCTCGACAAACAGGGTGACAAAGTTGTGATGCAGCTTTATGCCAGTTGGCCAGTGGAGTATCAGACAAGTCCAACGTGCCCAGCAGCGTGCAGCTTCTATGCTCACATGTTCATTCGTAACTTGCATTGTTTACTCCTCCATTCATACTGCTATAAAAAGAATGTGCACTAAATTTGAGCGCAAATAGCCTGTTCTGCAAGCTTATAATCTCTGTTTAGTTTAATTGGCGCTGAATTTCGTCAGCCTCAGCCAATTGTAACGAGCTGCCCATAATTTGTCATACGTTCAGTTAGAAAAAGTAGCTAGGATGTCGAGTGTTAAATCTTTGTTTTTCTCATAATACAGCTTATTTTAGTGAAGCTTGCTTTAAAAGGTGATTCTATTGAGACAACCTTTCGAATGAACTAAACTTGCATTTTGTCTTCAAGGCCCCTTTAAGTGTTGTGTCTGCAGTATTGGAAGTTTGTTGACACAGCTGATGTCACCAAAGCAGGTAGGGAGACAGGGAAAGGCAAATGGTACTCTTTAAAGAATGCATGCAAATTGGCTGCAGATACTCGGTATGTGACAAGGTTTAACCCGGCACATTGGCTACTGCAGAGACTCGGTATGTGACAAGGTTTAACCCGGCACATTGTCTACACAACGCTTCACAAGCTGCCGTCAGTCAGTTTGCATGTAAGAAATAAAAAAGCCTGGGCAAGGAAGCAGTGCCTTTGAGGATAGCATTTATTGCGATGAACTACACTTGACGCTTGAATTGTTTGTGACGTGGGCCTCACTGCACAGTCTTGAGTGGTCATTCCCTGGGGTGAAGTGGGGTGGATGCAGATTTATGCATTCAGACTCAGGATTTTTATTGCCAGTCTGGGGCAGTTTAGTTTTGAGTTGGGTAGCTTGAGCTTTTTTTTTTCTTTTCCCACTCTGCGTGTCTAGGTGTGAACATATAGCTGCCATTAATCTTGCTTTTTAAGTTTTTTGTTCTATCTTGCTTGGCCTAATTATCTGCAGGTAGCTGTAATGTCTGATGCCAGTTTAGGTAGTTTTCACCGTAAACATATTACAAGAGAAAGAAAAAAAAGAAGTCAACTAAGTGGGGCTGCGAAAAAATGAAAGTTATTGAACTGAAAAAAAGTGCAAACAGATGACAACGTACCCCAAGCTCTAGATTGTAGCGTATGACCTTCCTTTTATTAGTAGCAAAAATCTTGGATAAAAAAATAATGGTTTTTCCCTCTTTTGGAAATATCTGCAAGTGTATAGAATATGATAAGTGGTGAGACACCGCCGCCCCCACGGTGGGCGGCGGTGGAAATGCTGCCTACTGCTGCTCTTCACCGCCCATCTCTCTGGTTCACCGCCCACCGCTTAAATTAAGTTCGGTAGGCCCCACCGCTCCAACTGACCCCTTTGAAATGTGCACCTGAGGAACTAAAAACGGCCACTGTGCGAGAGCAACCCCAGTGGCAGCGGGCGGCATGGCTTGCTGCCTGCATGTTGTTTTTAAGCTGGAAAAATTGCCAGCTATGTGCGGTATTTGGCCAGCAGTATTTGACCAGAGTTGTTGAATCTTTGTGATTAAAATTTGAAATTTTTTAATTTAACATCAATCCATCCCACCTGTTCTTAGAATGTCCATTGCTCATAAATTTCTGGGGAGAACCCTGGTGACGGGTGTACTGATACAAATACTAATGCACATGCCCAGTCATCTTGTTTCACTCCAAGCAGCTGGTCCACCACTTCCCCTCAAGTAAGGAGGGCGGTTTAACTGAACTGCTCATTTTCCCCGCACTGGGTTGTATGCAGGTGAGCTCCTTGTCGAGCTCAACAACATCCCCAGTGCACTTCCTTTCGTTTTCCTTTTCCTTGAACCACAACTACTACTACAGCTCCTAGGAAGTGGTGAGTGGGGTGGTAGTAGTAGCAAACTTTATTGAGTCTGGGTATTCAGTTCTCAGAGGGTGGTGACCTTAGTCGAAGGCCCCATTTGCTGCTGCAATCTGTCTTGTCTGGTCATACAGGGCTGGGCTGAAAAGAGCGGCTTCCCATCTGGAGGGGGAAGGTTTAGGTATGGGGGTTTGGGGCATTCCCATGTGGAGTGGTGAAGGTTTGGGTGATCTGTCTGGGTGCATTGTGCCAACGCCCAGCTGGCACAAGTAAGTTGCGTGTGTGGCAAAGGGAGAGTATGTGAGTGGGATGCTTTCTGGCTTGGGTTGGTCTTCTGCTCCAGCCTAGATGGTGAGGCCTCGGGCTATCACATGAATGCACTCATTGCCAGGGAGAGACGCATGCCCAGGTGTCCAGGTCACACGAACTGAAGGAATGTGTTGGTTTTGGTGCAGGATGGGATGGGCGGTCGGGGAGGTAAGTCTTTGCGCATAAATTTTGGCATGTGTCTTGGGAGTTGGATGTAATATTTATTGGGTTATCTGAAGGTTGAGTGCAGACAACGAGGTCTGTTGCCAGAAATGGCACAGTTGTGTTGCACAGTTGTGTTGTAGTGCCACAGCATTGTGTTGTACTGTCTCATTTTGTTTTTGGGTGCCGTTCTCATGGGTCAAAAATACGCAGAAGCGCAACCACTCGCGTGTTTGTGCCTCGAAAAGCACGGCCGACTGATGCCATTGTGAGACTTGCTGAGCCCTCCCCTTGCTTCCCCCTCCTGTGTGCGTGCAGCAACAGCAGCAGCCCGATGGCCGTAGGCGGTGAGGGCCCGATGGGTGTCGGCCGGCTGTGACGATGGTGTGGGGTGTGCTGCTCCTGGGCGTGCTGGTGGGCCAGGCCTGGGCGGCGCACTTTGTTTCGGCCGATGACTGTGACTGGCGCACGGGGGCGGGGGCGGCGGGGCAGCCATCGTCTCCCTCCTCGTCAGAGGTGGCCCTGCGGTGCCGGCTGCAGGCCCTGCGCACGGGTCCCGAGGGCACCAACTTCAGCCTCATCCAGCCCGACCACACGACCAGCCTGGCGGTGCTCTGCAGTGCGCTCTTCACCGAGAGCCACCTGGGCAACGCCACCTTCGCCAACCTGCGCTTCCTGCGCGCCCTGCACCTCGAGCAGTGTAAGCTCGCCCTGCTGCCCCCGCGCGCCTTCGCCGGGCTCTCCGAGCTGCGGAACCTCACCGTTCGCACCTACAATGGCGACTGGGGCGCCCTCTCCCTCTCGCTCGCGCCGCATGCCCTCGAAGGGCTCGACCTGCTCCAGCGGCTCGACCTGGGCCACAACAACATGCTGGCGCTGCCGCCCCACGGACTGTGCAGCCTGCGGCAGCTGCGCTCGCTGAACTTGACACACAACGTGCTCGAAACTGTGGCCGGCCTGGGCTGCCTGAGTGCCCTGGCCGAGCTAGATGTGTCGCACAACCGGCTGCGCCAGCTGGACGATGGGGCTCTGGACGCGCTGGGGAACCTGCGCTGGCTCCACTTGCGCCACAACCGGCTGGACCGGGTGGCGCCGGCCGCCCTGGCTGGCTTGGCTCAGTTGCAGTTGCTTGACCTGTCGCACAATCGGCTCGCCGGAGGCCTGCCTCCCGGTCTGCTCTCTGGCACCGACCTCCGCGAGCTCTACCTCCAGAACAACACACTCAGCCTCCTCTCACCGCACACGTTCGCCGACCTGCAGCAGCTCGTCATCCTGAACTTGAGCCGGAATCACCTCTCGAGCGACAGCATCACGCATGAAACGTTTGCCGACCTCATCCGGCTGGTCATTCTGGACCTGAGCCACAATCAGCTGAGGCAGGTCAACGGCAGCACCTTCCAGTCCCAGTACACCCTCCAGATCCTGCACTTGGAGCACAACCTGATCGAGAGCCTGGACGACAACGCTTTCTCCGCGCTGTACAACCTGCACACGCTTATGCTGAGCGATAACCGACTGAAGCACCTCAGTGTGTTCACCCTCAACGGCCTGTTTATGCTCATTAACCTGGCTCTGGACCACAACCATCTGGAGAACATACACCTGGACGGCTTTCGTAATTGCAGCAGCTTGCAAGACCTCCAGTTGTCGGCCAACAAATTGGCAGCTATCCCCGACGCACTGCAGTACTTGCATTTCCTCATCAGCCTTGACCTGTCGGACAACCACATTACGAGCGTCTCCAACGCCACCCTGTCCGGAATGCCCAACCTGCACATCCTACGTTTGGCCGGGAACCGTATCGGCAACATGACGAAGGGCACCTTTCAGTCGCTTCACTCTCTCAGAAGACTCGACCTATCCAACAACCAGATAGGAAGCCTGGAGCACGGCATATTTGACGATGCCGCTGCACTGAATGTGATCTTACTTAATGACAATCTGCTGGAAGACATCAACGGGCTCTTTATGAACTTGGCACACTTGAGGCTGCTCAATGTCTCTTGCAACAGCATCACTTGGTTTGACTACGCTCTTGTGCCTCGACAACTGAAGCACCTGGACATTCACCACAATGCCATTGAGGTGCTGGGTAACTACTACGAGCTGGAGGACAAGATGCACCTCAAGATAATCGACGCCTCCAATAATCACATTCGCGAAATCAATGCGGGGTCTTTTCCAAACCAAGTTGAGATGATCAACCTGAGCAGCAATCGTATCAGCATCATTCACCCTTTCACCTTCATGATAAAGCACAACCTGACTAAGGTGAACCTTACCCATAATCGTCTACAAAACCTGGATATCAATGCATTCCGCCTTAAGCCCACAAAGTCGGCCCTGCCAGAGTTCTGGATCGCCGACAACATATACTTCTGTGATTGCTCCATGGAGTGGCTGCAGAGAATCAACAGCCTTGACGGCCAGTATCCGCAGGTGGTGGACCTCGCCAAAGTGGTGTGCCAGATGCCGTTTGGCCGACGGCGGCCGCGCTTGCTGCTGGCCGAAGCCAATTCGTCCGACTTCCTCTGCAAGTACAAGAGCCACTGCTTTGCTTTGTGCCACTGTTGTGAGTTTGACGCCTGTGACTGTGAGATGGTCTGTCCCGAGAACTGCACCTGCTACTCGGACCAGACGTGGAACAGCAACATCGTGGACTGCAGCTTCACCGGCCACGGCAACGTCCCTGGGCGCATCCCCATGGACGTGACCGAGCTGTACCTGGACGGCAACGACATGACCCACCTGTCGAGTCACAGCTTCATCGGCCGCAAGAACCTGCGCGCCCTGTACCTCAACAACAGCAACATCCAGAGCCTGCACAACCGCACCTTCAATGGGCTCGTGGGACTGCAGACGCTGCACCTCGACCACAACAAGATCACCGCGCTGCAGGGCTTCGAGTTCGAGAACCTGACGAGCCTGCGCGAGCTGCACCTGTCGCACAACCGGCTCTCCAGCCTGAGCAACCGGACGTTCAGGGCGCTCCGCTCACTCGAGCTGCTGCGGCTCGACAACAACTACCTGCTTGAGTTCCCCGTGTGGCTGCTGCGGTCCAACGCCTTGCTGCGCCATGTGCAGCTGGGCCACAACCCGTGGTCCTGCGGCTGCCAGTTCCTGAGCCGCTTCCAGGCGTGGGCGCGCGGCAGCCCGCTCAGGGACGCAGCCGCGGTCCGCTGTGGCCGCCGTGGGCCCTTCCTGCTCGAGTTCGACGCCTCGTCATGCGGCGCCAATGGCACGGGCTGGGCCGAGGCGCCGGCGGCCCCGGTGCCGCCCCAGGCGCAGCTCGCGCTCGTGCCGCTGCTGATTGCGGCCCCTTCGGTGCTGGTGCTGCTGCTGCTGGGTGCCGTGCTGGCCGCGTGCTACCGGCGCCAGGTGAAGCTGTGGCTGCACAGCCGGTGCGGCCTGCGGCCGTTCGACCGGGCGGCCGCGGAGTCGCCCGAGCGGCTGTTCGACGCCTTCGTCGCCTACTGCCCCAAGGACGAGCCCTTCGTGGCTCAGGTGTTGGCCGCCGAGCTGGAGGCGTGCAACGGCGGCGGCAAGCGGCGGCTGCCGCTGCGCCTCTGCCTGCGCCACCGGGACCTGGCCGTGCCGGGCTGCGTGGCCGAGGCGGCCGTGGTGGAAGCGGTGCAGTGCAGCCACCGGACTGTGGTGGTGGTCTCGGAACAGTTCCTGCGCAACGAGTGGTGCCGCTTTGAGCTGAAGGCGGCACAGGCGAGCAGCGCGCGCAGGCTCATCGCCGTCCTGCTGGACGACGGCGGCCAGGAGCAGTGGGACCTCGAGGCGCGCCAGTGCCTTCGTGCCGCGCTCATCCTGCGCTGGGGCGAGCGCAGGTTCTGGCAGAAGCTGCGCTACGCACTGCCGGACCCGCACAGGCGACCGCCCCAGCGTGGCGCCGAGCCGGCGGCGCGCGCCAACGCCGTCAAGCTGGTCTGAGCTGGGGCGGCGGGGGTGTGCACTGTAGTCTTGCCTTAGGGTCGATTTCTACGTTCCTAAACACGGAGGAAGGTAAACCGGAACACCGGCTGTGGCCCCCCACAAAACCATTTGCGCATTACGATAATGCCCCGATGGCGCTGCGGTTGGCTGCACCCTCTTTTGTAATTGTGCCTGCGTACGTGGCTCTCTCTTCTGTGCTCTTCATAGTGGCTTACTCTCTTTGGCTGCAACATCTATCCTAAAATACAGTTAAACCTGGATGCAACGAAGTTGACAAAGGTTCACAATTTTTTGTTACACGCAGGTTTTGAGTTAAGCTTCGCAGGAATGAAGCAGAAAGGCTCCACATCAGGGAAGGTGAACCCGCCCTTAACCCTTTGAGGGTCGAATTTTTTCACCAAATGTGACCCCTTAGGGTCGATTATTTTTATTGCTGATTCAAATTCTTTGGATGAATTTATTTCGAGAAAAAATTATCGTAATTTTTTTAGGGTGACCATAAAGTTACAAAAAAATCGTTTGTGCTGTTACATATATATGGTTTATTCATGAGTAGCACAAGAAAAATTCTAAATAGAAACGAGAGAGTAACAAGCCGGCACCTTTTGAGTGAATGAAAATCAGATAGACATCAGTTTCGCGGGTGGAAAAAGCGGGAAGCACCCGGAGGACGATACCGAAACCAGCCACTGCGCGTGCGCGGCCAGATGCGGGAGTGATAGACTACGCACCGCCCATAAAATACAAAAAAAGGGGAGAAGAGCCTCATCAGTTTCGCAGGCGACCTTGGTCTGTGGCAGGCGCAAGGAGCGAGAGGCACCCGGGCGCCCTGTGGGCGATACCCAGCACGCCCCATCGTTAGCGGATGCGCAAGCGATAGCCGGCGCGCCACTGAAGTAAATCATAAAAAATAAAAAGAACAGCCATCGGTGCAAGAAAAAAAATTTTACGTATTTCCGAAGTGTGGCAGCACACGCGAAGCCAGAGAAGTTGGCGAAAAAGGCGCGCTTTTTAAAGATACAAGCAGTGCGGTACATGTACATCATTGACCATTTTGAAAGTGTTTGCCGATGCCGTACATGTACGGCCGTGACCCTCAAAGGGTTAAAGGATTTATTTCATAGTGAAAAATTGCGTGAGTTGCTCCTGCTGCTTTTGCCGTAGGTTAGGCACTACACGGCGCTCCAAATAAGCAGAGCACAAACGCAACTTAAGTGTATCTTTTGCCTTTTGACACTTTTCAGTGCCTTGATGCATTTGAAAAGCTTACCGGCTTCATTACACCAAGGTTAACCGCCGTTACGCCGTTATTACGTAGAGGTCGCAAACACAGTCTTCAATGGGGTTGGCAATGGGGATTTGAAAAACTTCGTTATATGCAGGAATTCTTTGCATAGAGGTTCGCTGCATCCAGGTTTAGCTGTATGCCAAACTGTGTGTGCAATCTTGAGATGCACAGTTGTGCACGAAATTCATGCACTGTTATTGCCGCCGCACCACGATGCTTGCGCAAGTCCTCGTGTGCCGCCACGTACGCTTGGCTCGCCTATTCACTGCCAGAGCGTGTTCAGTAACCATCGACGTAACCGTGCAGCTCGAGGGTGCAGTCGTACGAAGGCAGCTAACAATGGCAGAGCAGTGCTTATGAAGGCCCCCTATTGCATAGAGTTTCATACTAGTGTATACCAGAAGGAAACCTGCTGTTACTGTCTGTGCGAGCCGTGCTTCATCATGTACTGAAGAGGCGCATTCCATGTTTTCTTGACACGGCTCAGGAACCAGCTCAAAAGTTGTCTGTGGCAGCAAAAATCGCAGTATTGTTAAAAAAGAGTTCTTTGATCAGTACAAAAGCATAGCTGTTGAAATATTTATTTGTCCAGTATTTTTTGAAAACTTCATGGAAGACAGACAAGAAAAGAAAAATGTTGCCCTTGTTGGTGTAGCATCAGAGGTGAAAAGCCGTGTTGAAAGCCAGGCCAAGTAATAGTGGAATGTGTGGTGGCCCGCATGGCAGCACGGCGCTAGAGCGGCAGCTTTCTCTGCATTATGTATCAGAATGAAACTCGATGCCCTATTTTCTGTGCCTGCATGCCACAATGATATACTAAAGGCTCTGCATGCTTATTTAAATGCCATAAATGAATGCTGTGCAGTGTGGGGATGGCAAAGCTTGCCATTTTACTAGGTGAGAAATGATGTAAAGCGCAGCTGTTATATTACACTAGGCCTTGATGTTTAGCGTCCTGGTGCGCTTATTGTCTCTGAGGCTGTGTGCACCAAAGGAACAGTTGCTGAAGCAGATAGAAAAAAGTGCAGGACTGCAAACCTGTCCAGTGGCGTAAACACGGGTAATGGTGGCTAAAAATGCCCATTTAAAGCGCCATGGATGCTGCGCTCTGCGAGCGAGCGATGAGGGAACGGCGCCGCAGAGAGCCGAGTCGGCCCGCCCGTTTGCCTTCCTCCGTGTACCTAATCTTCTCCACCACTGTTCAGTGCCGCGGCCTTTTTGGGGGGGTGGGAGGGCGAGGTGTGGCTGAGCCACCGAACGCGCACCAAAGTGGCTTAAGACCGAATGTATATAGAGCCGCTGCGGATCTACTTTTGTACAGAAGCCTTTTTCTTGTTTTTTTGTCGGTAGCAGGTCCCCGCGTGGATCGACGTCAGTATGCCGTAGTGGTGTAGAGTACAAAGTAGTCGCCTTCTGTCTAGGAGGTATGCTTTGGTGGGTCACCGGACGTCCTGCTAGCATTGAGTCTGTGATATATTAATAAAAGATGTGTCGCCAGTGTACCTCTTGGCTCTTTGTCCACCATCAACGCATGCCGGACATCTGTAAGTGGCACGGGTACCTAAAGTCCGAAACCTACCACCCGGAAAAAGTCGTTGACACAAGATGCGGCGTTGCTGTAGCTTGACAGTGGTCTGATATATTGATAGCTGCTGGCAGTACATGGTTCCAGGCAACATATCTGTGGATGTGTTCTGTCATCAGGGCATCGAGCAAGGTTTGGTCCGTGGTGAAATGCATGTTCAAGGTACATCTAGGTTTGAAAGCAAGTTGACCTATATTGGTAGATTAGGGTGTCGTGAATACAATTATACCACGCACTGAAGCAGCGGGAAATGCCCAAAGTGTGAAAATAAGTGTTGACTCCCCTTACACTTTCCTGCACTACAGTTTGTGACGTGACATTTGAAATCATGAATGCATGATGAAAAGGCATTGGTGGAGCTTGCCCAAGCATTTTTCTGACGCACACTGGCAGGAGCATGAAGTGTTAACTATATGTATGCGGGAAGTATTGCTCATGCACTTTTAAAAGCAACAAGCCTCTGCTACCAGGCATGAAGTATGATTCCATGGCCCAGGTGGTGGGGATTGTTAGTGTCGCTCATTAAAATGTTATGCTTTGCAGATAGCAGATAGCCTGCATGTGTTCATGCAAGACGTTTTTGTACCTACTTACCACTTGTACATATATGAAATGGCCAGTGGCAAATGCAGATAGTATGAGTGCAATCAACTTGAGATGTTGAGGTCAACTACGTTTATTTCCAACACCTGCTTCCAGGTGGCACTACCGGCTTCTAATCATTGCGACTAGAATTAAATCCAGATAAAACAGGCTTTCAGGAAGATGGCGATGGTCAAGGAATGTCTGGGTAGGCCCGCTTGGTCATTTGTGCTTTGAACGGAGAGGAAGTACAGATTGAAATGCCACGGCTTTGATTATGTCTTGGCGAACAATGTGTAGTTGGCTGTTGAACAGAATCTGAGGGAGCTAGGAAGCATGTCCACCTCTGGTTAAAACAAAATTGTTCACCTTTTAGGGTCCCTTTGGATGCCTGTAGTCATCAAATGCGGCATTTTGTGTGGCGAGTCTCCGGTTGTCGAGCTGGCTGAAAAATTTCCCCCCATCGGTATCTGGCAGCAGAAGCTAAATTATGACGAAAATCGCCAAAAGTGCATGAACATTAACCAGTGTAAGGACTTGTTACGATTGTGCCTGGCAACCTTGTTGAATGTTTTTCGCTGGAAAGGCTGCATCTAGGATTAGTTGGCGTCCGCAAATGGCGAGCACACGCACACACAAAAAAAAAAAAAAAAACTTGGCAAGGACGGAAATCGGACCGAGGGACAGGCTAGTGACTTCTCCACTACACCTCGCCAACGCCACGCGCAACACATTGTAGAACTTTAAATATTGTCACGGGAACATAAGGAGGAGAGGTGTGGACCAAACCAGCGTTGAAGAAGCTGTGCCGCTGTGCGCGGGCTCTCTCATGGCCGCCTTGTAAATATTGTAAAGACGTTGCTCATCATTTTCCACGGGTCGGTTAATCTTTCTTGCCGCCGCGTGACAATATGAACTAAAAGACGCAATAAGGAGAAATTGAAAGGAGCGCACCTGACCGCTCGTGGCTCCATAGCACGTGCCTCGAATGAGAAGGAGTCGAAACGTTTTATTGACCAAAAAATAAAAATTATATGGGCGCCGTCCTCAGTTAGGAAGGCGCACCCTTCCGTCGCCCGGGTGGCCCGGTTGATCAGGCGTTGCTGGTCCTCCGGCGCCTCGAGTTCCAAAAAGATTGGACGCTGCCTGAAGGGAAGTTCACTAGATGGCGCAATCTGCCCTAAGGCCCGTAGTTTGAACCTAGGGTAACGCATCGTATGATAGAGGGGTGCGATGGAGTCTTCATCGTCCAAAGTTAAATCGCTTATGCGATTTTACGTTCTCATCTCAAGATAATACGCGAGGGATCCTGTTTAAAATATAGAGATTTGAATGACCGCTTAAAAATATTAAACCCCGGAGCGAATGTAAGTACTTATGGTGTTTGTGAAGCGACATTACGCTGACGGAATTGTGGCTCGGTGACCGCCCCCGGTTGACTGAAGCAATGGTTGACAAGAGCTTGCGGCAGGAGAGTAAAAGCAGATGAGGTGTTGAGCGTAAGCAAAGTAGCGGGGGTCACGGTACCGTGACCCCCGCTACTTTGCTCACAGAGTACAGACGTCTGTACTCTTTTCTTCCTCCATGTTCCCAGCAAAGAAAGCTAAGAATCCCTCCAGAACAACATGCGACTCGCAGTTAATCATATATCAAGCAGAAGAGGTTTCGTCACTGCTTCCTTAAATTAAAGGAACAATTTCTCCGAAACTTATTTTATTTGTTCAATACCGTGCTGTTTAGGAGAAAGTCATGGAGGAAAGAAACCTTTTCTTTCCTCCATGGGAGAAAGTGAAGGAGCTCCAGAAACCTGTTTCCTTGGGGTGTTTTATGAGGAGTGATGCCTTTAATGATCAGAAGTCAGCCTGGCAACGAGCCTGGCTTGGTCCTCCATATGTTCATGAGAGGGACGAAAATGAGCGAAGGAAGCGAAGACACAAAAACCGCACACAAACACTAAAAACGAAGATAATCAAACAGAAACTGTCAGACTCATGAACGCACACCCAGCACACGCACAAGAATAAAATGAAGGCAAACGTTCGCAGAGTTTTATTCAGGCCAGAGTCACGGAAAAATGACCCCAAGGCCCTTGTAGACCGTGTCGCCACGGCAGTCGAGTGCCGTGGACCGACGACGTCGCTAAGTTTCTGGGGTGAATCCACACGCAGTCCCAAAGTTCTCTTCATGATTAGCCGTGAAGTATTAAAACGGGGACACACACACTACATGTTCAATGTCCTCACGAACACTGCAAGCGTGACTGTAGTCGGGGGAGGCAAGTCGATCTGCGCGTCTTTTGCAAATAGTTAAAACCCAATCTAACGAAGTCGCCGGGAACCGCGAATTATTTCGTTAAATCGAGAACTTCGTAAGATCGGGACTGTCATTTTACATGCACTTAATTTGATGTCTAAAGAGAGGCGTACACCAGCACCTACCATGACACGATTCCAGACAAAGTGGAATGAAGGATGACGTCATTCCCCTGAAATATTGTTGGAAAGCGCGGTGGCCGGGATGCCTTGGTCTGCAGCAACGTCGCGCCTTTTACGCCTGCTCGAGACGGCGTGGATTATTTCCGCGTTTTCATCGCGATGTAGGACTTTCCTTTTTTTTAAGGCTCCATTTATTAGCTGTGCAAAGGCTGTCAACGCAGGACTCTGTGGAGACCTTCAATGCCACCTGTAACACGAGACGTGAATCAGGCGGCGCCACCGCTGCTGGCGCTACCTATTATCACCGATTTAATACCAGGACTGCTGAGTTTATCTCGTAGAGCTCCGTAAAAACGAAATCATACGCCTCATTTTTTTCTCTGACGTTGCCCAATATTGTTTGTAGAGTTCTGACGAAATACATTCGACATTGCTCATTTTTAAATGTGCTGTTTTCTTGAAATACTTCGTTAAATCGGGAATAGCGCTCAATCTAGTTCGTATGTTCGATTTTGTAAAAGCATTAAGCCGTAGAAGCACCTGCGGGGAAATACGAATTTGTTCGTTAGATCGAGAAATTCGTATAATTGGGGTTCGTTAGATCGAGTTTTGACTGTAGTGGTTGGTGAAAGCGACGTTGAGGCGAATTCGGCGAACAATTCCTTCGTCACGTTTTCCCAGGCCATACGGCGTTCAGAGAGAGCAGGTGGAATCAATTCTATGCAGTGGCTGGTAATTTATTCATCTGTCCGTTCATATCTATTGTTGAACTGCCGCGCCACAGAGTATACACGCGTCGCGGCATCATGTCGAGTAATTGGAAAGGGGATGATGACGTTATAGACTGGCTGTGGGCTGCGCAAGCTGTTTGGTCGGCCACCATATTTACAGTCACCCCACAATGTCCAGGTAGTGGTCGGCCACCACATTTCCAATCACCCCACAATGTCCAGGTAGCCACTGTAACACTACGTCGTTGATCAAGCTGGTAACCTGTTCATGCAGAGTGTGTGTTTCCTGGGCCAGTTGTTCCCGCAGAAATGAGGCTACATGATGAAGCGCCGCCCGTAAATCTGTGAAAATCACGCATTCACAAGCTTCTTGCCCCAAAGCAGAGTGCAAAGCAGCAAGTTACGAGGTCGTCGACGCTGTTTTGGGGTTTAGAGCGGCCATGCAGACAAAAGACAAGTTTTGTTCAAACGAAAGATTGCCTCGTTAGGATCATACGGCCACCACTTTTAACGTGAACTTCGCTCAAATAAGCTATATAAGTAGGAAAAAAGGGAACGGCCAGCGACTCACTAGCTCATTTCCCGCAGAACATACGACGTCGTATGCACAGCCGTGCGATTGGCTGAGGCCGGCAAAAGTAAACGCAAGTTCGGCAGGGCCTCTTGCAGAACGAGCTATGATATTCATTTTATGGCAGTAAGAATCGTGGGGTAACTGCTGTTGGTACTGCGCGCACGATGCTCGTTATCTGATTGATTGATTGTATACGGTTTAGCGCGCCGACGCAACGCAGGCGATGAGGCGCGCCGTAGTGGAGGACTCCGGATTAATTTTTACTACCTGGGGATCTGTAACGTGCGCCGAAATCTCGTACATACGGGCGTTCTTGCTTTTCGCTTTCAATAGAAAAGCGGCCGCCGCGGCCGGGAATCGAACCCGCGACCTCGTGCTCAGCAGCACAACGCCTTAGCCACTGAGCCACCGCGGCACTTCGGGGTTGTCTCACACGACACTGGCTGATTGGCGCAAGCGTCATTGTCTTACGTCACCCGGTTTGTCAAGCATACCACATGTTTCACAAAACGATTACTACCTACGGTAACAAAAACAAGCCAGGTGCAAATAAGGTCAGAAGCAAGGCAAGTGCGGACCAAATCGAGTTACGTTGGCGTGGACAGCAATCTTGAGCGGTATGCTGGTGCCATCTAGGAGGACTGACGATTACCAAGGCTTTTGCAGTTCGCCTCAAGTTCGCTTGAACACCTGCTCTGGATACGTCATCGCAGACGTCACGAAACACACGATTTAGTGGGAGAATAAAAATTTCGGCTTAAGTTGCTTAATTCTCAGTGAACAAAGTATCGTTTGCTGCCGCACAAGCGCTGGGAGCTCTACAAGACATCAAATCTTTAGAATAAAACAAACTTGTATTTTCTTTGCATGGCTCCTTTAACCTGGCCGCAATTGTGGACCGCGTCGATAGGGACCCAAACACCCACCGTAGATGATATATCCGTCACAGATGCATCGGTGTAAATATGCTTAAGCCTTGTGGTTTGGGTAGCAGTTCCAGATATTTTCCAGCGTAAATTACTTTAGGGCTGGAATCGGAAACCTGGATTTACGCAATGAAGCGCAACTGTCATATTATATTGCTGATTGCCGGTACTGTGGTGACAATTCGCCAGGGGGAGTACATCCAGGGCGGGAGATGAAGCGGTGCAGGGTACCTCTGGCACAAGGGTGGAAGAATGTTTTGTGCCTCTAAAGCGAAGCTTGAACTCAACAGGTGTAACCATAAACCAACTACCCCCCCCCCCCTTCCTCAAAGAGTAATCAAGATCATCTGGACGCCTGCCCCATCCCTTCGCGGCAGTCAAGCGGCGCACACCGGGCCCCGCAAGAGGAGGATGAGAGGGCCAGGCACCAACTCATCACATACAACGACATCACCCAACACTACATGGTCACACGACGCAGCTTCCCGCCACCGGGCGACCAGCTAACTAAAGAACAAGAAGTCACCCTTAGACAACTTCAGACGAACAAATTTCCGCACCCCACGCGGCTATACACCATTCACCCCACAATATATACTTACCACATGTGCCGACACTGCGACAGCCCAGCTACACTCTACCGTATGGTTTGGGAATGCCAATCAGACCCAGACTTAGATCCGATCCCTAATCCTACTCCCGAGCAGTGGGAGAGCGAGATTGCCACCTCAGACCTGAGTAAGCAGCTCTGGCTCGCTGTAAGGGCCAAGACGGCAGGCTGCACCAACAGAGTCCTGGGACCCCGCCCACAAACCAGCTCGACTTCACTCTTCGTGAAGTTTTCCTCCTCCTCCTCCTCCTCCTCCTCCTCCTCCTCCTCCTCCTCCTCCATGAGCCCTAGTCGCCAGCCGTAGATGTGTTCGGAGCTGATCCTCTTGAACAAGTACACTGGGTTAGAAGTGCATGTAGACTTTCGGAAGGTCCCCAGCGTAGAAGTAGTCTTCGGAAGACCAAGACAGAACCGCGGAGCTCGGACTTGCATACTTTCTAGCAGCCTTGTGTGGGTCTTGGAAAGGGGGCCGAGTGTTGGGAAGCTGTATCGGAGCAGTCCTTCGCAGAGTGCTGAGCAGAGAAGTGGGAGGGGCCCAATAGAACAGCTTCCTGAGCGGCTGGTCAGCATGCGTAACACCTGAGCAAAGGATCCCAGCTTGTCCTTCAGGAGACGAACGTGTGGGGACCACGTCATCGACCTGTCAAGTGTTACGCCCAGGAATCGGTGTGTGTCCACAAAGGGTATGGGGACCCCTTCCGCTGAAAGATGACAGCGGGGAAAATTGAAAATGGGGTGGAGTGGCCATAAATCGTTGACTACCAACATTGCGGGGTATACATTAAACCTGGGTGGTGAACTGCGTTAGGGCACACGTTTATACTGTAACATTGGAAGACAATAACAATATCTCGTATCAGGTCAATATCTCGTAACAATGTCTCGTATCAAAACAAAACCGGTTACACAGACCGATTAATCCGATTACACAGGCCGTTCACAAAATTGATTACACCGATTACATAGCTTGCCACAGCTGGTACACACACTCACCTGTTTTCTTCACGTTACCCTTAAACATGGCGTTTTCTCCTCCTCTAGTCACACGACAATGATGATGTAGGTTTCTGGTCAATCGCGCACCCACAAAGACGATGACCATGATAAAGCACAGTTTAACATCGCTTCCGGCTCGAAGCTGTATGGGGGCCAAATAAAGAGAGAGAGAGAAAGGGGTTAAAACCGAGAAAATATGATACACTCGATTTCGAGTACCTATCAATACATCTTCACGCTTTTGCACAGCGTAGCACCAACAAATTACCAGGCAATTATTGCCCTTGCGGAAGTGACAAGCAGCTGTGTACTTCATATCGGTTGTCCTCATTTTGTGACTTCTTATGACATTTTCCTATTTTTAAGTCCCAGTCGTAACTACATGGCCAGTGAGTTTCAAATGGTCACCCGCCGCGGTGGTCGCGGGTTCGATTCCCAGCCGCGGCGGCCGCTTTTCTGATGGAAGCGAAAAGCAAAAACGCCCGTGTGTACGAGATTTCGGCGCACGTTAAAGATCCCCAGGCGGTCAAAATTAATCCGGAGCCCTCCACTACGGCGCGCCTCATCGCCTGCGTTGCGTCGGCGCGTTAAACCCTACAATCAATCAATCAATCAATCAATCAATCAATCAATCAATCAATCAATCAATCAATCAATCAATCAATCAATCGATCAATCGAGTTTCAAATGGTCGATCGTTACCACGCGGCCAACATTGCTCGAGACAATCGAATATCGATGTATACGTCGATTGCCTGCAGCCATGTTGTTAGATCACTGTTCGCAATCGTATCGTGGAACGTCGAACGTGCATAACAATGGCTACGGTATTCTCTTGTATGGCCTGTATATATGTTGAGCCGGTAATGAGCCTAGACTGGGCAAAATGCCATTTATTTGTGACAAAATGAGCGAAAATCTGTCGAATAACCGCGGGGCCCCCTGCCTGCGTTGTCGTGAACGATTCACTGCACCCCTTCCGAGACGGCTGCGTACTCTTTTTGGAGCCGCTAAACGGGCGTATGATTTTGCAGCCATGACGGGGATGACAAACGCAAACCTGTCTTATCCAGGAAGTTCATGTCAGAGCACGAAAGCCAAGGCACGCACGCTCAGTCCGAAGCATGCGGCTCCATTCCCACGCCGGATAAACGACCTCTGCTGAATTGAGTTACCGTTTGGACCGCATTGTGTGCGCCATACGTCGCACCTCTGATGTAAGTTCCCAGGGTCCAGTTTTGGCTGCGAAGTAGAAAAGAGTTTTTCCCTTGGATGGCGGGATGCCCGTAGTTCAGTTACGCGCATTAAAGAGGTACCGGCCTACGAATGGACCGGTTCTCAGAAAGTTCGAAATAGAGAGCGTAAGCAATGCGAGGAATAGGAAATATAGTTGTACGAAATGTACAGGTGCCGTCATAAGTAATTGGAACAAGGATTTGTGAATATAACAAAATATTTCTCTTACTTGCGTTATGACAGCTCTACCGGTTTATAGGAAGCTTTTTTCTATTAAGGAGGACTCCTTTGAACGCACACCAATTCAGCTAGGCAGTTTCCGGAAGTAGAACTTCCTGTATATTTACGAGATTGTGTTCCCATTACTTTCGAAGGCACCTGTGTATAATGTATAGGCAGAGTATAATTGGGAGGTTATTTCGTAGGGAACATAATACGCGGATAATAAATACACTTACCACCCTAGTAGACAGCAATAGAGGGCCGCGCTGCTAGAGAAAAAAAAAAAATCAGTGTCCTTCTACTCTGTGAAGAGGGATGACCGGCGAAGCTGGACGAAGTCCAAATAGTGGACGAAACGAAATACACTTGTTTTTAATTTGCGATTGAGCGCACTTTCTAGTTTATTAGCTGAATGAAACTTGGAAGGTCTAGACTTTCATTCTAGCAAACAAAGATGGCGCTGAAAGTTTCCCTTTCGTGGAAACCCACGTATTGGCAGCAGACGGGCACTGTGGACTAACTAATTACAAAAAGCAGATGAAACGCGCGTAATGTTATAGTCGTCTCAGCAGCTAGTTCTAATTTAATTTTTTTTTCGGGATAGTTTCAATAAAACAAGATTTATAGCCATTTTCTGTAACCATACTCCATCCGTAGGCGGTCATGTATTGCCAGCAGGCGGGAATTCTGTAACGTTTACTGCTTCACTGTCAACTAAATAATCGTGAAAAGTAAATGTAACTCGGAGTAGTAATAGAGTCGCCCTAGCGGCCAATTTCAGTATGATGTTTTTTTTTTTTTTTCAGGACACTTGTATTAGATTGAGAGCTACGGGGCATTAACCAGGAAGTTGGCTTTTCCGCAATATTAAATTTTGTCGACGCGATTTTTTTTTTCTTCTGCACGCTTTGTCGACGCACGCAGTTCTGGTCAGAACTTGGTTCCACTGTTAAAAAAAAAAAAAAAAGGAGGGGTGAGGGGAGCAGAATGAAAGGAATTGTAGCCTTGGGTCACAGGAGGTGTGAAAAAAAGCGGCAACGACTGATTAGCCAGTCACTTTCAGAGTCACGCCTCGAAGGTCCGTGTTGTGTTCCGAATCGCGATGACGGGGCGCGCTGCTGTGGGGGGTGACGACTTGTGCGCGATGTGTCCCGTTTTCAGCGGACCGTGGACGGAATCGAAACGCTGGAGGCGTGGCGTTAGTTCCGGTTAGGAAATGAAGAGGAAATGGGCGAAACCTTCTTGGAGGATTTAGGCTTTCTCTTTTTCTTTTCCTTTTCCTAAACAACCATTAGGCGTTTAACCATTTGGCGGGAATCTTGATAGCGAAGTTTCCACGGTATACTTTGCCGTGCGAGCTGCTTAAAGGTGCCTGTGCTAGGTGTGCAAATGGCTGACTGATTATTGAGGTCAAAATTAGCAGCAGTAATAATGGTAATAATAATTCGACCGGTACGGGCACTGGGCAGCCTCATTTGGAACGAGGTTTCGGAGCATTTCGAGCAGCGCTGGGTAGTTTAAAGCGCGCTGACCGTTTCTCCCAGCCAAGGTGCAGCCAATAAAAACACAAAGCCATGAACGTCGCTGTGGATGGTGGAACAAGAAGCGTTCTAACCAAAGAGCTTGTCTTGGCTATCAAGGAAACGGCAAAGATGACAATTTAACCTGCTTCTCTTCATTCTTTTATTTACCTGAGAATGACACGAAGCGTGGAAGCGTCTTGAAGCGTCAGAACCAGCTGCAGACATTTGGAGTAAAAAACGCAGTAATGCGTCATGCCACTACCTCACTGAGAAAGAATTCAACATCATATGTGAAAAAAAAAAACAACAACAACAGAAAGGAGGGCGTTTGAATACATTTGTCCTGGAGCCGAACCTTTTACTGTAAAGCTGCGGATGTCTAATCACCCCAGTTCTCGCGCCCCTATGAGCAAAAAATCGGGACTTGTGTTTGGCGTATGGAAAATTTCATAAAAGAAATAAACGTCGTGGGGTCTCCATATTTTTATGTTTTAAATTGCCCCTAAAAATTTCTTCCAAGCAATGCATTTGTGTTTATAGGAGAAGCCGACTTTAACAACAACGTGAATGCTTTGTTTTTGTAAGCTTGCTTTCCCACGTTATGTGTTGCGCAGTAAGCGTGCACATCTACGGAGAGAGTATGGTTACAATCCCACTTCATACTCCTCTCCTCGTTATACATATCCCCTCTACCATTTTATTTATTTTTACGCGTACTTTGCGCAAGCAGGCAGGCGTCATGCTCTCACCGTTGACATGCCCGTTCTGAAACTATCTTGTCTGTTATTTTTTTCTTCAAGTTTTCTCTGTAAAGCAAGCGAGGAGAATTTTATTGTTAGCGGACCGATGTTCCTCGCGTTGAATGTCTGCCGCGAGTCGATTGCGACGAGTTCCAGTGGGCAACACGGTATGTCGGCCGCTGTCGTCCAGAACTTAATTTTTATTTATGCTATTGGGAATGTATAAATTAATAATGAGAAAAATGAGTGGTCACAGCACCTACCCTTGGGACAGAACAGAAACTGCGGTAGTGAAGTGCGAGCACATTTCATTAGGAACCACTCCTTGCATACTGGTTCCAAAAAATGTCTATATAAATACTAACAGTTACATTACAATTAATATTTACAAGCTCCTGCAATAACATTAAGTAACCTACCATATCAGACATCGTTTTGAAATCAAAGAATTAACGACGGTCTTGACTCTGAAGTTCATTGAGTTGTATAGTGCAAGACAAATCTTTCCTTTAGCTATGCTGACAAGAACTCAATAGGATAGATGAGAATTCTCAATAGACGGGAACTCTATAGAATTCAATTTGACCCCAATAGAACCAACGTGTTTCATGACTACAGTATAAATAATGCATGTTAAATGTAGGAGATATACTTGGGGACAAGTTAAGAACGGCAATAGCTCATGTACGGTATTACTCCGCCTAAGCGACGGACCCGGATGTCAATGGTCGCGCGCATTTTGAAAGGGGATTGCTATGAATGCGTGATATAGTCTGCCTCTTCTCGCTTTGGTCGTCGCTGCAGTTGTTTATAAGCATATTAAGTAAAAAGAAATAGCGGAAACGGCTCGTGCCATGTTCAAACTATTCCCAGGAACGCTCTACTAACGCCCGCGGAGTAACATCCGGCTGCGGTGATGAGGCACGGCGGCAGCTTAATTGGGCCTATAGCAGGACTGTTACATATGCATACTTATATGTCTGTGCACGTACGCCGCCCTGTGTAAGCACCGTAGCGAGACCTTCTTCGAGGCCCCTAATTGAGAAGGAAGTGTTTGTCCGGCCTGTCCACTTCCGCTAAATTTCTCTCCCAGCTTTCGTGTTTGGCGATGCAGGTTAGCGGGCATACTGCAGAAGCGCTGCGCTGCGCCAGTTAGAGCCTCGGGCGAGGCCAGGTTTCTCTGTGTCCAAGCTCCTCTCCGCCACACCCCCTCTAATTATGGAGCCCGCATCATCAGTCGTAGAGTGGTCGTCCCTAGTATGTAACACTGGTAACGCACACAAAGGGAGCTTTTTGCTGGACCCATGGCATAGAGCAGAGTGCGCGCGAAAATGACTGCACTCTCTTGGCAATCAGGAAGCTTGGCAATCAGGAAGTAGTTATAATTGCGGTAACATTCGCAGTCGTCATGGGTGCCTATACCAGCAGCGCTTGCAGGGAAGGAGGCTGTGTAATAAGATCAACACCTAATCAACTTTCTCATCAACTAGTACCCCTTATCTATGCCCTGTGGAAAAATAAACGCTCTAAAAAAACAGAGCAATTGCTCCTAACGGAGGGGATGGGGCGAAGGTTACTCCTCGTTCGCCAAGTACACCCGACGAGTCAAAAGTACCATCTGAGTTCGACCATCCAACGCGTCAGACCATGCATCCATCGAGTTCTGACGTCGAACAAGTTTAAATGCCTCTTTACATCCGTTCCAAAAATCCAACACGTCAAGACATACACCTAAGGACATTGTTGGGTGTTTTAGGGGCGAAGAAGCTTAGGACCTCGCTTTGTCCGTGGCTTGTCCCTTGGCGTCCGTGTACACAGTGCTGCGCATGCGCGAGAAGCACGGGATTGGATTGGATTGGATTTGGATTGAATTGGATTGGATTCGCAGATTATTGGTTTGGGAGAGTTGGTACATAGCGACGTATCGAAGCGCAGCAAAGACGAGGGCAGGAACACAGAAGACGACACGCAGAGCGATTGGATTAGAATAAATTGAATTGTATCGGATTGGATTGGAATTGTATATACTGTACATACGCGTTGTCACTCATTTACATGCGCGAGTGGGCAATGCCACGGGTTATTTACGGTAAGAACGATCCCCAGTGCTTCGCGCACTCGTCATGATTCACTTCGTGGAGATGCGTGATTTTTTTTCGTAATGCGTTGACACATTAAAATTCTGAATATTAAAATTCTGAATACGCGGTTACAGATCGTTTTAGAGCGAGGGGCGTTTTCGTATAGGTTTTTTTACCCGACTGACCTATACACGACCGCTCTAGTAGACCGGTCCCGTAAACCCCGTAGAATCTGAACGACACGAATAGAGAAAAGGCGGACAGGCAGCGCTTTCCTGCACCAACCGGCGCAGAACGCGTTTGGTGCACGAAGTGTTGGCGCTTTACCCGGCTACTTTCCAAAAAAGGGCCGCACTCCTGCGCCGAGAGCTGTTTGTCGTCCCGGGAGGTGGCGGCGGCGGCAGTTGAAGTGGAACGTCCCGCGGCCCGTTTACGACTGGCCGATCGGCGGCGGCGCCGCTCTTGGGGCGTCTGCGGCACGCGCACTCAGTGATGCGAGAAATTGCGTTTTCCCCGAATCCAGGCGCTGTGGACGAAGCTGGCAGATTTCGGCCGCCCCTTGACGCCTTGCCTCAACCAGGAACCTGGCGACAATGCGATACTGCACAAAGAGGCCCTCTTTATTTGGTGGGGATATTTTTAAGCTGCGAAGTCTGCGTGCTAGGCGACGTCGTTACAAATCGACTTCTTTGCCTCTTTTCCGGCTAAATCGAGACCGAATGTTTTATTAAATTATCATATAATCCATATGATTACTCGGTCGTCTATCTTTGAGCATTGACGCCCGTTTAAATCTATTAAAGTGAGCTAAGAAAGGGGAATGAATTTTCTCACAAATAAGTGACTATAGAATATAGTTAAGCTATAATATATAGCTAGCTACAAGTACAGGTTAAGAAAGGCTTGGTGGCAAAGGAATAGAAGTTTCTACAGGCAGCGTTCCGTATACGCCCGCATGCGATGTGTACATGTCAGTACTGCCATGTTCTGCGTCACACATACAGCTAGTTCCAAGCTGTTTGCTTCTATAGCTTGTATTCACTGGCGAGGCGCGCATGCAGGCAACCGTGTGAGTGCGCCGTCACTGGTTACGTTGGGCTCCGCGGGATGGCGGTACTTGTCCGTGCTAAGCACATGACTGGAGTTAGACGTTCCAAACTCAACCTCACCGAACGTAAAGTAATGCCTCGAGTTCAATGTGAGTGCGATTAATAGCATCTCTCTTGACACCACCGTTGAGAATCGGGTTGAAACGGAACAGACGACGCACGCCGGCGTTTTTTTCTTTGTTTTTCGGCGTGCGGGCGGAGTGGCACAAGCCGCGCCATGTCCGTGGCGCAGCGGTCACATCCGTGGCCGTTTCCAGCGTTGCCAAGCGAAGAAATTGACAGCTAAACTTTTCAACGAGTACCACCTATATATTATTTGTGGAGAAGAACAAAAAAGTCAATCAGAGCCATTATGTGAAGGTTGACGACCAGGGGAACTGTTTGTCGGTTATTGATTGGCCACAAACTTCCGCTCAAACCGCGCCGTCGCGCCGGGGAAGCGTTGATTGAGATTGAAAGTAGGCTTCACTGTGAAACATAGTGCCGGAAAGCCAGCTTACAAAGACCAAGGTTACACCGATCTCCCTAAAGTCGGCTGCTTTATGAAGATCGGTGTACTGTTCGGAAAATGTTTTCCAGATAAGCAATTTTATACCAAAATATGAAGCGCTGGAAGTGAACAGAAGTGAGGGGGAGGGAATGACCTTGATCAATCTACGCGCGTGAAGAACAAGAAAAAGAGAAAAAAAAGCAGGGGATTGTAAAAAGCAAGGTAGTCACTTTTTTAAGATTTTGTAAGTTCAGTCTGATGAAACGATCAAACCATTACCCTAATTTCTCTGGTACGTAATCCAATCTCTCAATTTACAGTTTAATCTAATGTAACCGAGGTCTAATCCAATGCAACCGAGATGAATACACGTCTGTTGCTGTGTTAATCAACGGAGTGCCCCTTGAACTCTTTATCGTTGTGACAGGATTTTATAAAAAAGGCAAAATTAATCTGTGTTTGGCGTCCTTGTTGTAATAACGAGTTTTTTTGTCTACGTGGAGCCATTCTGCAGGTACCCGTCTAAATGTATTACCAGTATAAGTCAACCCGTGTTTTAAAGAATCAAATGATTACATAAGCTCCGTTAGCTCTGGTGGTTTGTGCAGACTTGTGGTTATCACATCCCGTCAGTACGAAACTGCTTCAAAGCTAATTGACATAAATTTATTACAGTGTGTCATTTCTGCATTAGGGTGTACGATCGTATTGGGAAACTCGACACAGGTAATTACTATAGCTAGCAAATATAGTCGGATAATGATAAACTGACACTGAAACCAAATTTGCCGAAATTGTGATGGCTCGTGGTGTTCTTACGTAAGCATCGACAAGTTTTACCGTACTAGAAGTACATTAGAGTTCTAGCTCACATCAGGCACGCTATCCTCACTCGTCTAATATGGCACAATGATCGTATGGTTCGCTGTAAATTTGTTAAAAATGTGGGAAAAGTTACGAACGTGCTCGCTGCCTTTCTTCTTTTACCGTTCAATTATTTACGTTTCGCAGGTGATGTGCAGAACAACGATTTCGTTGCTTTTAACTACATTTGGAAACTCGTTAAAATATATAGATTACAAGTAAAAAAAATTGTCGGTAACATACCCGTTTTTAACCGCGGAACTGTTGTACAGGCCGTAAGTTCGCAGTTGCAAGAAAAAATACCAAGAAAATGCGGAGCGCTCATGAGCGTACGCCTCTCGGCGTCCACCAAGCGTTCCCTGTACACGCAGTGGCTTACGAAAAAAAAAAAAAAGCTGGCAAAAACCACGACGAGCGAGAAAATGACAAGCGCTCGTGAGCGCGTGCTCCGCGGCGACCGCCGAGTACTCGGCTCGCACAGTGGCTTTAGCAAAAAAAAAAAAAAATGTTCCAGCGCTGTCGTTAAGCGCTTCGGCGCATGTAATGCTTCGCAGGAGGAACACGATGATATCAATGTATTTGATGATGACTACCACTAGCACAGCGCAAAGCGGCGACGGAACATGTAAATAAATTTGCAATTTCAAACTTGTCCAAATGCGTTGTGATGTGTCCTTCAGTGCTCACGCATAAAGAAATTCTGCAGCTTCGCTGTGGTTCAGGCCTTGCGGGACGTAGTGCGAGCTTGGTCAGTTGAGTTGGTGGATGTCTACCATGCTGAGGATGACCTTGCATGCGGTCGGCGGTTACCTCGTTTTTTCATGTTAAAAACTCGGGGAAGCTTGCACTTAGCATGCTCCTCGTCTTCGCCGAAGTCAAGAGACATTGCTACACAGGCTGCGTCTCGGAGTAGCATTGACTCGGAAGTATCTTCACACAATCGGACGAGAGGACAGCCCAGACTGCCTTCTGTGCGGTTGTCCTGAGACTATCGAACATTTGCTTAGTGCTTGTCCAAAGTACTCCAGTGAGCGAATGAACCTTGAGACAGCTTTACTACGCTTGGACACTCGCCCTCTGTCCGAACAAAAGATTTTGGGCACGTGGGCTGACAACAGGAAGCAAAGCCTAGCCGTTAAAGCCCTGCGTACATTTCTTGGAGACTCCTCTTTGGATTCTCGCCTCTAAGTTGCGACAAAATTGGACAGACTGCGAAATAATGTCTAAGCAGTTTCTTTTTTTTTTCATGGATGTTAGTCATGTGCTAAAAAGTGAACTGTAGCCATCTGATTCAGCGCCCCGTTGTACGTGAGACGTTTATTGGTTTTACTGCTTGTACATAGTTCATTTGTCGCTTTCATTGTCATTTCCCATACCTTCCATATTCATTCCTTTCTCTTTCTGTCCTCAGTACCCTCCCCTCAGAGGGAAGTAGCAGGCCCAAGATCAATTTCTCAGGCCGACCTCTTCTCCTTTTCAATAAACATTTACCCTCTCTCTCTCTCTCTCTCTCTCTCTCTCTCTCTTGCATGCACCACTCGCCGCCAAGAAGACGACTACATCTTTGATGCATAGGACGTCGGTTACTAGCGCAGCAACTATGCACGTAAACAATGATACTGAAACTTAACTATGTGTCCGACACTGCTCCCCTACAGCAGCTCCGGCATTCAAGCCTTGCGCGTGAGTGCAAGCTTCCCTGAGTTTTTAACATGAAAAAACGAGGTACGTAACCGCCAACCGCACTAACATTAGTACAAAAGTGCGTAGGCGAGCTTCGGCTCTTGGAACTTCACCTGTTCAACTTCGTGTTCACACGATGAATACCGTTAAGTCCATCGAGTCCGCGCAGGAGCGGATACCAGAATTTGTGCGGTGACCGTCTTAACTAACGCGATTTAACCTTTTCACTAGTGCATCGCACAAGTGTTTACTTAACAGAGAGAAAGAGAGAGAGAGAGAGAGAGAGAGAGCTTTGCACACAGGTCTCTCCTCAATCTGTCCTTGCGAGTTGATTTTACTTAACAGCGTGCCAGCGTAACTGTTGCCGGGGGGCTTGTAACGGTTCTCAATTATTCGAACAGGTTAGTGCGGCCATCAAGGCAATGAGACACCCACGAAAGGCAACGCGATTCCTAACGCGGCGAGTCTCCCGCAGTTTATCAAAAAGGTTCGCACAGGTTGCCAAGGTCGGCGCGACAGCTGGCTCCGCCAGACGAAACCCTGGGGGGACATATATATCGCAGAACTGGTTGCCATAATTGTGTACACATTGCTGTTTGAAGATTATGGCTGGATTCGACGTTATCTTGTGGGTGCCATCTTTTCGCTTGCGTGTACGGCAATGTGCGTGCACGCTCAACAGGGAAAATACTCAAACCAAGGTGCTGGAACTGGCACTCGGCTCGTCGCCCGCTTGGCTGTCGTGTCGTGCCCCGCACGCTCTCACGTTCGCTTGTACGATGGCCCTTTTAATCGCTCGTGCTTGACAACCAACGTGCCGTTTGTATTTATGCAACGGGCTGCCTTATTATTGAGTCGTCGATGACGTCGTGTGAGGATCGGTTACGCGGTGGGCTTTCGGAGGGGGATTTCCTTTGCTCTCGCCTTTGCCAATAAAAAATTTCAGCGAATCGAAGCGACTGCTCAGTGCTCACACAGCTGGTGCGCAAGACGGATTTTTTTTAAAGGAGGGATTCGACAGTTTTTGTGCGTGGTGGAAGCAGCCCTGCGGCGTCCGCTTTTGTGTGTGCCTGCATAGCTGTACTGACGGCGTACACAAATCGAAACACGAACGGGAATCTCACATGAGCTCCCACCAACAAGCTGTCTTTCGCGTAAAAAGTTGTTGTTGTTGTTGTTGCGCCTTTCGATATGAAACATACCCAATCAGGGGATCGGCCAATCAACAGGGGACGGTTAAAATAAATGGAATTTTTATCTAATTACGAGACGCTTAGATAAGATAATTTAGACCGGTTGGAAAGAATTTTGGTTCCATAAACGACCGAAAAAAAATCAGGAAAATCAAGGCGAAGGTGACTAATCGGAATCATAAAGAGAATATGCTGGAATTTTCAATGAAGCGCAGGAGGGCAGAGCATACATCCCGGCGGCAGAACCCCGTTTCAGATGCCCCGAACGATAGCAGAGCCGGAACTGATAGGGATATCCCCAAACTGCAAAGCAGCACCTCCACGGTCTGATGTCCGAGACGTGAAAAACGTCGACATGTCAAGAGGTAGTGTTCCACAGACTCGTCTTCGTTACAATAGCTGCACAGAGCTGTTGGCGCCAGACGAGACCTGTGTAAGTACCTATTTAACTGGGGTGCTCGACAACGTAGAACTGTAATAATCACCTCTAAGTTGCGCGGAGGGCACCATTCAGGTTTCCATGAGAATTTCAGATGATTAAAATCGCTTAATGATAATAACACCGATTATTGCTGTTCTTGCAGTTTCAGCATCCTACGGTACCTAGCAACGGTTATTAAAGGTGTCGGCTCAACGACGTCTACAACAGGCCCAGAAAGTGCGATCCTTGCTAGAGAGTCGGCGGTCTCGTTGAGTGTGATCCCCGCATGACCAGGAACCCAAAGAAGGTTAATTTCAGTGAGGTGAGGTGGCAGGAGAGACCGAAATGTCCGCAGAAGGGGAGTGTCTTTAGGGGAAGAAAGGGCTAAGCATACAGAAAAAGAATATGAAATTGTGATTGGAGATTTAATTGATGCATCCGGCTTTCGTAGTGCCAAGACAATTGCCAGGAATTCCGCGTAGAATATGGGGATAAAATCAACCAGACGAACCGGAAAGGACCAGTTAAGGGAAAGGAAAAATATACCTATACCGGATTTTTCTTCTCGTTGAGAGGCATCTGTATATATTATAGCACCTGGCTGCATGGAGGCCAAATGATCCTGGAGAAGACGATTGAGCAGTCGGGCTGGTAACAGTTTAGCATTTTTGGGAAAAATGTTCCGGAAATTGATAGAAAGAGGAGGACTCCTGCCAAGATATGGAATAACCTGATTTATTGCTGCACCCAATGGAGAAAGGAAGCTATGTACCAAAGTGCTTTGCGGACATAAGGATCTGGGCCATTGGTGCACCATAAACGCACCTGGTTCAGCAATAAAGATAAACTGCTCCCAGTTCACCCCAGAGCTATAAGCTCTCAGAAAAGTTTCCACAGTAAGTATCCGAAACCTATTATGCAGAGGAGGAACGCGCGCTTCTAAGTAAAATACTGCATTAGCTGCATTCTTAGGTAACCCTAAGCAGCAGCGAAGAGCGTGCGCGTATCTTCATCTTCTGCATCATCTTCTTCAACAACAACAACAACCACAACAACGAGTACGACAACGACTATGCTCCTCAGGCTAAATTTCAGCTGTAGGATATCTTCCAAGTTTGCTCCCACATACTCCAAGGGATCAATGAAACCTACAAATCAGGCCCTGCACGGGCCCTGCTCAGGCCCGACCCGGGCCCGGTCATTTATTTTTAAGCCTATGGAAGTACCCCGTGCGCGTGAACAGGCCCGGTCTTAGACGCTGAAGGAAATTTCTTTATTATATTGGTTGAGTGCCCTTTATAGTGGACAAGTAGTGTGTACAGCACTCACGGATTGAAATGGAAAAAAAAAACCCGACTAAGTAGTGCACGCACTTTAGCTTCCATCGTGTTCAGTTCACGTCACATCGGCGTAATAATGGCTAGTCGTATTCTTACGTCAGAGCCACCATCACATTTGTTGACCAGATTCTTGGCGACATCACGTGGCTGTCTCGGGCGCAAGTTTGTATGCTGATATTTAGTATGCCGCGTTTCAATTCACGAGTACTGTACGAGCATTGAAATGTTTTACCCGCAGTGGTTGCTCAGCGGTGCTGTCTCTAGCACGCCAGTTCGATTGCCGGCCACGGCATCCGCATTTCGATGGTTGCGACATGTAAAACGCACGTCTACATATATGTGCACAGCTCTAGCTTGCCTTAATTAATCCGTTTCGCGCTACGGAGTTCCTCATAATAATATCCGTCATATGTCATACCAAAATAATATAAAATCTTGATGCAATACATGAAATGACATTGAAATGGGAGTGCAGTGACTATCACACCGAGCAAAAAACGTTTTTAAAACGATGCGTACAACTGATTGATGATTGAACGTAAGGTTTAACGCGCCGACGCAACGCAGGTGATGAGGCACGCCGAAGTGGATGGCTCCGCATTAATTTTGACCACCTGGGGATCTTTAACTTGCGCCGAAATCTCGTACACACGGATGTTTTTGATTTTCGCCTCCATCATGAAGGCGGCCACCGAGGCCGGTAATCGAACGCGCGTCCTCGTGCTCTACTGAAGGACCGCGGCAAGGGAAGCGTACAACTAACAATAAAAAGCGTGTGAAAGTACACTCAGGACATGCTTCTTAATGCTATTTTATGCGCTTCACGTCGGAACGATTGTTACACGGCAATATTCTCGCAGCAATATTAATGGCTCAGACACATGGCTTCAAGCCCGAACCCGGCCCGGGCTCACGGCTTCGAGCACAAGCCCAGCCCGGGCTCACGGCGTTGAGCGTGGGCCCGGGCCGGGCCCGCCGATAAATGCTTCAGGCCTACCGGCCCGGCCCGCGGGCCGGGCCGGTATTGGGCTTTTGGGTCAGCCTGAACACGTGCAGTGCTCTAGGGAGGGGTAAAAAGGAAACGATGTGCACTGGGGATATTACTGAGCTCACCTGCATACAACACAAGCTGGGGAGGACGAGTAGAGCACTGCACGGGCCCGGGCCGGCCCGAAAGCCCGGGCCCGACCCGGCCCGCGGGCCGGGCCGGGCCGCCCGAAGTCGATTATCGGCGGGCCCGGGCCGGGCTCGGGCTCAGTGCCGCGGGCCCGGGCTGGGCTCGGGCTCAGTGCCGCGGGCCCGGGCCGGGCTCGGGCTCAGTGCCGCGGGCCCGGCCGGGCTCGGGCTCGACGCCACGGGCCCGGGCCGGGCTCGGGCTCGACGCCACGGGCCCGGGCCGGGCTCAGGCTTGAATTCATAGGCCCGGCCGTTAATAGTTCCGACGTGAAGTGTAGAAAAGAGCATAAAATTCAAGATTCTGAGTATACTTTTACGCGCTTCTTGGTGTTAGTTGTACACATTGTTTTAAAAACGTTTTTTCCTAGGGCTGATAGTCACTATACTGTAACTTTAATGACATCTCATGTACTGCATCAAGATTTTATATTTTGGTGTATAACATATCAAAGATACGGTTACAAGGAATGCCCTAGCGGGGAAGGAATTAATTAAGCCACCCTGGAGCTGTGCACCTATGTCTATGTACGTGTGTTTTAGATGTCGAACCAATCTAAATGCGGCTGCCGTGGCTGGAAATCAAACTCTCGTGCTAGAGAAGCGCCACCGCCTAACAACCACTCTAGAGAAAATATTTCAACGCACGCACATACTCGTGGATTCAAATGGAGAGCAAGAAATTTCATTAACACCAACTTGTGACCGAAACAACCACATGAAGTCGCCAAGAGTCTGGTCATCGAAGGTGATGGTGTCTCTCGTGTAAGAATACGAGCTATTATTACGCCCATGTGGCGTGAACTGCAGATGGTGTGAGCTAAATAACGTGTACTTTTAAACCCTTATTTTTTGCGTTACAATTCAGGGCGTGCTTGTACAGACTAGATGCTCCGTCTGATTTCCCACTACGAAGACACTCGACCAAATATAATAAACAAATTTTCTTCACCGTCTAAGACCAGGCCTGGTCACACACATGCGGGCCCTCCCTAGGCTCAAAAAAAAGACCGTGCCCGGGCTGGGCGTGGGCTTGAGACGACGGGCCCGGGCCGGGCTTGAAATTGAGACGACGGGCCCGGGCCGGGCCCGGGCTAGGCTCACGTGTGAATGCCCGGGCCCGGGCTGGGCCCGGGCTCGGCGTTACGGGCCCGGGTCGGGCTCAGGCTTCACAAAGCGGGCTCGGGCCGGGCTCGGGCCTTAAAATCAGGCCCGTGCAGTGCTCTAAGGACGAGTAGAGGGAGAATCACGGGATAACGGAGACTGTAAAAGAGACAGAGAAAGGAGAAGGAGAGGAAGAGAGGAAGAAAGGAGTAAGGTTGGCATATGCCCTCGGGCCTTTAAGGGTCAATAAATGAATTGAAATATCAGCAATGTCCCGGAGCTGACAGGGAGGCGCCGGTCGCGCTATAATATTGTCTCTACCGGATGTATGAACCCGGCGCCTATCCTTATTATTCAATACAGCAAATCCCCCATATAACTACACCCCAACATAGCAAATCTCACCAGAGTGCCAGCTTCGCTGGACTTTCCTCTCCACATGGCGGAAGGGCACTGATTTTTCATTGCCTTTACTTTTGAGAGTTTAGCAAGTTCCCAAGTTTCTGCCCATGGGCTTCTTTTTAATGACAGAGGCAGCCTGTGGTTCATTACCGGAGAGCGCTTAGTGAATGCACCCCAGCCCATACTAATTCTGCGCCTGCTTTCTTTCCGAGGGTGCGGATCAACAGTGACAAGATGTCTAAGATTGAATTACATTCATCCAAATCTTCTGTTGTTTCTTTACGAGGGCTGAAGGGGAGGCTTTCCACATGTCTATTTAATATTACGTGCGATTTCTTCGCAGTTGTTTTTATCTCTACCGCCGAGATTTCTGAGTGCAGTTCCCGAAGCATTTTTTTGCAGGGCTTCTTCCTGTTCACAGCACATGACAGTGCCATTCACAAACTTTTTGGGAGTCGACACTCCCCCTCTGAGTACTATTCCTGACTTTTGCTAATCAGGCTTCCTAAATGCCCCCTTTGAACAGGCTGTAAATAAGCACGGGAAGATCGCGCCTTCTTGCCTGTATCCCTTCACGATCGGTAACTTCCCACTTTTCTATGAAATATTATCGTGCGCATACATGCGCTGTTTGCGTCCTCCGGTAGCCCCACGAAGTCTCCTTCTCCTTGGCTTCTCAATGCTTTCTTTACTGAAGCGGTGTTAACTAAATGCAATCCTTTTTTGTAGTCTATGAATGTCATGTAAAGAGGTGCATCATACTCCGCGTATTTCTCTATCGCCTGACTCATGAGGTGAATGTGGATGGGGCATACTGTTGTGTAGCCTATCCTAAATACAGCACGCTCCTTGGCTTGTTGGAACTCTGGGGTGTCGCTTATGCGGTTAAATACTACCTCAGTCAACAACTCGTGTCAGCACAGAGGAGGCTGATGCGTCCGTTACACTGAAGCTTTTTCACGTAATCGTTCTGGTGAATTGAAATTGCGTTGCTGTTTTTACAGGCTAGCGGTACCCCTATGTCTTGAACTAAGCACCTTGAAAACAATACTGCTAGCTTTTTAAGTTCAAATTATTTCCACACTTTAGTAGGTCTACCTCGTCTTTCTACCTCGTCTTCAGTCGCCGTTGGAACCTCGTCAACCAAGGTTGCAAGTTTCCATAAATCACCTCCGTTACTTTCATTATCTCCTTGATATTATTCATTATGTTACCATTTTCGTCTCTGAGTGCAATAATTCTATGGGCTAATATCAAGTTCCTCCTTCGTGTCCATAAAACACCTTCTCACTTTAATGTTTTCTTTTAATCTATATTGCCAGGGTTGTAGGCTCGATTTCGACCAATTTCGCTTCTGTACATCAGTTATGCCCATTACAACGGTTGCAACCATTTCTCTCTCTCTCTCTCTCTCTCTCTCTCTCTCTCTCTCTCTCTCTCTCTCTCTCTCTCTCTCTCTCTCTCTCTCTCTCTCTCTCTCTCTCTCTCTCTCTCTCTCTCTCTCTCTCTCTCTCTCTCTCTCTCTCTCTCTCTCTCTCTCTCTCTCTCTCTCTCTCTCTCTCTCTCTCTCTCTCTCTCTCTCTCCTCCTTCCTTCCTTTCTTCTTTCTTTCTTTCTTTCTTTCTTTCTTTCTTTCTTTCTTTCTTTCTTTCTTTCTTTCTTTCTTTCTTTTTTTTGTAGATAAAGAATTCTACTGCAAGGCTAACTCCTTGCTTTCCCGATGGCTCTGCTAACACAGAATCCGTCCGCTATTCAGCAAACACCCTGGAGCACTCACTTTTACGCTAACATCGCTTAATACAATGACGCACCACTTGCGGTAGTTGCTGTAATTAGTAGCAAATGATTTTAGAGTTAATCTTATTTCTATATAAACCTATATGCACACATGATACGGTATTCGCGTACATACCCAAGACCCCATTGAGTGAATTTAAGGTTTCGGCGTACGCCTGCCTAGCGGGAGGTTGCCGGCAAAAAGATGTCTTATAGGCTGATCGCTTCTCTTATCTAGGAACCCTTAAACCATTAAAAAACCACGTTTCTCTGACAAAACATAAAAAAGGGAAACAAAAGCTGCTCCAGCTTGCCTATGGCAGGTTTACAGACAATGAAAAGTGTAAGCATCCAAAGAATATTGTTGTTAAAAAGCCGATCTATCTTTGAACAAAAATAATTAATAAATGTAAATAAACCCTTCTCCCTCCCTTTCACCTTTCTGTACGAGTGAAATGCCTGCAGATTCATTGGGAAATTCTCCCGGTGGTTAGGCACTATTGAGGGCCGTCGTTATAGACATCACCCTACCGCACCACTCCGTTATCATTATCATCGCGCACCGGCTCGTGGCTTGCTGCCATTGACCAGCTACTCGCAAGTCACGAGCTTCGCGTTCAACAACAACAACAACCCGACCTGCCAGCGCTGCCTCACCGCACCGTTCCATCCAAACGACGCTCCCGCGGTTGCTCATCCCACAAGGTCTCTCGTGAAGTCCACGGACTTGCTGATTGAACGCGACTCCGCGGAATCTCTCAGCCGATCATTCGCGTCCGCTACTACCCTACGACGTAGCAAAGAGGACATGTCATCGCCAGAACTATCGGTGAGCTCTGCAGCCAACCGTGCCAGCTCGCCATCCGATCAGCGTTTCGGTGGCTTCTCCGTTGTGGCGGCTTACCGGGGACCAAGACAAGAGTCCGCTTTTGCCGGGAGTGGTGGAACGCGGCTCGATTACCTTGTTAACAAGCCTCCCCAACCTGCCGGCTTTTTTCTACAGCACCTACAAGAGGTTTACGGGAGTGTGCTGCTGCAGGACATCGGCGTATGGGACTCTGCGAAGAAAGGATCCCTTTGCGACGCTGTTGGATCACTTCCGCCCATCGATGGACCCAAGCTGCGCGGCCGAGACACGCAACAGCGCAGCGGCTGTGCACCAGGCAGCTTCCCCAGCGATGACTTTGGACCGAATTGGACGCTCGGCACGGGGATATGGCTCCCGGTCGCCGGTAGGAGGACACAATGATTGTCCGCGATGCTCCGTTGACCGGATCCGTACCTGGCGGAAGTATAGCCCGGAGGTCATCATAGCTGTGGTTCGTCTCGGGATATCTGCGTTGGGCGGAGTGTTGAAGAATGGGAAACAATGAGTGAATATTTGTAATTTTCGTGTTGAGTTCGATGCTAGAATAAAGTTCATTCAGAGGCGTAACGGCTGTGTTGTCTCGTCATGACTGGCAAGATACCAGCGATGTCACGCTCTGGAGTTGACCTTAACTACCCTCCACAGCTCCTGGACCACGGAACAGCCGCCACGACAAATGCTGAGTCAGTAGCCTTTGGAGCGTTTCACTCTGTTTCTTCAGTGTTTGTAGTGGAAGCCTGACGCACCAGCCGGCCCAGCGCATAATCGTATACAGAACGGCGGGTGTGTTACAACACTAAGGTGTCGTGAGGCCTTTCCGTGAAAGGAAAATACGCTCGTTCAAGAAAAGGACGCCTTCGGGGTTTATTTTTCGGCGCTTTACGGGGTTTGATCTTCCTCATGCCGGTCGCGCTTTTCCGCCTTAGACGACGACGCGATAAAGCACGTACCACGGGTTTCCTTCCAAGGCGCATCATTACTTCCGACGGTGTGAGGTTGTGCGAAGGATGAGGAAAGGGGGGGGGGGGGTGAGAGGGCAACGGGCTGAAAGGGCGTCTACACTGGATGACAGCATATGAAATGGGAGCCAGGCCCTTGCACCCATTTTTCCGTCAGCTGGCATTGACCAAGGACAGACTGACCTGCGTCGTTTTGCGCTTTCCCGCGCTCATAGCTGCGTTCCCTTTGAACGTTATGGGTTCATCTCCCGTAGGAATGTGTCAACCAAGAACTATGTTTGATGAAACAATCCGTTAATTGCTCAGGCTATTTGGCGATTAAGGTAGCGTGAGAGAGTAGGGTAGGGTGTAGAGAACTGCGGGTATGAGGGGGAGGAAAGAAAGATGATACCCAAGCACGCCTTATGATGTAGCGATTGCGAAAGAATCAGAGTTCAATCGCGAAACATATTCCTTCATCAATATAGTAGTAGTAGTAGTAGTAGTAGTAGTAGTAGTAGTAAACTTTATTCACAACAAAGGTAGAAGAGGAGGGGGTGGAGTCAAGGGTGGAATCCTATTTCCAGGACTCCAGTGGCGAAAGCCCCTAGCTTGGCTCTTTCCAGCAGTTCTCGCTGACTGGAGAGGTCCGAGCTGGACAGCTGTCCAGCTAGTGCCGCTTCCCAGGACTCTATTGATGTGTTGTAATTATTTTGTTGCCATATGGTCGGGCACTTCCATGTAGTGTGGAAGAGGTCTGCATTCTGACGGCATTTATGGCATTCTTCGTTATACTTATCAGGAAACATAAGTGCTAATCATGACTTATGTGGGTAGGTATTGGTCTGGATTTTCCTGAGATTTCTGGCCTCCTGTGCGTCTAGTAGAAGGTGAGGTGTCGGCATTGTTTTTCTGGTTAGTCGGCATAACCGTAGTCAGTCGGCAGCCACACTTTATGGAGGAAGGGCGTATGAATGCTCGAACTCCCCGCGGTCCATGATTATAATCACCCTGGTTCTTGTGCGTCTTTGTCTTCTTCTTCTGTCGATTACTAAGACTTAGAACATACCTTCGCTCTCATCCTCTAGCAAAGAGGACATCTAGCCGAAGCGCACTTTCCTGCTTCTCTACTGTGATTGGCATGCTCAAATCACTCCTGTAGGCTTCAGTACATGTCTTTAACACACGTTTACGACTCGAATGCCCCAGCGCATCTCACCATACTCAGGTACAACTTCAGAACGGCAATGATGATGATGATTGATGATGTTTTTTTGCGAGAGTTTGCCTTACAGCATAACAGTTATATGTACAACATCACATTTGTTTCACGCAGAAACGTCAGCAGAGACCGGTACTGAGGGCCCCATATCCACCGATGTAGATCAGAGGGTTTCCCAGGATTGCTATTGGTTTAATTCCCCTTTGTATCCGGGTGATGACATGTCATCTTACCAAAAAGGAATAATATACCTATGTTTTACACTTTTGGTTCAATACTAGCGCTGCTTAGGGCAGCTACAAAAAGCTTATTAGGCACAAAATACTTTTTTTTCTGTTACAGGTGGTAACTGTCCTAGGCAATATTCCCCTCTCTGCTTTTCGTCCACCAGCATTCTAATCTTCTTTTCGTCCCCTCGACAGCCTTGAAGTTAACTTTCTCTGTGATACCCTTAAATCCTAGGGCTTCTGAAAGTCCAATATTCCCTTCATTTAGATTTGGATGGATACCCTCACATTCTAACACTATGTGCCGCATAGTTTCTGTTTCTTTTCCGCAGACCACGCATACCCCATCATTTTGTGAATACTTCCCCACAAAACTCTTAGTTCGCAGGCAACCTGCTCTAGCCTCAAAAAGCAAAGCACTGCCCTGGGAATTATCATAGAAATTTTCCCTTCTGATGTCCGATTTCTCCGCCCTGTACATCTCTAACGACGCTTTAGCTTCCATTTTTTCTCTCCATTCATCCGTTTCTATCTGCCTTGCCTCTTTTTTGGTTACCTTGGCTGTTTGGGATTCTGCACTGTTCTTTCCGTATTGCATCGTTAGGCTTCTAGTCTTTCTTAACCACTGCATGTCCACGCTTTTCCAGTATAGGTACCTAAAAACCTTAGCTGCCCACCTACGTTGATCCATTGCTCTCAACCTCCTATCAAAAGATTGCAAGTTTGCAATGAGGACATGCGCAGAGAAGGAATGTGCTTCAGGTCCTTGTGATCTGCCGGGAACAACGAGGAGCATGCGGGTGGTTTGCATTCGAAACCCTGGAGAGGACGCGCAGATAAAGCTGCGTTCACCGCCACTGCGCTGTCTGTGATGGTAAACGCGCAAACGTCGACTACACTTGCCGTCCAAACTTGCCTTTTGTGGAGGATGTCTTCCTGCATGGCACTCGCGTACGATACTGGCGACGATGTGCTTTTCCTCGACTCGGCAAGGAGCTTCACGTGGGGCTCCGAGGCTTCCGGAATGACACGGCACTGCTGCATTTCGGGCGACGGAGCCTCGAGTTTTATTGCGCGAGCACGGCGGCAAATCAACGGACGGCCGTACACACATAGCAATGCTACATTTTAGCGTGTTGTCGAGGCGCTATATAATACGTAATGATACATTTCCCGTGAAGGAGGAGGCACGAATTTTTCGAAAAAATGGTTTGTTTATTAAGTCTGAGATCGATCTCCCTTTGTGATGCGTTTCTTTTAGGGGCGAAGCCCCTTAGGGGCTGGGGCTGTTGGCGTCTCCTGTCGTCGTCGTCGTCATCGTTATCGCCGTCGTAATCGTCGTTTCATGTAGCAACGGTACTAAAACACCGGGAAACTCGTTTACGCTTCGCGCCTGAACGTAACGCGTATACTCAAAAAACACCGGGACACTCGTTTACGCCTGCTACGCGCTAGGGAGCTTCGTGCTTCAAAGACGAGAGACTTTTACAGCCAAGCTGTATTCCTCTACCCCCAACGGTTTCATCTCCGTTGGCAAAAACTCCAATGCGCCAACAATACACTTATACACTGTATGCTTCGCACCTCACCAGGTTTTACGTTAGTGGAGATGGCCCGAGATTTTTTTTTTGTTTTCCCGCGAGCATCAACTTTCCCACACATCGAATTTCCCGGAACAACTATATAAATGTTTCCAGAGTTTTCGGTTTCGCAGCAAGGGCTGTTGATGGGAAGATTTCCGGATTTCTCGCTACGTAACTTAGCTCGCAGAATCGCGATGGGAGGGGAGCGATATTATTAAGTTTTGTTGTCCACCGGAACCCGAACTGAATTTCGGCCTCTACTCCCGCAGTCACGACCTCGCGCAGCGTGATGCTAATCTCAACCGTCACCTATCAGAGAGTTAGGGCGCATTTGACGTTGAGGTCTGAAAAGCTTGTGACGTTGCTTGCCTCAGCTTTTGACAATTACCCCAAAATATTTTTTTTCCTTTCGCTTACCTCGTTGCCCGCCAACTCTATTTTTCAAGTTTCAGGTAACAAACAGCACCAAGAAAATTGGCGCACGGCCGATAACTAGGTTGGTCCTCTCAGTGCTCGCCTGGTTAAACTTTGCAGAAATTATTAAAGAGAATTCGGTCGCAGATGCGGCAACTCACGCCGAATAAAAAAAAAATTTCCGCCACTGCAGTTGCAACGCCGGAGCATATAAAATATGATCGACCTACATCGTTCACTTCCTCTAAACACGGGGCGCGCGCTACCACAAGAAAAAAGATTTTTTGAACGTTTAATTTTAGCAAGCCCTTGTTTACATTAGACGCTTAAGACATCGACCCAAAGTCTTGCCAACTGCTCGCACTCATTATGCTTCGTGAAAGGCTGAAAAAGCGCCCTCGGATCGCTGGCCGTAGCGTGCCTCGTCTTTGTAATGTTAGTTTCGGTTTCTTCCGCGTCTCGATCGCTTTCCCCTCTGAGCTGTCTCCCAAGCGCTGGTCGACTTCATCCGTTAGGTCAAGCGCCGCCTTCTCCATCTACGAGATCGTCCCTACCTTTTCCACTTTCCCATGACCCGGCTTAACCCTTCCTTCGCGATGCCAGCTATGCGGCTGGGGAGGCACAATCGAACCGTGTATGAAACCAACAAACGCGTCCCTGCTTTACTTCATTTGCATCGTGCGTGCGTTGCAGCGGAGGAGGAATCAAATGGCAGAATCCATTTGATATCAGGAACCATGTCGCGCTGACCCTTGACGTGCGGGGTCTCAACTTTCCTCCATCCAAACGCAGACTCGGAGCGAATGATACCGTCCTCCATTAGATGGAATTCCCTTTCCGCGCTGCTTGCAAAGAGGAGGCGAGAAATCGCCGATTGCTAATAATATGCATGTCGGGTGAGAAGGTCCCAAGCTGGGCCTGTGTTCTCGCAATTCGCGTACACAGTTATTCTGCCGTCACCGTTGTCGCTTACGGATTTCTGATACAGCCGCAAAGAGTTTTGTTATCCCAGTCGATGGAGTCGCTTTTACCGTCAGATCTCGTGGGTGAACTACATTGGCTCGACGTATACACGTCTTCATTTACACTCCCTCACCGTGCGTTTACACACAGAGAGGGCAGAAAATGTATTCCGTCACGAAAACAAAGAAGCAGAAAAAAAAAAAAAAAGAAACACTCGCGGGCCCCCGTCGCAGTAACCGGGCGCCTAGTAGCAGCGCATTGTGAGGAGCAGAAAAACCCGACTCCTCCGGCAGAAGCCAGCAGCGTCGTCTAAGTGCAGCCCGCAAACACAGTTTTCCACGCGAATCCGCCGCGTAATGCGCGCAGGACGCCTATTATACGCGGCGAGTGACGTGCAGCGTCGACAATGGAGCGGCTTGCGCGGGGCGTCCCTAAGTGCTGCGTGCGAGGATGTGCACGAGCGCGCGACACGCCGCGGACAACGGGCGGCGGCGTCGCGCGATTTGGGCGAAACGCTTCCGCGGCCCGAGCGAAAACCGTCAAGGCGCACGAGCGTCGTCTCGAGACGAGAGTCCATTGGCCCTCGGCGCGGAGAAAGCGGGTCTGACCCAGACTGGGCGCCCGCAGAAGACGCGGGGGGCGAGGAGAGGGGAGGCACTCCTTTTAAAAAGCGGCGCCGGCCGGTAGGCCGAGTACAGTGTTTGTGTACTCGGAGGAGTTGGGAGACGTCTTTGGCGACCAGAGCTCGGACCCGCGGCGACCTTTGCTCCTCCTGCGCTCCGCCGCCGCCGCCGGCCGACGACCGCTCCGCGTCCACGAGGAAGAAGCGCAAGTGGGTCAGTGGGGCGCATCGCGAAGGGACCGGGTGGAGTGAACGGGGCCAGGCAGACGAGCGCCAGTAGTGCGTCGTCCCGCGCAGGACTCGGCTGCGGCGACCATGCGGACCCTTGTGCTACTGCTCCTGCTCGGTGAGTAGTAGCCGCCGCCGCTCGAGCGCGCCCAAGCCGCGCCATGCACCGCGACGTCGACGACAATGGCAGTGCCCAGCAGTCCGACCTCGCCTACTGTTCCGCCGACGCTGGCCACCTTTGTGTTGACGTCTTTAGGCTCGAATAGAAGGATGCCACGGTTGAGGTGTAAGCTAAGGCTACGGTGTGGTCGTATGGACATCGACGTCACCATTTTTCTGCGTTCTCGGTCGGTTGCGCTGAAGTACACGGGCTCTAGCCGGGGGACCCTGTGTCACTCTCTTTCTAACGCGTCGGGCGTAACCGTAAATGCGACGTTTTGTCAACCATCACTGATGTCGACAATTGATTTGTACTGCTACTTTCGGTGGAGCGCTAAAAGAGGCCGATTACCACTGAACACCGCGGGACACGCCTCGATGTTAATCTTGCCACTCAGGTTCTTCCTCACTCAATACGTGGCACGTATAGTACGTGTTTTACCATTGGTTTCCACTTCAAAAATCACGAACCAACTGACCCAGCAGTCTACCTTAGTATACATCTTTCAGTGACATGCTGCGCTGTGCTTCTTCTTCGGGTGCAGTCCCGCTATCAGACGTCAACACTTCAGGGACAGCTTAGGCATTATTCGACGGTGAACGTTACCAAAAAGGCAGGGAGCCTCGTACCCGAGCAGCCGGGGCAGCATCATTTGCGCGAAACTAATGAAAAATTCATTGTCATCGGCTTAGGCGGCGTTTCTCAACCGGACTTCTTCGCTCTGAGTTTCGTACGAATGAATGACAGACGTATGCCAGCGCACTCCCGCCCGTCGTACCAACGGGGTCGCCGTGTGTAATGTCTGTCAGACGATGGACGACAGCTCGAATGATCTCCACGTTAACCCCATTGCGTAAACGGTTGTCGACCCAACGGAGTGCCGTCACACGGCAACGACTTTCAGCGTTGCTGTTCCTCTCACACCGCAGAAGCCTCGGCAACGCTTGAGCAATCCCCCGTACGCGCTGTGACCGGAACGACGCCCTCGCGCGCTGAGCTAGGCGGGATGAGCTGCTGACGACTGTATGTATAAACGCACCGACGTGGCTGCATGCGGGGAGCGGTCAAGGTAATCGCGGTCTGTAGTTTAGCGTAGCGGTGTGCATTCCTCGGGCGCGAGGTGGACCGCTCTCCAGCGGACGGCCTCGGCTCGCTCCGACCACGGCGCTGAACTAATGATGTTAATAAGCTGGAGGGCGCGCGGTCTCTTCTATTGTCTTTGAGCGCTGTCGAGATTGCGGTGGTTGGATTCCACTTTCTTTCCGAGGCTGAGGTCTTTGATTATCTTGGAAACAATTTACACTGAGATGGAGGTGGTGGGAGACTGCGCTTCTGCACTGCGACGGGTAGCACGCTTCTTCATCGCGAGCTGTGAGGGACACCGTCAATAGCGAAAGGCCGCGGGGTAATTTCCACCGACTGGGATTGTCCTATTAGCACTAAAATTGCTTTACGGGACAACCATGCGAACAAACACTCTTAGAGCGCGCCGAACAAAAGGAAAACGCGATGCTTTAATGATGTGCAACGACTTGGCACTTAAAGTTTGGTAGCTCCACAAGTGTACAGCCAATGCTGAAGAGACACTAGGTCTCTTCTATTTGTAATTTTTTGGACTGCACGGAACTGCCCCAGAGCAGCTCCATATTTTATTTGCCCATAGAAGTTTTATGGCGAGAGCAGCTAGCTGCAGGACTGTCCACTAGCTGCTCAGAATTGCTACGGACAGGCAGATAAGTGTCTAACCACTAAGACACCCAAAAGGAAGGGATCATCTTAACCTAATAAAAGTGTTTATCCCTGCAATGCTGTCTTCAGCGGGGGAATATTTTGGTGTGTGTAAAATGTATCGGCAAATGCACACGCATTTAAAATTATCTTTATTCTTGACCTTTACTTTTTAAACAGAATTGTGCGTTCAAGGGTGCTGTATTCTTTTCCTCATCTTCGCATGATTTGACGGCGTCCGTGGTGAAGGCTTGGCCGCGAGTCCGGAGGAAAGGGGGGGGGGGGGGGTGCAGACAGATTGCGAGCACATACATCCGATGCAAATTTTGCCTGAACAAGCACGATGTCGGTATCGACCAAACAATAGGTGATCATGTAGGTTGTAATACTGGGACAGCATCAAACAGCATGCCAGAGCTACGTGACGTCGTTGGGGAAATTCGCGACGTACGCACCAAGGGCACCTGGTGTTTTCTTTTGTTCCATGCTGTAAACATCCGTTACGCAGCAAAATGCACAAAATTACCTGGGTTCGTATACCTGCGGAATGCAATAAAAACAAAAGTTTGACCAATTCTTTCAGCGGCCCTCGAACGTTAATCTGTTTGTGAACACGAACTTCTTTGTATAGAAAGTGAGAAAGGGAAGCTAGAGCAAGTAGAACACACGCATACGTACACAAATACATGCAGGCACGAAGTTACACTCCTCCTTTTAAGTGTAGTAAAACGAGCAATGCGCGCGATTATGTGGAGCATAACATATTCGCCTGATTTTCCTTAAAACTGATTTGCGACGGGCTCATGAACTTGCATTCATTCGTCCACTCGTAAATCGACCGCAATTGGGGGCCCAGCACACTCCTCCCCTTTGTTTTTCTGTTACAGCGAATATTTTCACTTCACTCGGAAAGTGCAAATGAGTCGTTTGTACAGTACAATTGGTACAGTCACTTTGCACACATCGAGGTTTTTCATGCGTAAGCACGTTTAGTCTACTTCCCCTCGAAATCTGTCCGACTGTCCGCAACTCGTGGCGTCCTGCGCTCCATATAGGTATGCATGGACGGCATGGAGCATTTAATGAAAATATCTATTAAAATAAAAGGCCCTTAAATACAATGCCCTATCCCTAATGGCCCGAAATTTAACACGTATATGTGCTAACATACAAATCTGCCTTATATATAAAATATACGCATATACGCATAACATACCCTAAAGCTAACATACGCATATGCGCGGAGATGAGCTCCTGAAAAGAATGCTTGCTTGCTTACGGTCTGAAATTCTTCCTCGGGAGTTTCTTCATCTCTTTATACATTTTCTACAGTTTAATTCTATGGAGTACCTGTAATATCAGCGCGAGTTCATTGTGGTCATGCTTTTCAAATCTTCAAAAACGTACACAAGAATAACGTCGAGTGTGTTTTCTGTGGGTTGCCATATTCAAGGTCTTTCTCTGCCAGTGGGACTCGTATTCAGGCCAACAAAATAAAAACAGTACCTTTCGTAACGACTTTCTGCGCCAGCTTGCTTTTGTTTTAAAATGCACTTCGCGAAGACCAATGGTCTAAGTTGTATCGGTGCGTCGTCACCGAAAGTGTCAACTTTAGCAAAAGAAGGCTGGCACAGACGGGATCTTTGACGCGATTCATACGCCTGGCGGCCGGACGGATGTACTTACAGTGGCGTTCGCGAACGTTGCGGAGTCTCGAAGCTGGGGCGGTAGTCTCGTGTTTGTCCGTTTTGAAAACGTCTATTTTGCGTCAGTTTTACTGTGACGTACTTCCAGTCGTAAGTGGGCTTTGGGTTGACCTTTGCGCAACTATTCTTGCAAACATATTTTTAAATGACTAAACCTATTTTAAACTATCTTTTATGTGTTTATTGTTCCGCCAGCGAACCAACAACAAAGCGATGGAAAATCGTCTGCTCCAAATCGTCTGCTCCGAGAAGCCGCGGCTCAACGCAATAGCTCCGCCGTGCTTGCATGGCGTCACATCCGGGTGCTCGCTTTTAGCCAATTAGACCTTGCTCAAAACGGACACTTTTGAAACGGTCACAAAACGGACAAAGCACGAGAATAGTACCCCTGGCCTCCCCGCTGCGCGGAATTGTTCGCTATTTAGAAGAAAAAAGAGAAAGGAGGAGAAGATAACTGGAGAAAGAAAACATACAGATCAGACGAAATCGCAGAAACACTAACCACACCGTCACCCAAGCGTGGCTGTGCCGCAAGCTGGCGGTGGCAAATAATAGCCGCTCGGGCGCTGCAGCGGAACAAATGTCGCCGACCTAATGCAGGGCTATAGTACCGCTAAAGCCGAAGTAAATCACTCACACACTCCCTTTTTCACAACCGCGCAATGTAACAGGGAAAAACGACTGCGTTTAGATATCCACTCTGTTAAATTGCTGGAAAGGACAATTTAGTGGTCGCGAAACGTGATGACCGGCGTTGTCGTATTCTCCATCCTAGGGTCATATATCTGCACCCGCCGCGGTGGCTCAGTGGCTAAGGCGTTGCGCTGCTGAGCACGCGGACGCAGGTTCGATTCCCGGCCGCGGCGGCCGCTTTTCTGGTGGAGGCGAAAAGCAAAAACGCCCGTGTGTAAAGGATTTCGGCGCACGTTAAAGATCCCCAGGGGGTCAAAATTAATCCGGAGCCCTCCACTACGGCGCGCCTCATCGCCTGCTTTGCGTCGGCACGTTAAACCTTACAATCAATCAATCAATCAATCAATCAGGGTGCCGGCGGTGCACACGTTGTTTTCAACACTCGCGTCTACCGAATGCGCGATAAAGCACATAACACCATTAAAGAAGTGAATGGATTCAAAGCAGTTTTGCCTTGTGTGTCTTTGTGTCTTATTTCTTAGCGGTCTTTCTTTTTTTTTTCTTTTTGCGTAAGGTCTGGTGCATTTTTCGCGCCTCCAAATTCGCACTCAGCTACAGCGCTTTAAGCCGACACCTGAACATCCCACAGCTGCGCCCGTCGCACCATGGGGAGCTCTACCGACTGTATCCTCTCGTATAACAACCTTATAACAACGAAGCAAAATGAAGTCATGGTTCTTACTCATGAAATCTTCAAGAACTTCGAGCGTAACCACGTAGACAAGCAAGTTTAAACCAGATAAATTTTATAGCCATTAGCACGGGCGTCGAAAGTACATATTTCGGAGCCTGGAGTAAGGTGAGGGTTAGAAAATCAATCATCGTTGAGGAGGAAAAGGAGTACAACGACAGTAAAATTGTCGTCCGACACCATCAGCCAGTTGCTGCCCACTGCAGGAGGAAAACATTTCTCGTATACAGACTTTTCAAAACGCCCCAATTTCGCCCCATTATAATCAATTCCTTGCCTAATTACCTAATTCCTCAACCGAGCTTTCTTCTGATCCGTCTCATCTCGGTTAAACCATTCAGTGGTGCTCACATTAAAAACAACTGTCCGAAGGGGCAATGGTCCTCCTCCTTACTCGCTTGAACCATCTCTATGGTCGACGTTCGTGATTATTACTAAGTTATTTTATGCCACTATAGTATAAGCTATGTCAGTACTGTCTAATAGATCTATATTTTATGGCTATCAGTAACCTGTCTCATGTTGGGCGAAGTTAACGTACATGCAATCGCACCTCCTAACACACAGCCGGCCACCGAAAAGCTAACTAGAAGATGCGCTGCTCCATTGATTAGCAACCCAGCCTGTACGCGGTTCCGTCACCTGTTTGCCACGGTATGTAAGAAACTCTGGCCGCGTAGGTTGTGCTGTAACATACAAAAATCACACACGAAAAGTTGTGCAAAGAGTATCAGCTGTACGCGACAAAGCTGTCCCGATATTTTGTCGGCACTAGCATAAGGAAACTGAACAGCTTAACAAGAGCTGTCACATTGATACGCAGCGCAGGCCCACGCTAATGTGCTCTGTTATGCGTTGCCACGTGTGTAGCATAGGCGGGGCTGTCATCGTCCTTGAAGAGGTGGCTTTCTTGTGATGTAGTTGTTCAAAATAAATATAGCGGGGCTCGAGCCCTCCCCGCTGTCATCAGGAAGAAGGGTCTCAGCACTCCTGCTGGTCTTAGCACGACTAGACAAGTCATGGCTCCCCCACCACGCCGAAAAAAAAAAGCTAATCGTTATTAGATTTTCCATTCGCGTTTTTTCTTGTCAGGTTACACCTTGCTACTGAAATTACTGTCACCAAAGTTTTGCTGTTTTTGCTGTTCCTGTAAGGGAGAGCAAGTAATTTTCTCCTTATTCGAAATGTTGATGGTACCACGTGTGAAGGCGCTTCTATGCATTTCGAGTTCCACGCGGAAGGTACGGTTGCTGTTCCCCAACAAATCGAATAGTAGCCTTTATTATAGCATTCGGTGGGTTGTTGGAAGTGGGCAAAAATAGTTACCAAAATAAATGGTGTTTGGTTAAAGTTTCAGTTAGATAAGCCAGGGCAGACCTCTGTAAAAAAGCAATTCATAACTGCGAAATCCCAAAGGAAAATGCGAATCAAAGTAGCAGAAAAAATTGGAATCAAGCAAAAGGTTTCTGTAAGCCTAAAAATCATCATCATCCGTGATTTTATTGAGCCCCCCAAACACACACTCCTCCCCAAAAAAAGCACTTCCAGAGCCTCTGATTTGGCCACCAAGGGCATACAACTAGCACAAAGATGACCTGTTTTGCCGAGTGGAGGACAAGCCTTCACATAACGCTGCCAGGTCGCCTGGAAAAAGCTGGGTCAGATAGTACGCTGCATCCGGCGAGACACGAGCGATTGATGTCAAGCCGCTGGATTGAGTCGGCGCTCTATTGGCCGCCGTGTTGCAGATGGCGAGCAGACGATACCCAGAACAAAAGATAAACCCTTTCTTCGGGGGGGGGGGGGGGGGGGGGAAGGGGGGGGGACAATACGTATAGAGCCTAGCGCTGCAAAGACATCTTGATGGCGCCCTTAGTCACGCACCCCTTAGTTCCCGTTCGAGCCTCTCAAAATAGTCCGTACCACAAGCGGGAGCTCCACCACCAAGTCGACAACAGCGCCACTCATTTCTAACGGCCGGTGGATTCGTAGGGGCACTGGGCCACCAATTTTCAGACGACTAGCGGGATATTTGAATAAACAAAGATAAGGTCACCTGGTTAGCATTTGAGCATTCGCAAACAGCTTGAGCTAGAGTTACCGGGACTACCGGGTAGCTTTTTATGTCAGGGACTCTTCCCCGTTAAGAATTCGAAATAGCGCGCGAGCGTGAGAGCACGCGCCGGCCGTGCGAGAACACGTTTCTTCTGCTTTGCCTTGGGCACGTCCCACCGCGTCTTCTAAGCCGCTTACGCGGACGCGTCCAGCGTTGCGTTGCTCCCGCTGGGAAAATCGGGTCGTTGAACCGCTCTCGATGGCTCGGCCACGCGCGCCGTCCGAGATATGCCGCTATACTTTTCCTGATCCGAACGAGTCGAGTCTGCTTTTTTAGCGCGCGGATATACTAGTTTGCGCGGCGAGTGATCCGTATCGGTGAGCACAGCCAGCCGTGCGGTGAATAATAAGAGGGAGGACGAGTAAAGAGAAGAGGAAAAAACAACAACAAATGGTTGCAGCCCGTTAGAGCGTGAGTTAGGGTGTCTCTACAGCCAACGTAGAACGGCACCTGATGGGCGCACGTTACGGTTAAAATTGCTTTTTTGGATGAAACCCCTTAGGGGCCCGGGCTGTCGGCGTCTCTTGTCGTAAGAGAGTAACAAGAGAGTAAACGACACCAAGCCCAACGTGTGCCCGCTGACACCGAAATGGTGGCTAAAATGATAACAAGAACACGATAACCAAGAATAACCAAGCGGTGCTCCTCTCCCTCGAGCGTTGCCACTCGCATTCGCCTCAGTTAAATGTCTTTCATTTTTTTCCTAATGACCATGCCTTTGCGAACCAGTGATAAGGTGAACTCGTGCATTTATAGCGCCGCATATTGCTGCAAATACAGATGCCTCAAAACCGGCACCAAGGGAAAAAAGTCAAGTGTACAGACCAAAGGTGGTGTATCGTCACTGTCTTTGACTGTATAATAGAAATAAAAGAATATATATATGCGTGTGTGTGTGGAGATATAGAGGGAGAGAGAGGCGAGGGCTTAATAAATACTAGATAGGTCAGCTCTATTAAACGCAGCAGCTCTTGATACTTATTTGCAAGACGACGCCATGAATGTGTATTCGAATGTGTATTCGACATCAGCTACATGAAGGGCACCTGATGAAGGGTACAATTCATGGACAAGCAAGACACGCTGGTGGGATACGAAAGCCTTGATCTGAATATCAATAAAATCGGACCGCTGTAGTGGCTGCGGCATACCCGCCAACTTCGCTTGACCTGCTTGTATACTCTCACGCTCTACACATGAAGCAGCCAGAATGACCAAAAGATGAAAATTGGTGTTCCTAGCAGAAATTAAAAGTATAGAAGATCAAAACACCTATAAGTCCGCCTTGGTCACTGAAAACAGTCGACAGCGATTGACGCATGGTATCGTGTATCCTTTCTTTTTGTGCATCTGTCGTTGTAAAAGGAGCAAATCCTAAAAAAAGGGGTAGAGAGCCTGGTGCGAGGGCCATAAAGGCAACAAAAATTATTTATTTCAGGTGCTGCTGCGTCAGCCGAGGATGAGAAGGACAAGGGCCCTGAAGGATTGGTGAGTGCACCTTCGTTCATATCCGAGTCAACGCGTGTAAGTTGGGGGCACGACAACGATTCGCGAAACACCAAATGCCATGACAAACAAGCTTGCTGCTATTTTGTGTACGCATGGAGAGGGGGTTTCAATCACTAAGAGTTGCTTGAATTGAAAGCGAACTCGGCGTAATTTACGAGCTGAGTTTTTCACTACAAGAACCTAAAACAGGCTCACGCAGACACCTGATTACTGCGTTAATATCGCTTACGCTACAAGTCAGACTGTTCGCGCCCCTCCTTGTATTATTTCCCTAAGCACATTTTCAAATTTTACACGCAAAAACAACCCTTGCGGCACGTGCGAAATGGCAGGCAAATTGTATTCGAGCCATGCACGCACTCATCAATGTAGCTCTTTCTGAGTGCTAGTCATCACGGGCATGGGAACGTAAAATATCTTGGCACGTGTATTCACAAAGTATTTCAGTTACATCCGAGGAAACGATACCATGCCAGACCACAAATGATGAGGTGTTGACATTGTTAATCGAGTATTAGTTTCTGTGGCACAATTAGCACAAACAGACTAACGGGATTAGCAAGATTATGCTTTTTAAAAGCTCTAGGAAAGCGATGACAGACATCATCACTGCCATGCGCCGCATATAACCACTTAACAGTCACAGGGGACGCGTTCCACTGTGCGCGCCTTCTGTACGGCAATGGACACAATTAAGACTCCGGCCTACGACTGCCTCAGCTATTGGACTTCATCGAGACATCAATGTGGACAAGTGCTTAAGTGATTGGCTTTCATTTCCCTCCTTCCTTCCCTCACCACGCTCGGACCTCTGGTCTTCCTGTCTTAATAAATGTTTTTTAATCAATCAATAAACCTGTACGGTGTGGGGGCGTGCGTTGGTGGGTTATTTTGTTTGTGATTTGGAGCGCACTCCTACTTCGCTAACGTGGCACAAACACGATGTCTTAGCTGTATAAGCGGCCTTTTGTGTTAGTGCTGTCATACTTTGCAGTGCTCCCTCAAACGGTTTACCCCTTTTGCCATATCTGTACACCTTCCACACTACACCATCTCACCTGGACTTGTTCCACTTTTCCCTTTTATCGAACTTTCTCACAACCCTCTAATGACCACGTAAGTTATCACCATATAGACTTCCGTCAACTGCATACGAAAAAAAATAATAAAATAGCTATCTATTCACTTAAAACAGGCCTAGCAACGTGTGCTGAGGTGGCGACCTGTGCGTCTAGTCGCCTTCTTTTGTCCTCGCCTTCCGCGTAGTTTTTTTATCGTAATGTACCAACTAGCCCAAGTTTGTATTCTACCCAGCTGTGAATGCTTTAAATTCTGGATTTACACTGTATTACGCGGCAGCACTACCAAAAATAAAAATAAACCTCTTCACGCTGCCCATGAAGTATCTGTAAAGCTCACACTGTCTTCCCAGTTTTTTTTTTCTAATCTTGCTTTTCCTAATCGTACATTTCTCCAACTTGGACCACGGCAGGATTCTCGTTTTTTACAATAAAAGTGACACGACTGTACTAATCCAGAGATGAGTGAGCGGAATGAACGAATGAATCAAAGCTTTACTTCATGAAGCCTTACCGGCACAGCTCCCCTATGTTCAGGGGACCCCAAGGTTGCCCGGAAGCGCGCGGTTATACGCTCTGCCGCAGAAACGTGCTTCAAACGCAGGGCTACGTGATGGCCTTCCCAATGGAAGAGCCCAAGCCCGCCGGCGGCCGCGTGGAGACGGTGGTCGTGGAGTCTCCCAAGGCGGAGGACCTCCGCCAGGTGCTCGGCGCCTACAAGGCGGCCACAAGGCTCAGGCAGCGGCAGCAGCCCCCGCAGCGGCCACTGCCCGACCAGAAGCCACCGCTTCTGCTGGTCGTCGTGCACGCGCCCAGGCCGCCCATGCCACCCCAGTTCCGTCCACCCTTGGCAGGGCCACCTTCCGGATTCCTGCAGGGCCCGCCTCCTGGCTTCATGCAGGGCCCGCCCCCCGGCTTCCTCCAGGGCCCGCCCGGATTCCTGCAGGGTCCGCCGCCAGGCTACATGCACGGCCCGCAGCCAGCCTTCTCGCAAGGCCCTGCCCCGCACCCGTCCATCGCGCAGTACGCCTTCGTGCCCGCTCCAAGCATGATGCACATCCAGGCCATGATGCCAGCTCCGCCCCCGCAGCACCCGATGATGCAGGCGCAAGTGGCGTCCAACCGCGCGGGAGGCCCCGGTCTGCACTTCGCCATCGTGCAGGAACCGTTCCTTATGCGCCGAGCTGAGGTGGCGCATGCGCCGTCCATGGTCCGCCCCGCGATGCTGCCCGGACCGATGATGCCCCATGGCCCGTTCCAGGGTCCCCCGCCGATGCACCACGGCCACTCGATGATGCCCGGTCCTCACGGCCTTCCTCCCATGATGCGAAACCCGCGAATGATGCACGGCCCTCCCGTTTTCCCCTTCCCTGGCGTGATGCACGGACCTCAAATGATGCACGGACCTCAGATGATGCACGGACCTCAGATGATGCCTGCTCACTCGATGATGCCTGCACCGGCGATGATGCCGCCGCAGGCGCTGATGATTCACGGGCAGGGACCGAGGCAGCGGATGCACGGGCAAGTGGTCGTTGTGCCGGTTGCGGTGCTGCTCGCCGAACAGCCGCGTGAGAGTCCACGAGAGGCCCCGAGGGAGAGCTCTCGGGAGAAGCCTGCAGTCCAACCACCGAGTCCTCCCGTAAGTATGAATTCCTCGCATCCTTCACATCGTTCGAGCAGCTTCGCCGTCGAAAGGTTAAACTCCTGCGCGTCGGCAAAAGTTAAGATAAAACTTATTATGTAAGGTAACGTAAAAAATACTTTTGTAAGCAAACTTAACGGCTATTACTGTAAGCTAACGCGAATGCTAGTAAAATGTAAGAACTAGCTATACACAACGAACAAATTCAGCCTAGTACGCCCAGTAAATTCATGTACGACACACATTGGAGTGGAATGAAGTTAGTCGATGACTACGTTGTCCCGAATGGGCTACCTTACTAGACAGCGGCAGCCTGGGCGAGGCACTTAGCTCGCAGTGTCGTCCCGCTTTTGCAGTAGTCATAACCGTGAGGGCCGTACCGTACATAATCGTTTTCCCACATGTAAGCAAGACTCGAGCGCCGTCGCACTCGTAGAGCCTGGCGCCCTAAGAAGGGTCAAACTGGCAGTGCGCGACGTGATGACACCGCTTGCTGGCGCGTGCAGGTGAGCCGGCGAATGGTGAGCATGGAGCGTCTGGGCGTCAACTACGCGCCCGAAGAGGAAGAGGACGACGACGAGCTGAGCCCCATGGCCACCCTGAGGGCGGCCAACAGCGTGCTGCGCATGCTCATGAGCAGCTAGTCGCGCCACGCCTGCCTGTGATATCACCGCCAGTTCAACACAACCACCATCCCACCCTACTCCCGCCAGAAGGAGAGATCAATAAAAACCATTGTCCTATTTTCTCTCGGTGCCTGTAAATGTGTGCTCATGAGACAGATGAACGTGAACGCTCGTCATACGGCTAGACACGCCCCTCTAGCAATATGACGAGCTTTCACGTTCGTCTATCCCATTTGAGGAATGGAGAAACTGCAAAAGAAACCGCTGATGGTCTCGTTTTTATTTGTGGCCTTAAAAGACACTGAAATTCCCTCTATCATTCAAAAGGACTGATTGAACAGACGTTTATTGAAAGAAACAAAAAGAGGGACAGAAGTCCCCTTGACATGACCGGAGGCCTCGAAAGTATGCAACCAATGCGTCCTGCAGCTCAATGAGCAATAGAGAGGAGGATTATAGCAGTAACGCTTAATGCGATAAGAAAAGAGTAAACTATATCAGACAACAAACTCGGGTGGAGGATATTATAGCTGAAATTAAGAAGAAGAAAGGGAATTGGGTGGGGCATGCAATACGAGGACTTACAATCCCCTGTGGACCATCAGAGTAGCAGAGTGTGTGACGATAAACGGGACTAGAAGTGGAGGGAGACCGCTCAACATGATGCATGAATGAAAGGAGTCATGAAGATGAAATATAACTGTTAGATTTGAAAAAAAAAAAAAAACTAGCCTTTGGTAACTCACTAAGCTCCATTCCAGCCACGAGAGGTCATTTAACCAAAAAAAGTGTTAGAAACATAGAAAAACTTTCGACTTTCGCGTTACTGTGACTGAATATGGGCGGGAGTAACGCAGTTGACGCCACAACTAAAAGCGAAGTTATCAGTGTGTTTAACTGCACGTTAGCATTCAAGTGATGCGATCGAATGAAACAGGAAACCCCAAAACAATCGAACAGTCATCGTTAATGGAGATGGCTTCGGTCGGTGACCGCCAATCGCACAAGCAAGATTCTTTGGCGCAAAAAGCTTCACCAATAAGTGGCTGGGGAGTCAGTCGCCACTGATTGATTGATCTGATTGATTGCTTAACTGTGGGGTTTAACGCGCCGACGAGCCCTCCGCTGAGGCGCGCCGCAGCGGAGGGCTCCGGATTAATTTTGACCACCTGGGGATCTTTAACGTGCGCCGAAATGTCGCACACACGGGCGTTTCTGCTTCTCGCCTCAATCGGAAAAGCGGCCGCTGCGGCCGGGAATCGAACCCGCGACCTCGTGCTCAGCAGCACAACTCCTTAGCCACTGAGCCACCGCGGCTGGTCACTGCTTTACCTGTTCTTTTTAGTATCTCGATAATATGTTTGAAGTTTGCGATGAAATGTCATTGTCTCTGGGACGAAGCAGTCTTGCGAATCAATCTTGTTAAACCTTTTAAAAATTCAGTGCCCCCCCCCCCCCCCTCAACTCATATAAAAAGGTAAAAATAAAGTAGGGAACAATACCCGCTCCAGCAAAGCTATGGCAGGTCTAAGTCAATATAAAATGAACGGGGCTATAAGCCAAATCATTTTTTGAATGAACAAAAGCAAATTTTCCCTGGTAGAAAAAACATACGGGGGAACCGTTGGATCTGGCTGCAGTGGCTGAACTGGCGGGGGCCTTGGAATATTGGACTTGCCAATGGGGTTCACGGAGCCGTAACCTGACTCTTCGACTTACCGATGGTGCATGCGAGTGCGGGCTGAGCTCAAGGGGCCATGAAAACAAAATACAACTTCTTTGAGCCTGAAAGAATTAGACTTTGGTAGCTTTATTTCCGCCATGAAATACATCTTGACCAGAACAGAAAAAGACGCAAGAAATATTGAAACACTTTCATATTTCGCACTACAGTGATGGAAAATGGTCAGGAGTGATATAATATTGTTCGGCACTAAATACATTTTTATAAGCGCTGGGCGTCGGTTAAAAAAATTTTAATCCGATTAATCTACATTCTTTAATAGGTTAATTGGTCGACTACCGGTTCGGTTGATTTAAGAAGAAAATTGATAAGAATAATATTATAGTAGCATTCATAAAAATATACTACCGATAAACAATATCAATATGTGCCTAGGCCTGTTCGCGGCTTTTTGTTGTGGTTCCAGGGAAAGGAAAAAGGAAAGAATTACATTGAAAACTTTATTGGATACACTTGCATACAACACAGTGCGAGGGAAGGAGAGTTGAGGGGGGAATGAAAGGATAGAGAGGAGTGTTAAAGAGACAGAGGAAGAGATAGGAAAAACTGTGGTTGATTCCTCTGTCATAGGAATAGGTAAAACACGAAAGTGAAATGTGCAGCGAAATCTGCAGCTGAGCATGATTTTCGGGTCGGCGGCTGTCTTGTGGGTGTGCTTGGCGAGCGACGTCCTGCTGGGGGGTCGCTTCGGCAAAGGTGTACTGGCGTCATTTCCGTGACGGATATGACGTCAGCGAAAGCTTGGTGTATACCGGCATAAAACACTGTCGTGTTAGAATATAAAACCCGAAAATGAGCAACCCTAAGTATAACGTACTCTTTATGTTAAAGATTGCTTCCCCGCAAGATGACCCTATGTGCAGGGGGCACCTTTTACAGGCCGCTTGCTTCGTTGTAATGGCGTCACTTCCGTGACGGATATGACGTCAGCGAAATTTTTGTGTATCCGGGAATAAAATACTTTCGTGTTAAAATATAAAACCCGAGAACAGACAACCCTAAGTATAACGAACTCTTTAGTACTAAAGGTTGCTTCCCCGCAAGAGGACCCTGTGTGCAGGGGTGCACCCTTTACAGGCCGTTTGCTTCGTTGTACTGGCGTCACTTCCATGACGGATATGACGTAAGTGAAATCTTCGTGAATCCCGAAATAAAACACTTTCGTGTTAGAAACGATAATAAGATGGGACTAAGTCAGGCTAGCACAACACAGACATCCCAGATGAACTGAGCAGACCATCATCATGGGGCTGATGAGAGAGGTTTATCACCCCATTCGTCACTCCTTACTATTTCTAGAATCAGGAACAATGACATGCGCCATAATTGCTAGGTGCCTTCGATTACCGTATTTGCACGATCCTAGCGCGCACCTTGTTTTGCTAAAGGTAGCCTTGAAACTTTGGTGCGCGTTATGATCGGGCTGTAAACAGAAATCGGCTTCAAAGCAACTAGTGGCATCGCCAAGGACCCGAACTCACCCAGAAATAAAATTTATTCCAATCCAACATCACGTGAATACATTTTCGGGCAGCCATTTCTCAATGGACACACCTTAGGCAGCTGTTGCACATATTTCTGCGGCTGCGATCAGCACCTCCTTTCAGTCGCTACAGATCCAAACAGGTACCGCTATGAAACTTGGATAAATAACTATTTTACTTGTCGACAGCGAGGGGCCCCGAGCAACATCATGCACACTGGGCGTTCCCGAGCCATGAGTGCGCGACGGACGAAAACAAAGCAGAGCTTAACGCTCTTAATGTTCCCCGCGCAAGTTTTAACTCCAGCAGGAGCTAGATAAGTAAGTTGATGAAGCACAAGGTATTTTTGTTGTCTCAGTTGCGCACGTCGAATAAAATGTCTTGTGCCATGTACGTGTTATTATGTCTTCGGCAACTGCGCGTTAGAATCGGCATCAAATAATTTTTTCGAGTTTTCCTTCGAAAACTTACCTGCGCGATACAATCGGGGACACGTTAGAATCCTGCAAATAGGGTAATCGTGGGTTACCTACACCATATATAGCTGATTTAAATAACGGTAAGCAGGTGGGAGTTCCCGCTCGTCGTTTTTTGTACCATGTATATATTGCCACAGACACTATGAACAATAATTATCCCCGCAAGGGTATGCGCCGACTACTCGGAAACCGCCATGACCACTAGGCGGAGCCAGTGACTTGGCTAAAAGAAGAAGACGCTTTGCCTGCTTGCTCGCTACCTTCTGTGGGCTCGATTCTAATTAAAACTAGTCTCCTGTTTGGCAACCATCTGGCCCTCTCCTGGACTGAGGAGCCACTCCCACATCACCTGGCTCACAATAAAGTTTTTCCTCCTCCTCCTGGCCCTCTCGTGACAATATCTATTTAGAGTAGCCATTCTCCTGTCTGTCTTGGCTATGTGCTTGATGTTTTAATCACTACCATCTCGTAACACACCTCCACCATTTTTTGTTGTGAATTAAGGCGGGTTAATTGAACACGAATATCATTTTCAAGACGCCTGCGCGCAGTTTAAACATGGCAATCTTGTTTCACTTCGCTGACTTGACTTGATTGGTTGATTGGGGGTTTTAACGCGCCGACGCAACGCCGGCGATAAGGCGCGCCGTAGTAGAGGGCTCCGGATTAATTTTGACCACCTGGGGATCTTTAACGTGCGCCGAACTCTCGAACACACGGGCGATTTTGCTTTTCGCCTCCATCACAAAAGCGGCCGCCGCGGCCGGGAATCGAACCCGCGTCGTCGTGCTCAGCAGCTCAACGCCTTAGCCACTGAGCCACCCCGACAGGTCGCTGACGTGACTTTAGCCCATTAACCGATTAAAAAAAAGTAATCGCAACTAAAGCATTAGTGCAGTTCATTTCAGTTTTTATTTTCCAAAAATTGGTGTGGTTTCCCGGGTAAAAGCTGCCTTAGCAGCTTGACAAAGCCCCGGAAACCACAAACAAGGCAATAGCAGCAAGCACATGAAAGTGTAATCAAATTCCAATTACTTAATCAGGTAGAGCAACACAAGAAGCACATCATACAAACTTTAAAAAAGTACCAAGGACATTGAAGCATAAAGTATATAAATTAACAAAATGTGCATAGAAAACAGTACAGCTACATTCTGCATTCAGGTACAGTAGTAACAAACAGTACGAACGCTTTATAGCATTCACACACAAAAAAAAGAAATATGAACATAAACATTATGAGCAAACACACAAGACACGCGTAAATTACAATGTAATTTAGATATGTAATGTGATGTGATGTAATAGATTAATTGGAAGGTTAATCGATTAATCGCCCACCCCTACTTTTTATCAGTGTGTTAACTGCTGGTTAGCATTCAAGAGGTACGATAAAGCAGAACTATGGGCCCCACTACAATATGTAAGTTATGTTTCTTTGCGGTGGCTGAGATCGGCGCGGCCACCGATCGCACAAACAAGATCCTGTGACGTCATAGAAAAGTTTCCGGAAAGTGGCTGAAGAGTCGCCACTGTTGAATGTGTTTTCTTTAATATCTTCATTACTTCATTGAAGTTTGCGATAAAATTGGTTTTGTCGTTATCGGGAGAAAGCAGTCTTTTTATTGATCCGAAGTTGTATTTTGTCTTTACAACACATCGGATAAACGCTTCCACTCTTTCCTTCGCGCCTGGAAGCACTGCGAAGGATATACCGTTATCGCCAGCACTGAGCGGCACTGCGTGATTTGCTCGTCGCAGCAGATCCGCCTTCCGTTCCTGCTTCGCTTTTGTGGCTTTCTTTTTAAAGTGGCTATCGGATGCGTTCATTTCTGCAACTGGAGGAAAGCCGGCCAATAGCCGCTACCCCACTGTACTGAAGCGGTCGATGAACGGTAATACCGGGAAAAAGAAAAAAAAAATGTTATCAAGTTTCCAAGTTATTTGATGGGCATAGATCAGTAATTTTTGGCTGAAGTATTTTGAGACCCCCTAATCTAAGTGCTGGATGTGTTGGTTGATTTCGTTATACAAGCATTTAATATTTAGAAAAAAGTTGGGAAAATGTTGCAGGGTCCCGTTAAGAGCTTCTTCTGCACTCCTACAAAAGAAGGTGGACACCTCGCGCACATAAGGCGCTGCAAAGAGGTAGAGGCTGTACATTTTCAGATTTTGCTCTTTTTTTTTCGAAGCAACCTGAGGCGACCATTTTGTTTTCTTGCAGTCAATTTTTCGAAAATTTCGTACCTCTATACATAACACGTACTACGCGATGCCTTTGATGGAAACTCCGATGTTCGTTCGAATACATACAATTTGCGGCTCTAGGCCATCAAGCCAAGGTACGCGATTCCTTGACATCGACTGGACGTTCTCGCACGGGTCAGAAACACCGGTTTGCGGCGCTATATATATGCGCAGTTAGGCTCCCTCAGGCTTGTTGGTCACTGATGGTTAAAATTTAGCGCACGAAATTCTAAAAAAAAAAAAAAAAATATGAAGCCTCTCACATCCGCGATCGGCGTTAAGTTGCGTCGGCTTTTGTGCGTGAGAACGCGAGAGCTATTCTAGGATATACAATTCTTAAAGTATGGGTCTGCTGGTTCTGCGTGGTGTTAGGCATTCACACAGCGCACGGCGGTGCGTCTATGCAAGGTATACGCTTAGAAAGCGCACGCTAGCCGTACCCAAGTGGGCCTTTTTTTTAAAAACTTGCACAAGACTGTCGTTTGAGCGGGGCATAATGCAGGTCTTTTCGTCTGTTCCGCAGCACAGATATCAATTCAACAGCACTCACGCACGCGGAGATGCCAGAGTGACGTCCACATGTCCCGCGAATTATAGGCAGGCTTCACGCGTTGCGGTAACTCGATGTTCTCGGACGAATTCAATTCAGTGCCCACAAAGCACTCCGGCTATGGTCACAATAGACACGAGGAAATGAGGCCGCGAGATGTTCTTTTTCGCGTAATTTGATAAAATTGGTTCCGCCTGAGCCACAAACGATCTTGAGGAAGTAGCGCGACTCTGGACGTAAACGAGCGATATTGACAGTGCGACCAAACGGGGTCGTAGGAAATAACAAAAGCGTTTTCACTGCAACTTGGTTCACCGGCCAAACTGAAGGAGTTGCTGCTTACGCTCAACTCACAGGATCCACACAGTTCACGTTAGCAGCACAGTCTTGCAAGAAATGTCTTGATCGCAGGAGAAATTGTCGAAATGGGGGAAGTGGAAAAAAGGGGAGGGGGGTCTCATTCCGATGAAGGCTCACTGAGATGAAAGCCGGTACCTGGCCGATGCGCAAGTGAACCTTGTCATTGTTTAGTATTGGGGTTACCCCATCCGATGGCTATAAATGAATAAAAGCGCGCACATGGGCAGATGCAAAGGGTTCAGACGCAGTTCTGGAGAGAGTAACATTATAATGAAATGCACAAGGGGGTTTTGAGCCCGAGGCGGTATCATGACGTCTGTTACAGAAGCCTGGAAAGTTGTCCACGCGGAAGTCCCCGACGTATTTCACCAACGGCCGCACCGATGTGAACTGCCCGAAACGGGTTGCGCTTTCGCGAGCGAAATGCCGGCGTGGCTATACGGTGATGGTCGCGATCGATAAGACCAATGTATATCGGCAGGATATGAACGGGTGTAAAATATCGCTGTCTGGCCGTAGTACCTCCTAGGTCCAAAAAAGTAGGTAGTGGCGAGATGGGAGGAGGAAGAGGTGTCCGATTACTTCCGTGTATCAATATCACTGCGACTGAGAGGCACCTAGCTTCGAATTTTTGCTGATTACGTTCGCCGAAGTACCAAATGCAGATGACGTAAGCGCGGAGTGAGGTGCTGACACCTTGAAGCAATGCCTTTGGAAGGTCAAACAGAGAATATTCGAAAGGAGAGTCGCCCAGAGGTCATCTCGAAGAGCACCTCATCGTATGATAGTGAGGCCAAAGGCACACTGTATCCATAATTGTACTCCTAAATATAGTACAGTGAACTTCCACTTTTAAAAAGAAGTGCAGGACGCTTTTAGAGGACTCATATGTTTCTGTGATAACTCGGTAACCTGTATCTCTATGCAATGTACTTGGGGTGTTTTATGGACTAGAAAAAGGGGATCAAAACAGCTTTGAAATACTTTGATACCTGCCGAAATCCATCGCCCTGAATGAACCTCAGTACAAATTTTATCTTTTTGGTTGTGTGTGTTTATCAATATGATTTACGTTTTTGTATTTGCTTTTGTGTTTGTTACTTCTACGCTAATGAAAATTTCTGCATGAGGGTAAGGCTGGTAGTGTATAAACTCATAAATGCTCATGTTCATGTTTTTTTCTTCATTTGCAGAAATATTCTGTTACTTTGTTGAAACTGATAAGTGCACTGCTTCAACGTTTTCCTTTCTGCATTATGCTCCGAGTGACTCTGATAGAACTGTTTAATGTATTCATTAATGGATTGGTGTGAATTGATGTAATAACGTGGAAAGGGGGCCGGGACTCCGTCAGGCGGTTTTCGCCTTTAGCCCTGGTCTCCTGTTAGACATGTACACTATTGAAGAAATAAAGAAAAGAAAAAGTGAAGTTGAAAAAAAAAAACTTTACTTGTCATTTTCACATCTTACCAGGGCGTGAGCACTCAACCATTATAGCCCACAATTTTTTTTATTGAATGGTCAGTGCGAACGTAAGGTCATAAAGAAACACGCATTGCTTAGCCAGACACTCGAGAGCCACAGTCAAAGTACAACTTTTTGTGCTCATTTATTTCCTGGCAAACACTTTGCATAATTAACCACTGTTCTTAAACAAATTTCACTTGACCCCTCCTTAAGATGAGAAAATATAAAAATACACGAGCAGACGTTTTCTCATCGACGAATGACGAGATTTATGAGAAGTCGTTAGAGGTGGTCGGCGTCTTCCGTTACGGGCCTTGCTTTTTAAACAGTTTTGAGGGTTCTGATCACACATAATTTTTCAGAAAAGAAAGGCCTTATTTTACGCAGCTTTTAAAGCGCAGCTTTAGTGTCCTCCCCGATGCCTTTGTACGCCAATACGCCCGGCAGGAAAGCCAACTTTCTCTGACGATGCTGACGAATGATCGTGGGTGAAGTGAAAAAAAAAAAAAAAAACGCTTCCCGTGGCCGCAATCGAACCTGGGACCCTCGCTTATGAAGCCGGCGTCTATCCGACTGCTCCATTTTTTTTTTTGACATGGTCGAAACTCAGTCTAAACTCAGACGACAGCCAAAGAATCCGTCACGAGGAAGCTTCGCGTTCAACCACCGTCGTTAGACGGAGGGGTGCATGATTTTTTCCTCACAGTTGACAAAAATTTGGATTTTTTTTCCTTGCATTGCATGGCATATAATTTTGAGAATAACAAAAATTCTGGGACTTTCGGCTAACAAAGAAATAAAATTTTAACAGTGGTGCTCAATGACATTAGCCAATGTTCTGATGCATCCTGCACAAAGAAGAAAAAGGTTATATGAAAAGCCGAAATCTCCCCTTTGGGGTCCCAATTATGTTTTCGTCGTATCGCAGATCACGGGGTTGATTTTCTCATTGGGTATCAACGCTTCATCTAGAGAAATACAGTGTATTACAATTTGGAACACCTACTGCTGCATGCAAAAACAAGCTTCCTTCAGCAATTTATCAAGGTATTTTATCCGTCATTTTAAAAATCAAGCGATGTGACTCAGTCTTCTTCCGCCAGCACCGACTTCAGTCTCTATGTGTTTAAAGTGCACCGAAAACATCAAATTAAAAGGACGTTTCTTTACGAATTAAGTTAGCTTCCACGATGTTTCATACGTGAACGCCAGTTGACGCGCACAATGTGACTTCAAATTAACGTTTTTTATAGAGAGTTCGCCTGAAAAGCAATGCAACCTCAGCTGGGATCGGGGGCAGCCTCCGCATCAACCGACTCTGAGCCAGATGATCAGAGCGACCAACCGCATACACCATTAGATTGCATACAATTGCACACAAATGAACGCGGTTTAAGCTTCCTGTAGGACGCCTCTTGTCATTTTTTTTTTCTTCGGCACATCGCACCGGGCTTCCTGCTGTTCGTCTCGAGACAGTCGACTGCCAGGCGGGGTCAATGTGTCAGTCATTACTTGATCCGAGAGGGTGTTTTACACTCCAGTCCAGTCCAGGAAGTAAAACACGCGTTCGCCCAAGTGCAATCCACCGCCGCGAGGGGTTACGCGCACTCAACTACGAGCTCCTTGTTTCCGGGTTCTTCTATTCTCGGAGCCTCGTCGTCCGCGGTGGTGGTGCTGCCACGGCGCAGCATGACAGGGCACTCGAAAGTGGCGCGCAGGGGTCCCGTGACCCCTACTTCCGGCACTAAACAAAAACACCGCGGCGATACTAGGCTCGCCTCATTCCACGCCTATCTCGGCGAGGTGAAGGCACTGCAGGGTGTTTTGAGAGATTGTTTTTGTACGATTTTCGGCTTGCCTCAAGCCGTTGCAAGCAGCCGTATTAATATAACAAAGGGGGCCAGCGGGAGATTTAATCTAGGCGTTGCTTCTATTCTAACTACTTGTATAAATAGGCATTGGCTAGTTTATTACGTTAAGAAGTTGAACTTCTTTACGAGGATGTTACCATAGTCGAGAGTTCGACGGAAGACCGTATGGTGAGGTAATACACTTGCAGAGCATGTAGGAGATGGGCCACAGGATAAACTGGGACCACGCGCGCATCATAGCCACGGAAAAGAATTTCGCAACGAGGCTCAATCTCGAATCACTAATAATTCAGACAACAAGCAACACAATCAACATATCATCTGGCATTCTAAACAACGGGTACTCCCGAACATTACGTTATGCACTCAACGCTACTTTAAAGCCTGCTGCTAAGCCATCATTCCATCGTGAACAAGGGATCCGTACAGATCCCGAAACGTCAATTTTGTTGCAACATTGGTCGGTGTCCTGCTTTTCATACAGAGGATGTTATCACGGTCGTCCGCAAAAGGGTTAGTTTTTCACCCGGCACGGTGACTCAGTGGCTAAGGCGTTGTGATTCTGAGCTTAATCGCCCACGGACATAAAAACCATCGTGCATCAATACTAAAAGCTCTACAAATACATATCAATGTTCGCAACGGCCTAGTTTGCTTATTTTAGAACTATGTCACTACTGTACCGAAAAAAAAAAATTCTGGCTTGCTAGACAGCTAGCGCCTAGTGAAAGCTACATAAACCAAAATGCGTTTTTTTAAAATCTAAGTAAAGAAGGGATATATATTTCTAAAGGAAGCAAACTAGACCGTTTGGAACATTTCTATGGATCCGTAAAACCTTTCGTATCGGTAGCAGAGAAAACACCCGTGTGTCATTAGAGATATCCAGGTGGCCTAAATTATCTTGTATGTCCCTCTACTACAGCGCGCACCATAGTCTAGATGTAGCTTTGGCGTGGAACCCCCTCCCCCCTCCCCCTCCCCCCTCTCCTTATTTTTCGAAAATAGGTCTGTGGGTGTGGAGTAGAGGGCCTTTGTTTCAGAGCTATGATTGGCGGAGAGTCCTGATTGTCTGTGTTTTTTAGCAATGCTTTCGAATTTGAGTTCGCTCATTCTAGACAAGACTATGGTAATCGCTTTGTAGAGGTGATGGAGAAATGGGTGCGCCATTGAAAATTCGATGCGCCAAAATTTACTCACGTGATGTTCACGAATTGTGTTATAATTAGGTTGAATTTGTTTTTGGGAGGAGGTTGTGGCCATGGCTATGCTGCTGGCCGCTTTGAAGCTTATTACGGTTTCGAGACCGATTGTAACACGCACACAAACTAAAAAAAAAAAACATTAAAGGCTACTTTTAAGCTAATGAAATTGCTACTCGCAATAATAAGGGCTTCTCGCAACTAATGTAAAGTAAGCTACCTCTATCCCTAAAAAGAAAAATATTTAATCAACGCATCTCGCCCATGATGACATACGGAGCGGAAACTTGGCGCCTTCACTAAACTAGAAAGCAAACGTAGATCCGCCCGACGGGCCATGGAGCGAATAATGACAGGAGTAACGCTCAGGGACAAGAAATGAGCAACCTGCATCAAGGAGAAAACTCGAGTAGAAGATATGATAGTAAAATCAGAAGAAGAACTGGAGTGGGGCTGGCCATGTAGTACGACAAACTGACGACTGGTGATCAACTAGGGTAACAGAACGGACACCGATAGACGGGACTCGAAGGGGGAGGCCATTAAATCGATGGAGAGGCGAAATAAGAAAATCCGGAGGCAAAGCATGGACTCGGGCAGCGCAGGACAGGAGCGGGTGGAGGCGAATGGGAGATACGCGAGAGGCCTTCGTCCTGCCGTGGACCTAAATTGGCTGTTGTTGTTGATGATGATTACTTTAGCAAAAAAGGGTGCGCTTTAGAATCGTGAAAATACAGCACTTTTTCGGTGCCACTGATAAAAAAAAGTGCTCATAGGAACTGCATAGAGGGGGAGGAGAGATTTCGTTAAAAATTGGATGGTCTGCACGCACATTCCGGTTTCTGCAGGGCCAATTCAAAGGTGCTCAAGGGTGGGAGCCAATCAAGGCTTGGGGGAGACAAGGCGATGCCTCCCTCATGGCTTATTCATTATTTTTATACACTTCGTTTTATACTTTTTAAGATTGGTGGGGAATGGCGGACGTTATAAAAGCTGTTATAACCTCCGCTATCCTTACCCCTCGTATTGTAGCATGAATTATCCGTGTGATCCTAATATAAAGCGGGCGAGTCAACATGCTCAAACAGCAACAGCTGTGTGGGCGTAATCGGGCTCATACTAAGGGCAGTGAAAGCATTGTCTGCAATCGGTATGCGTCTGCCGCTGCTTGCGTCACTCACATGGTCAGCCATATGGGTCCTTGTGAGAGTTCATACTCGGACAGCGTGCTTTCCTCGGGATATCATCCTACTTGTACATTTTTCTCTTTAATTTGTGCGTTGGGAGAACGCCACTCAAGCAAAGGTCAATATATAGTATTGTGAAACAGCGAAGGGTTCCCATACAATGCGCATTGTCTGGGCAATAGGCCATGCCCGCTCATTGTGCGTATGCGTGTTTTAGAGGTGTCCCAATTCTAAGAATTCTCTTAAATCTCCTTCACTTCACTGTTAGCCGTGAACTCTATTATTGTACACACCGATGCGTTTTCCAGTAATATGAGTTAGCGGAGAATGAAATCTATATTTGGCAAGAAAAATAGCTAAGGAGGTTTTAAACAGTTATACTTAAGGTACAAAGACAACCCGCGCGGGGAGCTAAAAAAAAGAAAAGAACTTGGTAGGTTTACAGTATACACATAAATCTTCGCCAGCCTTTCAGGAACGATAATATCAAGGCTTAATGTAGTATACTTGCAAGCGCAGCCAGTTCGCTGGCGCGGCATTTATGGCCTTCTGCCGCTACTGTGAAGCCTTCGCTGAAGGAAAGATCAGCGCATAAAGAAAAATTTCTTTTCTCCACAGCGCGTGGTAAGGGCACCCTTACCACGCGCTGTGGAGGCGGTTCGACCGCGAGGCCAGACGACATGCGAACGCGATTGACCGTTACGGAGTAAAAACGAGTGTAAGAAACAAAATACGAGTGTTGTAACACTTCTCAGTCAATTAGCGGTCGAAACGTGGAAGGACTACAGTTTTATCCAAACAGACAAAGATCAAGCTGTCTGCATTACGGTGGCTTTGACATGATGCGGGAATAGCTTAGGAGCGGCGCGCGCGGCTCAAAACTTCCACGCATAGTTATCCATAATACCTGATAAGAACTCCCCACGGTTATGTAATTGTTGGAGCAGTCCAACGTGATTAATTTGTTTCGGAATAGTTCAACAAACCACAAATGAGGGCCGTTTTCTGCAGCCACGCGCACTTTTCCCGCGTGAAAGCGCACGTATGATCAGCAGATGGGAATTGCGAACTGTTTACAAGTCCACAATGAACTAACTGTGACCAGTGAATGAAACGCGGCGTAATGATAGAGTCGGTGTGGCGGTTAATTGTCCAGTATCCTTCCCAAGAAATCTACCTTAGATTGAGAGCTACAGGGCCTACGCGAGCAAATTGGCTTTGCCGCAGTGTGAATGTGCTCTGTCCACGGACGACGCCACGAAAAAATCCCGGTAACCAAGCCATACCCAGCTTCTCTGAAAAAGGCTCCGCAACCCCGTTCCAGGTGAGAAAAGTTCATCCCGGAGAAAAGCTCGCCGGCGAGTCTGTGAAGGCGATACGTTGTAAACGTATCGCCACCTGCTTCCCCACTGCCAGCCTCCGACGTAAAAATTATTCTGCCCACGCGGCGGACTAGCGCTAACCTCTTTCGCACAAGCAACGCTAGCTGACGTCATCCAGGCTCAAGCTGGATTAGCCCCTAACCGAGATGACCAGGTAATAACTCACCAGGTCGCCAACTACGTCATAATCAGCACCCCATCAGAGGACCGAGCGAAAATGTACGCCAACATCAACTCCCTCACGCTCAGTGCACAGCTGTATGAAATTGCAGCTCACGTCTCGGCCCCAGCCAACACCGTTTTCGGTGTAATCTTCAACATTCCCGAGGACGATACTCCAGACTCATTGGAAGGTGAATATCAACGACCTTAGCGTCAACACGAACGGCACAAAAGCAGATACAAAAAAAAATTCCTGCGCCTTCCCGCGAGGGGAACACGAGTAAATGCAGAGCATTGGGGGTCGTTAACGCCGCGTAAAGTCGCGTTAGGGTGGGTAGTTGGGTCGTAGTTGCGTTGGTGTTGGTTTGGGGTAGAGAGAGGAGAGTAAAGTCGCGTTAGGGTGGAGCGAGCGTCAACCAAGGAAGGAAGGAGCAACGCAGTGACTGAAGCACGAGCGACCGCTAGCCGCTTTATATTTGCAGCGCGCGCATGCGCAAGCAGCGCGCGCCCTTCCACGCCCCACCGCGCTGCTATCACGCACCTGTTACGCCGAGACCGCGACGGAGCGAACGGGCTGACTACGACGCATACGCGCGCCAGCTGCTGTTGAGAGAGAGAGGAGGGAAGGAGGAGAGGCGCACCTGCTGCGGACGCGGAGATGTGGACGCCGTCCGACGCAGGAAGAGGCGAGGCTAAGAAATGCTCTGCATTAAAAAAAAAAAAAAACACGTTACGTACGGAAGGCCAGAAGCGAACGAAAGCATGCAAGCCCTGTATAAGTGATCATTCATGATTACCAAATTTAGATTGATTAGGGACCGATAGTAATGATTAGTAATGTGGGTGACGGTGAGATTAAGATGGATTAAAGGTGGTAAATGGGGATTAAGATATGTGACAATGATTAATGATTGTTAATGATTAGTAAGGTGATTCAGGTGGATTAAGATGAATTAAGTGGGCTTAAGGCGGATTATATAAATAACGTGAACTAAGTTTCATTTATTAAAAGGAAAGGATTAGGCCCATTTTGAAACAAGGGTGGCAGTCGGGGTCTGTGGGGCTATGAAAAACAACTGCACATGTGTTCCTGAAAAGGGAAGAAACCACATTTACGTCGCAGTTATCTGCCGACGACAACCAAAGCCGGACGCTGCTCAAATAGAATGATTGTATGCACAAAGTAGGGACCGGGTGGGTTGAGTTCGGTTGGTAATACCCTTGCTACACTAGCGTCCGAATGCAATTTGAACCAAATGTCACTTTACTCAAATGCGAACTTGTGCTGCTCCACTGGGTTTTGAAATGCCATTCGGTTCAAATGACATTCCAGCCAAATGAGCACCCAGAGAGACATTTGGGGCTCTCGAATGCCATTTCTAGCCCTCTCGCGCAGAGCGTTTCAATTCAGCATAAACAAATACATTATTGGCGTACTTAAAGGAAACAACATATTTTTACTTGTGGGACTTTCTCATTCACTTAAATCATGATATCAAGATGTAATGTTCCATACTCTCAGCACCAGGGCAAACAAGCAACAAACCAGTGTGGCCAGACACTGGCTGCCCAAAACGGCACAATAGAACCTCGATTCTGACTGAGAATTAAGCGAAAACCATGTCAAAGATTACATTATAATTTGATATCATTTGAAAGCCAAAGTATGCTGCTAAATTTCATTGTCCCGTTTTTGCGTGAAAACAGAACTCGACGGCTGCAGCGCCACGCAGCACGGCGAAAGGTCGTTGTAGCTTTCAAATGCCATCGAAACTGTAGTGGAACACGGCAGATTCTGAATGGCATTCGAAGCCCCCCATTTGAGCCAAACGGCATTGCGTTCGAATGACATTCCGACGCCAGTATAGCAGGGGAATAATTTCGGCCAGGCTATCCGCTAGGAGGTGAGATCTATATATTCCGAATTCACGCTCCCCTTCCCCACACCGCACCTCCTTCCCTCTCATAACACTTCGCTACCCCTGGCTGTAAGAAGCACGTGAATGACAGGGACCAAGGCATTTCACAAACGTCTTCCAAATTTAATAAAACACGAAGTACAAAACACAACAAATGAATAAAACACAAATACAAACGGCGGGGACAGAACACGTGTCCCACGCGGTAGTACGCCCATTTCAAGGCGCCCACGAGGATCTGCAGCGCCCCCACATCCCCACCCCCTCTCCCGCCCGGGAGTGCATCTTCGTCACGTCGTACACTCGTTGGAGGCCACGAAGGGAATTCCCTAGACTGTCGGTTGCAGCGTCACTCAGCCTTACGTCGCAGAACGCTTTCCACAGCACCAGATCCTCGCAGGCCTTTGCGTCCTCCTTGCCGTCGTATCCACGGGGTCCAGCCTGCACCACCGTGGTGCCAGTCGGAGTCGATCAGAGAAGCCAGCGAGCGCCAGGATTGAAGACCCGCGTCCTCCCTCGCGCACTGGACCCTCTGGAAGCGCAGCCCGTCGATGTTACGCACAGGTCCCGCCAGCAGCACGGAGATAAACGGGTCAGAATGGCCTGAGCGTCTTGCAGCGTGGTGGGCACGATGCGGAGGTGCTCGGTCGTCACGCCACCGTAGGTCGTGTGACAGTCGAGGCCGTTGGGGCCTCAGGCACGCGCAGTAGGCGGTGGTACCGTTCCACCCCTAACACTCACCTCGGTCAACTCGAAGCCGCGGATGGTGAAGCACATCTCGCAGTCCAATGCGAGCACGCCGCTGGTGACGCCGGGCAGCAGTGGACGTGTGCTCACGGAGTCACGAGAGCGGGCGGCCCCACTGCCCCCACGTGGCACTCGGACAGCTGGCAGCCGGGGTTGTTGGCTGAGGTCGGTCGAACTCACTGCCGTATCGCCGTCGTGTTTGGAAGAGGCGGGCGTCGGTGGCGTACACTACCCGTCACTGGTGTGATGCTCGGGCAGCACTTCTTCAGGCTCGAGAGGACATCGTCACTCTTCAGCCGGATGGCGTGGCCGGGCCCTTCAGTGATGGGACCCGGGTAGCCACAAAAATGAATTTCGTGCGGGGTTGGCCCGCAGCGCGGATGCTATTGGTGCAGGGTGATGGCGCACAAGAGAAGGCGGTAGGCGTCTTCCAGCAGGTGCGCACACCGCGCCGGGGCCCAGCGGGATTTGGGCGGCGATGGCTTCTGGCTATGATGATCCGGGACAGCGGCGCCATACTGGGGAGGGCAGGCGTAAGGCGCGGCTGGCACGTATCTCCCACTGCCGCTAGAAGCAGTGTCTGGAACGGGGTCGGTCTTTGGGCTGAGGGGATTTCCACGGGTTCCGGTACTGGCCCTCTGCGTCCAGCTCCCTTCCATCGGCGTCCTACTGCACCGCGTCTTTGCGCGTCCCTGTTTCGGAAGAGGTCTGCATGACGCCGTCCTTCCTCTTGCCAGCCGCGAGTGTTGGAACGCCGGGAAGGTCAGAATGGCCTCTCATTGGGGCTCTGCCATGTTAGGAGCACGTGCTCTTCAGCCAATCCTCTGCTGCCACGCGTCTGTGCTGCAGGCTAGAAGACACAAAAACCCGCGTGATCGGTTGGAATGCCTGGACGCCGCTCAAAAATACCCCAGCGTCTATGATCATTGCTATCATTGCCTTCCCTCCCACTGCCTTCCCTTCACCCCCTCCTCTCCTTGTTTTATTCCTTTACATACTTTTCATGGTTTTTTCTCTTATTTACTTAGTTTTTATTTTCTATTAGTTTAAACACTTTATGGTGCTACATGTTATATTCAGGCAGTTTATGTTTTTTCTTGTTTATATCATAATCCCTATATCCTATATCCTATATCCTTATCTATATCCTGTATCTGTAACCGCCTACTTTAAGTGCATTCGTCAAATGTATTCCTGCACACCTCCTGCCGCCACACCAGGCGGAATCAGGGCCCGCTGCTGCTGTTGCTGGGACGGGGGAGGTGCACCACCCCCTCAACAACGCCCCCATCACAGAGACTGAGCTCCGCAGTGCCCTCCGCAGCTGCAAGCGTAAGTCGGCGCAAGGAGCAGACGGCCTCACCTACCAGATGATGCAAAATCTGGATGAGGTTTGGTTCGGCCGGCTCGATGTGAACGGCCTCACGATGTGAACGATATACTGCAATGCTTTTTATAGTGACGGCCATAAAGCACGCACTTGCGTACGTCAATGTTTCTGGGGGTCAAGCTAGCTTGGAGGCCTTTTTCTCTTGTTACGAATTCATGTACACAATGGCCTCAAAGCTTTTGCGCTTTTTTCTTCCCACCACGCTGGGCAGATTTTATCTGAATTTTGCTCACGCACTCTTTGCCGTGGTGATTGTATGCAGATATTACTGCTTTTCTACTTCTTTTGCGAGCAGTACATTGTCGAAAAACTGTCGCAGTAAGTTAGCTGGATAAGGAAAGATAGAAAAAAGGTTTCTATATGTCACCTGTGCACGGGCTGCTATACAGTACGGACGCGTATATACAATCGCAAAACTTCACGTTTATTTCTCTTTCGATGTGAACTTCGACTGCCGCACGCATTTGAATGTGTACAATCACGTGGGCGATATGGGGAACCTTATTCTACCACACCAAGAGCTCTTTGCGAATCGCGCTGCCTTGTAAGCCATGAACTGATCTTATGCATCGAGACATTCACCCACACGTGTACACAATAGAGGCGTGGGCATTGTCCCGGGAAATTGTGCGCTATGAGCTTCTAATACGCGCTTGGCGTCGGGTGTGAAACAAAAAAAGCTGGTTTTACGCGACGCGCATGCACCGTGGTCAGCGCTGAAGCCCTGTTGCGGGTTCTTTTGTTTAATTTCATCTCAAAGGACGCGGGTTCGATATGGGCCGCCGAGGCGGTTGCTTTTCTGATGGAGGCGGAAAGCGACAAAATCCGTGTGTCGCTGTTTTAGGCGAACGTTAAAAATCCCCAGTTGGGAAAATTAATCCGGAGCCCTCCACTACGATGCGCCTCATTGTCCAGGCGTAGCTCCAGCGCGTTACCCAAAAGTTCAATAATCTCATCGCGGTCCGAGTAGAACGCCCGAAACTGCGCGTCAGCTGACCTCCTTATGTCTGAGATCATACGCCATATATTAATCCTCGGTAGGAGTGGGATGAACTCGCTCGCAAGCAGCTAGACTTAGATTTAAACTTCTGGCTGGGTGACATTTATTGAATTTACCTTCCGCAATCGTGTCTCTGATCCATTTTTTTTAACAAAACGTAATAAGACTTTCTGGCAGAGACTGGCGCAGTCGGGTCCTGGTAAGTACTGTACGAACGGAACGAACACAGCATACGGAGTGCTGAAACTCTCTAATGTAACCGTAGGAACCCTCAGCGTATACGCAAAGCAGGCTGGTTGTTAGTATGAACACGCCGCATTTTCTTAAGTGAAGCTGTATATGTCTAATCCTTCAAGTTCTTGCGCTGTTGTGGGCGCCTTACTCAGCGGAATGAGTTCATCGTATGGAAATATTCAGTAGAAAAAAAAAAAAACGCAGGTATTAACGCTTCCATATTTTGATGTCTAACATTGCCCCTAAAAATGTCTTTCTAGCAATGCATTTCTGCATGCGGGTGAAGCCGACTTTATTAGAATGCTTTACGATTACGAGATCCCTGATGCGAAATTTGTGCCCAACGCGAACTGCAGTCTTCTCGGTCAAGGCTCATATCTGCTGCATATCAGGAAGTGATCGCGTGATCAGCGAACGCCTGATCAGCGATGAACGTGCAGCCCACGGAACTCGACAGAACAAGACGCCTGCTTTAACGGATTCCTGGTTTTGCGTTTACTTTCCCGGGCGTCACTAGACTCCGAGGGAGGTTTTCGCAGACGTGTCCGATGCGGGATCGGCAACTCAGGCCCGACAAGGAGCGTCTCGCGCCACCTCGGCACACGGCCGCCCCCTCAAAATGTCGCGACACTCGATTTCTCCGTTTTCTTTCAGCCTTCTTGCCTTCCCATCGTTGGCTCGGTTACAACGCCGAGGCCATCGCCGTCACGAAACCGCAGTAGCGGCGGCCAAAGTGCTGCGCACAAGTAGAAGACCAGTGCAAGCGTGGGCTTTGTATGCTGGCTTTCCTACATTGTCTGTTGTGCAGTGAAGCATGACCATCTACGGAGGGAGTGCGGTTGGTTACTGTGGTTGGTTACTGCGACCATAGAGTTTCTCACTAGCTTACCTAGAGTGGAATCTGGTGCTAGCGTCAACGTGATTCGGCGAAAGCGCCCTACGCCTCCATGGGTGCTGCCATAGTGTGTAGCGGCAGCGTATTTTTTTTTCGCTTGTGGCTGTCACCCAGTACACTCTGTTATTGTACCTTTTGAGTTACGTTTTCCGCGTCGCTTGTCGCCGTGGCTGCATGTGGTCACCCCTTCACCTTAAGAAACTCGCCGCTAACGCGATCACATGCGTTAAGTGCTAATTACGCTGTTATTTAGACATATCTGTGATGGTCACTGAATGCCAGAAAGTGGCATCCCGCGAAAACGGAAAAGCATGCCGAAAACAGAACTAACAAGCACTTCAGAGCCGAGAAGCCTAATCCATAGCCCTTTGTACTAGCCACTTGCTGCCAATACGTATTCCACAGTACCCACAATTCCCATGGCGGCGTGCGATCGCAGCGACACTTTCTAATCTAGGTGATATTGAGAGGCTCACCCCTGGTCTACCCCGAGGTGCTCAGGTGTTCCTCAACCGGGCGCAGTCGGTGTACGCTTATACAGACGACGTGGTTGCTCGATGGCGTAATTACCAGCACCAACCTACATCCCACGATGGCAACCTCCCTAACGGTGGTTCCACCGCTTCGTTTCCCAGACCAGACCGATGCTTCGCCTGCAAAACAGACGTGATCCCAACAATCCGCCATCTCGTTCGGGACTGCGGTGCACTAGATCGGCTTCGCGCAAAATATCGTCCCACCTGGGTCCTCTCCTATGAGGACTGGATCAGGCCACGTGATCGCCACCAAGCTACGTTGTAGCACTTCGTTTGTGAGGCAGCCATGGCCGGACATTATTAGCCCCCTCCTTCAACCCTGCGGTCTCGAGCCATCCCCAATAAACATAGTTGTGTGTCTGTCTGTTACTGTCAGACTTTATACTCATTTCCACTGCCGCCGCCATGCGCGGCGTCTATTCACAAAAATTTAGATTTTGGTGTTTAACGCGCCGAAGCTGCTCGTCAGCTGTGATGTGCGCCTTAGTGGAGGGTTCAGGAATAATTTTGGCCGCCTGGGCATCTTTAACGTCCGCTGCAATCTCGACACACGGGCGTTTTCGCTTTCCGCTTACACGCGAAAAGCAGCCACTGCGGCCGGGATCGAACTGCTCCTTGGACTCAGCAGCGGCACGACGGCATAGCCACCGCGGCGGGCCCGCGGCGTCTGCTTCCCATCTGCCATTGCGCAATGCCGCGCTCTCCTCGGCGGCCTCCTGTGCGGCTCACTAGAGCCTGCTATGTGATTGGTGTAGCCACGCTATAAAAAACGTCACTGTCTCTACTCACCAATCGCGTGTGTCCTTAGACTGTGACGTAGAGATAGAGCCACTGTCCTTACGATTCAATGTAGCCAAATACCAACATAGCTATACCCCAGCATATAGCAAATCCAACCTGACCACCAGTTCGCTTGACTTCCCTCTTGTCAAGGTGAAAAACTCTGTTTTACATGAGGTCCAAATTTTAATGTGCAGGATTCCTTTACTGGCAATTCGTTGTTTTGGGGGGTTCGGACAAAATGTTTTTCCTTGCTTTTTTTGTTGCAGTGGTTCTTTCCCGCGTGCGAAAAGCCACTATCGTCACATATGCGTTTTCCATGACCGCGAGCCTGAAGGTGAAGTGCATATAGGTGAAACCTTTCCAAACTGCTATCGCTGGTGGCGCGGTTGATCATATCAACGTCACTCAGTGGACAGATTTGAGGCATGCACAAATACCAGGGGTCGGCAACCTGCGGCTTACGGTGCAGTCACGACGTCAGAATTCCCTTCTCTACCCTTGTCACTTCCTATCAGAATGCCGGCATGGCAGTTTGGACCTGAAGTTGGGTTACACTGGAACAAAGAAACATCGCTTCCTGGTGGCATTGCCCCCATTTTCACACTTAGCCACATAATGTCGTCACTTCCTTTATTCGCACACGTCTACACCACTCCCCCACCCCGGGTTCGCCGTCTGATCCCCACCGTGTCGGCTTCACGCAACTCGGTCCTCCGCCTCAAAAGTTTGCGGACCCCTGCCTTAAGGCGTGCACTAAGGCATGCACTAGTACGCTGTTTATATGCTTTCACAACTCTCTGGTCATCGCGTGTACCTGAATTTCGTAACGCAGGCTGGGCCTCGTGGACACGACAGCACAGAATGCACCATAGCCTGCATGTACCTCGTCCTGTTGAAAGCGCAGTGCGACCTGGAGCAGCGCGAAAGCTACTGCGGACAGGCTAGGGGATTTCCCACGTGGTCACCATTCTGGGACTGCGTGGTCAGAAACGTGCACTTGCGGGAAAGTGTGTGTGTGTGTGGCGTGCAGCGGATCTTCATTGGAGCCAGGAAACTATAAATATCTTGGTACCGGCACTCTGCCGTCTCGCAGTGTAGCGGCCCACTGCGGCCGCGAAGGGCATTAAACGCTGTCGGCCACGCACTCTTCTCCGTGGCCGTACGGCCGTATGGTAGTTGGTTTCAAAGCCGTATGGTAGTTGGTTTCAAACCAGCAGGCCCAGGTTCGAGTCCGACATTGCGATGTTCATTCTTTTTTTCTTTAGCTTTCGGCATTTTTCGTTCATAATGATTTTGTTGATGCTTTTTTAAAGACGATAGTCTTTCTTCGGCTACGTAAACCCAGAAATTTTGGTCTGTCTGTATGGGTGTATGTCTGTCTGTCCGTCTTGAAAGGATGAATTTATTATAAAAAAATCCTGGTATCAATGATACGACGTAACAACCATATAAGGAGAATTTATTAAAAACTAGTTACAGCTAGGACCCGCTGTAGTTAGCTACTACACGGGTCGACAGGGCACAGGATTAACGCAATGTGCCACAGAGGAAAAGGAAGTGAACATCACACAAGTTCACACACACACACACACAAAAACTAGTCCACCGCGCCGAAGGTTCTTTACAATAATATCCGTGGCACGAGGATCAGACACCATAGTTCACGCGTGGGAGTGAACATCAAAACTACAACAGTTCACACACATCAATTCTATGTCCGTACAGAGATTGCTCTACCCGGCAGCCAAAACTGCGCCTTGGCCTCAAACATACAACTCCCTTCAGCAAGCAAGTTTCACCTTATTAATAAGGCACGATACACCATTGCACGGTGTTTTTGGCAACCTTGATAAAGCGAGTAGACCAACGCATGAGAAAAGATTCTTCAGCTGTGACTCGATTCAGCCACCCGGCCAAAGTAAAATTGATATTGCGCAATAGTCTTATATACTCACAGCCAAAGGTAAACGTCTAAGCCCGGTTTATATGTTCATACTTCTCAACTTTGTTGAACAAGAACAAGTCATTACGCAAATATAAGACAGGAAATCAGTACACAAGGGATATTTACAGTGTTCCTTTATTAAAAAAATTATGGATGCTTGGTTTTTCGATAGCAAATGATATTCTACATCTACTGCGGAAAACCGCCGCCTGCTGTTGCCCGCGCCACCTCCAGGCGGCATATGAAAAATCACGAGACACCAGCAACGAAAGAAGAAGAAGAAGAAGAAGATTATGATGATGATGATGATGTCCTGAAAGATTTTGGCTCGCACGCACAATAGTGGATTGGCCAGGGCTAAATCGGTTGGTTGTTCCGCTAGCTATAGGTTCGACGTTCTGCTTGGAACGCACGTGGAGCACGGCCACGTGGTTCTATAAACCTTGAAGTCGGACGCCTCGATTCACGCGCGTCACCGCCATACTGCAGCGCTGGTATCGAGGAACCCGGCCTATAGCAGTGGAACGCGGTAAATTCAAATCGTCTTGAGCAAACTTTTGGTGTGTTTACCTTGGGATGAGCGCGACGGCACAGGAACAGCATTAGAGGGGAACGGGAAAGCAAAAGGGGGCATTTCCTTGGCAAATGTCTACAAAGACGACCGTCTTCTGACGACATTTGCAACGAAAGGAGCAGATACCTGCTATGGACGTGCCCTTCGCTGAGTGCAGCGAGATCCCGACACCTTCGCGGCACAGGCCTACATCCGGGGAGACCCCCCGATCTTCAGCGATGGCTGTGGGGGCCCCACCACCGCTGTCTTCTGGACTTCCTCCGGGAAACGGGTGCAAACTTGTACCTGTAGGAACTTATGCCAAAAGGCATACTGTCGCAATTAAAAAAAAAAGATACGTGGCCAATTTTTTACTCTGGTTTTTACTATATCAAGATATCGACGCACAGGACTTCTAGAATGCGTTGAATTACGTTTAATATAGGTTGTGTTCTCTGTCGTTGGGCTGGGTTAGATTAGATTTGTTGCAGTTGGACTGGATTTCGGTAGGTTATGGCGCGTCGGGTTAGGTTACGTTAGGTTCGGTGAGGTTATGTTACGTTAGGTTACGTTGGGACGTAATATTATTCAGCAGATTTTAGGCCAGCCAGCTTTTATAGAAATTGCCGTGAGAATATTCCGGAGATATTCTCACGGCTGCCGTGAGATTAGACGCAGCCTATTTTTTTACGGTGAAGCTGTTCTTTGTCGAGGCTTTCATGGGACGAAATGTGGTAACGCGGTCGCAGCGATGTGGGGAGGGCATTGCCTAGCGAGGAAGAGACCAAGCGCCAAGCACACATGCAGCAAGTGAAAATAGTGCTTGAACGAGACGCATATATAAATAAGGCTTTTTTAAACTACGAATTATGGTGGAAATGTTTGAACTTTGAGCAAAAATAAATCATTGAGCATATTGTATACGGGACATCAATCCACAAGTGGAATTTGCATTGTTCTTTTAATTTAAGTTTTCGCGATAGCCAATACAATTATACGCCATGAAAGAAAAAACCACTAGCGGCGCCCCCTCGTTGCAGTGTTCCGAGTTCATAAGTAACATAAGGTTCCAAGAGATGGTGCGAGCAGTGGAACACGGCAAAAATGAATTGGCGCGCAAACTTGCGATTAGAGAACACCAGGCAGTTTCGCTGTTAACATCAGCGTTGGCGACGTAAAGTCACTGAAGCCGGTTAAGTTTTTTTACTTATTGCATGCCGCTTGCTGCAGGGCTTGACTCGAACAGTGGTGCCACTGTCTCACGGTTGTGATATGGTGTTGTTTCAGATATTATTTTGGTAGGCGAAGCTTTGCATTTAAATGAATTAAGAAGACGCTTTCCGAAATTTTTTTTTATTTGCGACAGTATGCCCGTTGGCATAAATACTATGCTACAAGTATAGGTTAACTCCCGTTTCGCGAACAAACGCAAGAAGGGAGCGGTGGTGGGGTCCCCATATCCACCGATGGAGGTCAGGTGGTCTGCCAGGGTGGAGGCCTGTGCCTCGAAGGTGTCGTGTTCTGGCCGCTTGCAATGAAGGGCACGTCCACAGCAAATGTTCTGTGTCGGCATCTTGGGCAGGAGCCGTGCAAAAGGGGCAGCTCTGGTCGAACGGGGCATGGTAGCGTGGTGGCCACTCCCGGGTAACAGCGGGAGAGAGGGCTACACCAACACGAAGTCTTCGCAGCAAGACCTCCTCCCAGCGAGCGAGTCGGCTAGGGAGGTCCGTTCCACACGGTGGAATTAGAGCTGCATTGGTCTTTGTCATCATTGGCCTTCAGTTCTCGATTTCTTCTGATTATGGCTTTTTGGCCATAAGCCCCGTGTCTCATTTTTTGACGAATAAACATATTTATTCTTTATCTCACTGATTTTCCTGTGTACCTTTACCAAACACGTCTGTATACACTCTGTATACAATCAGAAGAAATCGAGAACTGAAGGCCAATGATGACAAAGACCAATGCAGCTCTAATTCCACCGTGTGGAACGGACCTCCCTAGCCGACTCGCTCGCTGGGAGGAGGTCTTGCTGCGAAGACTTCGTGTTGGTGTAGCCCTCTCTCCCGCTGTTACCCGGGAGTGGCCACCACGCTACCATGCCCCGTTCGACCAGAGCTGCCCCTTTTGCACGGCTCCTGCCCAAGATGCCGACACAGAACATTTGCTGTGGACGTGCCCTTCATTGCAAGCGGTCAGAACACGACACCTTCGAGGCACAGGCCTCCACCCTGGCAGACCACCTGACCTCCATCGGTGGATATGGGGACCCCACCACCGCTCCCTTCTTGCGTTTGTTCGCGAAACGGGAGTTAACCTATACTTGTAGCATAGTATTTATGCCAACGGGCATACTGTCGCAAATAAAAAAAAATTTCGGAAAGCGTCTTCTTAATTCATTTAAATGCAAAGCTTCGCCTACCAAAATAATATCTGAAACAACACCATATCACAACCGTGAGACAGTGGCACCACTGTTCGAGTCAAGCCCTGCAGCAAGCGGCATGCAATAAGTAAAAAAACTTAACCGGCTTCAGTGACTTTACGTCGCCATGTTTGGTAAAGGTACACAGGAAAATCAGTGAGATAAAGAATAAATATGTTTATTCGTCAAAAAATGAGACACGGGGCTTATGGCTAAAAAGCCATAATCAGAAGAAATCGAGAACTGAAGGCCAATGATGACAAAGACCAATGCAGCTCTAATTCCACCGTGTGGAACGGACCTCCCTAGCCGACTCGCTCGCTGGGAGGAGGTCTTGCTGCGAAGACTTCGTGTTGGTGTAGCCCTCTCTCCCGCTGTTACCCGGGAGTGGCCACCACGCTACCATGCCCCGTTCGACCAGAGCTGCCCCTTTTGCACGGCTCCTGCCCAAGATGCCGACACAGAACATTTGCTGTGGACGTGCCCTTCATTGCAAGCGGCCAGAACACGACACCTTCGAGGCACAGGCCTCCACCCTGGCAGACCACCTGACCTCCATCGGTGGATACGGGGACCCCACCACCGCTCCCTTCTTGCGTTTGTTCGCGAAACGGGAGTTAACCTATACTTGTAGCATAGTATTTATGCCAACGGGCATACTGTCGCAAATAAAAAAAAATTTCGGAAAGCGTCTTCTTAATTCATTTAAATGCAAAGCTTCGCCTACCAAAATAATATCTGAAACAACACCATATCACAACCGTGAGACAGTGGCACCACTGTTCGAGTCAAGCCCTGCAGCAAGCGGCATGCAATAAGTAAAAAAACTTAACCGGCTTCAGTGACTTTACGTCGCCAACGCTGATGTTAACAGCGAAACTGCCTGGTGTTCTCTAATCGCAAGTTTGCGCGCCAATTCATTTTTGCCGTGTTCCACTGCTCGCACCATCTCTTGGAACCTTATGTTACTTATGAACTCGGAACACTGCAACGAGGGGGCGCCGCTAGTGGTTTTTTCTTTCATGGCGTATAATTGTATTGGCTATAAGATCCACTTAGTAACTGGAACTTTTTTGCAAAAAAGTTCCACTTATATATTTGGAACCGTGTTCCACATATCCTGAAAATGTAAGTGGAACAGTGCACCACATATTTTTGCAGCTATATTATCTGGATCGGCGTTCCAAATAAAAATATACGGATCACTGTTCCAAATAAACTGGTAGTGTAAGTTACTGGAACACTGATCCACGTAAAACGATTATGGATTTATCCGGTGCGCCGTTCCAGGTACCTTCAGACCAGCTGTTTATATAAAACGGTGTTCCGATAGACGTTGAGAAGCTGTCTATGGGACTCCACTTTTCCAACATATCTGCTTTCCTGTTGGTATAAACTGAGGTCATTTGACAGGCTGGCGGATGCATTGGTATCAGAAGGAAACCGCAAGCACCATTCTAACGCAGCCTTGACATATGGCCCACAGTGATACCAACAATTGGAAAACAGAAACCGCCGCAGCAGTGTGGTCCCTGACAGTTCCCAACAGTTGCCTATCGGAGCACAGTTCTATATAAAAGTTGGTCTGAGATACCTGGAGCGGCACACAGAGACTTTGGCTTCATCCGCCGAATCCTGTTCTGGGTTTTGGCTGCATGTAAAAGAAACAAGACTCGCATTAAAATACACACCAAACCAACTATTAGCACTGATACAATGCTTTTAAGAACACTAAGGAAATTTTATTCGCTCGTATTATTGCGTACATTTGAGATACGGAGACATATCTGTTTCCACTTGGGCAGAAAATGACCAGCGTACAGGATCAAATACCAAAACGATATCAAGTGGCCAAAACGATCTAAGTGGCATTTTCCTATTTTTGCTAATATTTACCCTTCTTTTTTGCTAAAAACACGTGGGTAATAAAGATGGCTTTAAGCGCAACCGCGTCACAAACGCACTTGTACATCTACCCTCGCAGTAACTCAAAAAGCATTACACAACAGTGAGCATAAAATATGCTGTTTTATGACATGAAATCAGATACCGCAAATGCGGAAGTACCCAAAGCGCTTGCCATACCATGTTTACGCATCCCGGTTCCAAAAAATGCAGTTTGCTATTAAATTGTAGGGAAAAGCCAAAAATACAAGCCATACACGGTTGGATTATCACAAGACCTGCAAGAGTGTAGGAAAAGAACACCGGAGCCAATACTAACAATTTAACATTTGCACAGAAAAAATTACCGGAAGCATGTGGCACTATTGCACAACTAAAACATACACCATATATCAATATCAAGCTAACTGTAATATCAAGCTAACTGTAGCCAAAACCGACTATATACGCGCCCTGAAAAAGCCTTTCACTGAAGCCGCGTTCTTTCCCCGACAATTTGTAGCTATTTAAAATAACTTATCCAAAAAAAAGCTCATAGCACCCAGTGTGAATCTTACAAAATTTTACAAACCAGATAGCTCGGAGCATGTTACGCATTTTAAAATTTATCAAGCAGCCTAACTCTAAAGACGTTATTAGTTCCCTCAAGAACAATTCAGACATCCCAAATAACCAAGCCAGGTAGCGATGAAACATACAGGTGACCAATTTTACCAAGCGAACTTGGAAGCATTTTTCCAGCCGAAACATTTATCTGAGGTAAAATTCAGTTGCGTGCTATACAAACCCTACTATCATGACGACAGTATGCTTGTGACCAAAGCACTGCCTCTAACAAGCGAGAAATGCAACTTTGTCCAAAGTAAACAACTTTTTCAAGCCAAATATGTATATTTCGCATTCTTCTAGGGCTTAGGTGTCAGCTAAGATACAGTACAAAAATTGATTAATAAAACCCCAAACCGTCTGTGTAAATAATTACTCTCACGTTTGCATCCATCAACAGCAGCACTGCCATGGAAAAAAATTTCGAGCTGCACTTGAATAATAAAAACGTTACAGTGCAGTGCCATTACGTACATTAACAGAGTAACAGAGTAGCGGCCAAGGCAGCCTGCGCTTTGTGCCAATAATGAAAAATTGCAAAGGAAAGCACGACTTCACTTTTGCAGTTCACATGCCGCTTGCATCTACCAATCATTTGAACCACGACATATCTTTCCGAATAGGCTTAAACGTCTAACAATAATTTAAAACCCCAAGTAGAGTGACCACATCAAGTCTTTCAACAGAGCTTTAAACTTAAATGACACCAGGCCACTGTTAAATGGCCAAGAACTCTCTGCAAAAGTCCCAAGAACTCTCCAAAGTCGCATAAGTTTCAGGAGATTAAGATGAAATATACGGCGAGGAGGATGACCACATCTTGATGTGACAATGCAGGCGGAAAATCCATGACGTGTTTCTTGCAGACAATATTTACGCTGCCATTCTCTTCTCTCAAAATAACTGGACGTCGAGAATAACTGGACCACGTCATGTACCTTTAAGGAAGGAACAAGAAAATTTTGTTAGACGATGGCTTTAAATGAGTGAGTTGCTTAGGATACCCCTTTTATAGCACAGTAATTGATTGAAATATCAGCGATTTCTTGGTTTCTTTTCTGGGAATGCTGATAACAATGTACAAAAAATATTAGCACAGACTGTCAATGGCAGTTCTCTAATTTTGGAAAGCAACCGTATTGGGCGTGGCCGTGGCGCCGTATTATCACAGCAGCAACTCTCAATGTGAAAGCAAAATGTTTGCAAAACTTGAATGCAAAATAATAGTCTTTTTGTCCACATATTGCAGCATCCGAAACAGGCTGAATGTGAAGGTATTTCCCAATTTGGAGTTCACGATTTATTCTTAACAGTAAGATTTTGCTACGAAGAAAACTACCACAAATTCAGTCCCGCAAAAATAAAATGCCAGCTTCAATAAACACTACCATAAATTGAGTCCCACAAAAATAAAATGCCAACTTACCCAGCTAAAATTAAGATGCAGGCGTTCCTGGCAGGGCCTCCTCGGAGTGATTTACCAGGAAAGTTTTGCCAACGTGTTCCCAAAAGCTCTTACTGTCGTTTTCACCTACAGGTCAAGTTGTCACTGAAATGGTGTTCCGAAGCCATTACGTATAATGCAACTACCTAAAAAGGGACCATCAAAGTTCCAGAACTGGGAGTGCGTACTTACTTGTAGAATGCAATGATTTCATCCCGTACAACGGCTTTCACGTGTTTCCTTTTTGTGAACACACGACTTCAAGAACGGTGAACACACGCCTTCAAGAACCAGGAAAATGGCAGTATGCATTCCTTGTTCCATTGTTTTAAGTCCCGGTCCGCCCTATTTCCTAGAAATAAAAACAGTATAAAAATATCGAAGCATAAATTTACGCTTCCCTCTAAGAAGGGAGTACTACAAGATCTCGTGCAAGGCCTGATTAGTTGTGCTAAAATTTATTTTGCATCACGAGCCCTGGTAACGTTTTCAGGCGAAACAATTTTAAATATAAAAATATTTGAACATTTTTAGGCTCACCTGTCATTGCTCCATGCGGAGTGGTGAACGTCTGTATAATACGCAACACTCAAGAGGCACTCTTTCGTGGCTTTATGACTTCCACAATGCATTCACAATCTGTCACACTTGTCACGACGACGCCTCGGCGTGCCGAAGATGTCTTCAGCCACAGTGAATGCCACAGCCATGATTTCACAGGTATATGTAAGGAATGGAAATAATTCGTTTTAATTTCTGTTCTTCAGACAAAGGAAAACAATTGTCGCAAACTACCAGTGTAGAGACAAATTTCTCCACAGTCAGCCATAGTCTGCATCTGGACAGGTTACACAGATCGAATACAGAATGTAGCAATCTGCTTTCGCAGTATATTTTCTAAGTTCAAGGAAGCACAGAAATGGGTTAATGTTGGGTGCACATAGCGATGCAAGAACTTATCACCGGAGCGTTGTCGGAAATTATTTCGACTCTCGGGTTACCACCGACATTGACGGCATAAAAATGCAAGAGTGGCTTATTTCTAACGCGGTTCGTGAAGTAGCAACCACTAATTATGGATATTGGATATTTATCTTGAAGTCTCAATTTACCACTGACATTAACAGCATAGAAACGGCAGCACACTTTCTATATACCCGCTGCGTGTTTCCACATATTTCTTCCCCTGTACAAAAGAAACGTTTGTTACTGCGGTACTGCTAAGACAACCACTGTCCCTTCCATTTCTCTACACTTCAGGCAATGTAAAATAGATCATCTCAATTGGTCAAAGGAATTGGAAGAAACATGGAACTGCATAACACACTGCACAGATAAACGTAAGCTGACGCCTTGAAAGCACATCAACACAACTCGAAATAGCGTCTACCTTGCGCGCAACGGGCAAGGTCGAAGACTCCCGGTCCGGTAAGCACAGTAAATGGCATTCTACTCATCAGACTAACACAACGCCGCAATTACCACGCAAGTTTTAAAAATACCAATAAATCTAAGGACGGACGCTCCGACAAACTTGCTTGGAAGTTGTACACGTGTGCACGCGCGATTATCGCGAGCGACTAACCCGAGAAGATTCGCTACCGCAGACATACACAGCTACCGTCAATATACAACTAAGCAAAGCCACACAGTAAGGGAACATCCACTCATGAAACGCGCAAACCAGGAACTTCTGACGTACGCAGTCAGAAATGTCCAGCCTACTCTGACCCACGAACACGGGAGTTTTGGTAAATTACGGCTGCAAACGTTTCTCCAACACAAAATGTTACACGCCGCGACCACAAGCATGAACGACACACGAACAACGGGCATAGACGCGGTATGTTTATCGGACGCAGTTAACAAGGATGTCACTGAACAACAACCGTTACCAGCACATAAATAAGCAGCACTGACCTTTTTTGCGCCTCCTGGCAAAACTCCACTTCGTCGAGCAGGAAATACAGCCCAGGGATATGAAAAAATTCGCAGTTGCACGCCGCAATCAACCCAATAAACTGCTAACGGCGCTAACGGTTCTCGCCAGCGTGACCGAGAATTTCTTTAGTAAATATCAGGCGCATCGCGCGAGCAATTGAGAAACCCGCTTGGGAGTGCCACTGGTGGCGCTGCATGCGGAAGACCGTAAAATTAGCGGAGGGAATCCTGGAAGATGGGAGCGCTGCTGTCGTTTAAAGTGTTGACGCAGTCCCGATTTTCATCCGTCGTCATCGTACCCGTTGCCGCCCCACTGTACCGTGAATCAACGCAAAAACAGCTCTGCCGTGCTGCTGCTGACGCATGCGCATTGAATGCGCTACTGGAGTGGCGGTCTTTTCCATAGAGATAATATACTGTCTTTTCCTCATGGCTTCGGCGTACTTTCGTTCTCGCGGAGGCTTTGGCGATGCGCCCGCATAAGAACTCATACAAACTCGGCACACGTGATGGCTTTTATTGGATTCGGAAAACGGGTGTATGCGTCTAAGCGGACGTTTACGCCCGCTGAGGCCGAAACAAAGCTCAGATAATAGCCGCGTTTGCGCGTTAGTACTGGCTAAAGTTGTTTCTCGCGGAGGGCCGTGAGTGCGTGCGATATCCGAGCTTAACTTTGGATGACAATTTCTCCGTTACTGTTTACAATGAATGCAAAAGGGCGTGGCTTCATTTACTGCTTTTCTTGACAACAAGCCTTTCCGTAGTCAATAAAATATACTGCCACGCTCTTAGATACCCACGTTATATAAAGCTACTTACAGCTAATTAGTAAGTAATAATACATCGGCCCGTTTCCCAGCCCTTTTCCCTCCTGAACACCAATACTACAGGAAAACAGCAACTGGGGAAGCAGCTGGAGAAGGCGGGTCATTCAATGAACTTCAATTACTATGACAAGACACAACAACAGCAAGTTAACTCTGCGTATTTTTGCCGTTACTGCACAGCATAATTAGGAATTACAATGTCATTTCAGCACTAATACATACAAAATAATGCAGGTATCACGTGGTATATCTAGGTTTAGTTCCGTTCACCCAGTCAACCGCTCTTTGCAAAGAGGCTCTTGTTTTTGCTTGTGGAAATTAAAAGGGACTCACATGTTAGCATTCCTATCGGACTTACTACGTCATGACCAACGGACTTAAAAACCATCGTGCACCAATACGAATAGTTTTACAAATACATACCGATATTCACAACGGCCTAGTTTGATTATTTTAGATATATGTCGCTTCTCTACTGAAACAAAGAAATAAAACTCTCGCATGGTGAGACCGCTAGCACCTTCCAGTGAAGACTGGATAAACCAAAAAGCGTTTCTTGTTTTTTTTATCTCTGCAAATAAATGATATACAGCAGACTCCCGTTAAGACGAACCCGAACGGACCGTAAAAATGTATGCGTATTATCCGAAATTCGTCTTAAGCGGAGGTGTATTGCATTGTGGACGTTACAAGAGAAAAATGTTGTGGTTCTTAATCAGTGTTCGTTTTAACCAAGTTCGTCTTAACCAGGGTCTACTGTATTTCTAGAAGAAGCAAACCAGGTCGTTAGTGTCATTTCTGTGAATTTGTAAAACTTCTTGTATCGGTACATGGTGCTTTTGAATTAGTAAGTCTCATGAATTTGCGTCATGAATTAGTGAGTCCCATATGAATTGGATCAGGTGAGTCACCCTTAATAGCATGCACGAGACGAAAAATGCTAACGAACATCCAAGCATATATAACTGCATTCGTGACATGCTGCGTGCAGTGTAAAATGCGGCACAGTCGGTTAACACTATGTATATACCGCATCAGGGAATAAATAAAGTGGACTAAGTACCTATTTTACAGCCGATTGTAGCCATTCATACGTTCCTGTAAAGCACCTCAAATTGTGCACGTACTACAACACAGCGAGCTGATGGCTGAGCATTGAGCAAAAAACAATGTTTCTGCGACGCTTTCTGAACCAAATGCAGAACTTGCAATAGTCTCAACAACTATATATATTTCTTTATGAGGTATCCACAAAATCCCAATGAATTCTTCAGCACTACCATGGCTCTATCCCAAACGCAGAAGGAGAACCTGGGGACATCTGGTCCTTCTGAAATTCAAGTCATTAGTGATTTCAGACGTACTGCGCGTCTGCAATTAGCAAAAGACGATATTCACTAAAGCGGTCTGAGCGCCGCAGACAACCTGAAAGGGGTTCGTGAAATTTCTATTTTCGCTAAAATACCCTTTTCTCGCACCTTTCATGCTTTGTACGGTGTTGTTATAGCAGTGGACATATTTTTTTCTGTCAAATAACGTCACTAAAAATACGTCTTAGCCGTCTTATATAAGTAAACTGCTCTAAGACAGTTCCATAGATATCGACGAAGTTTATTAAATTTTATGTGGTGCGTGCGTGTGTGCGTGTGTGACTGCATGCATGTGTGTGTGTATGTGTGGGTGCGCGGGTGTGCGTTCGTGTCTGTATCTATGTCTGTGGGCGTGTGCGTGCAAGTGCTTGTGCGTGCGCTTGTGCGCCAAAGCGCGTCAAATATATATGTGGTTCATTGTTCCAGTTAATGCACGATTCAGTGCATACTCACTGCAGCGCACAAGTTATGTGGAACAAGACACGAGCAAAAAATATACAAAAGCACTGTCCAAAATTTTTACTGGGACATAAGTGGAATAGTAACTGGAACGGCCGACAGCGCATCCCCTCATTTATTCGGTTCCACATAATAAACACAAACCTAAAGAAAACAAATGGACAGTTCCAGATAAGATCCACTTATATCTCTCGTTCCAGTTATTCTTCGTTTGGATCCAGATAAAAATATGTGGATCGCCCTGTTTAACTGGAACTTACATGGAACCAGATTAAGAGTGGGGCCGTCCTCTATGACAGGTCGTGCTCAGTGGGTGATCCAACGCTGTCCTGGGTACCCCAGAGTATGCACACTTCGTAGTATACTATAGTAGTAGAACTTGTGGTGGCAAAAAAGTTATTGTTGTTGTAGTAGCAGTAGTACTCGTAGTAGCAGCAAATAATAATTCATTGAGCTGAGAACGGAAACGGGTAAAAGGGGGAGAGGTTGCGGGTAAACATTTTATTAGAGGTCGGGTATGCACATTCAAAATTTAAATTCTGACGTCGTCAACCGGAACCGGAATATTGACTTTCTGTGAGTTCGGCGTTGCTCGGCGCGTCGTTAGAATAAGCGTTAAGGCTCCCAATGTTAAGGATGTTATGTGTGCCTAACAACATACCACTCAGGTGGGTAGGCCAATGACGATGACAGCAGCTGTCAATGGGAAGCTCAGGGCCGATTCGAAAATTCCGATTTGACTGTGGAGTCACCATACTACCCAATCCACAAATCACGGATACCCACCGAAGGGGCTTTGCCGATGACAATGACCGCTGCCGTGAGGAGGAGGGAGGAGGACGGAAGACGTTTATTTATATTTTTTAGTGATCTGGGCGGCAGAAACGTACGGCCAATTAATCACTTCCCACTTCGCTGCGGCTTCAAACTGCGAACACAGATCTCCCACCCCACTCAGGGGATTGGCCACTCACAGCGGCCGTCAGAGGCTCATGGCCGATTCATCAGTTCCCGCTGGCAGCAACATAAGCGTACCCACCCACGCATATGGTTTCACAACCCAACGACAATTGGCTGTCGCTCCGAGGTCATAACAGGAAACTTAAGTGAGCGCAAGATTTCTTTTTTTTTTTAAAGAACCTTTGTTTGTACATTCGCATGAAGCAGGGGAGTATGAGCAGGGCAGAATTTACGAGGACTCGCTGTCATCTGACTGACTCTCTCTCTCTCTCTCTCTCTCTCTCTCTCTCTCTCTCTCTCTCTCTCTCTCTCTCTCTCTCTCTCTCTCTCTCTCTCTCTCTCTCTCTCTCTCTCTGCAATCCAGCTACTAACAGCGTTGAAATTCTCTTTCACGAAGCGCACAGAAGCGAAAGGTGCAGTGTATTGGCCTTCCCGAGGGGGGTCCGGGGAGGGCTGCGTATCAAAGGCAACAACAAAAAAAATGCTTTAGAGCCCTTGATTTTCTGAGGAAGCTGCCTAGGGGCAGAGTTCCTAAATGATGATGAACGACATAGCGAAACCTTTCTAGGCAGCGAACAGAGGTGGAACGGTGCGAGCGTCAGCGTGTAGCCGAGAGGGTTCTTTTCGTCGAGAACATACCAAACAGTTACTGCATTTAAATGGGAAAAGTAACACGTACCTGCAAGCAGTGGCGCACGCAAACTGGAGACAAGGTGATCGTAACCCCTTTCGAGGTTTTTGTGTTGGAGGAAAAAATTGCAGGTTGGGGGGGGGGGGGGGGGCGCAATTGATGAGCATCATTCAATAAAGATTACTAATAACTATTTCCCTATCGCAAGCGATGCACCCATGAAGCTTCCGATAGTTCGTCTGTTCTCAACACATCTGCCCTTTTACGACGCAATAGGAAGCTTAATGTAACAAAAAAACGCCCAATTCGTCCCGATGTTTTTTATTTGTAATTTATTTCTTGCTCTTATGTGGTTTTTGTCTTTGCCCTCCTTTTCGTGCTCTCTTTCTTTCTTTTAATAAAAACGAATTTCCTCCCCCCCCCCCCCCCCCACCCGAAACAAAATTCTGCGTACGCCACTGCCTACAGAGTTGTATTTGAACACTGGGTTGTTCTTCAAAAGTTAGAGCAGTGTGCATTGCTGCAGACTGCTGGAGCAGGTCCAAGTTATCAAGCTATCGATTTCTTATGGCGCAAGCACTAGGAGTGTTGACGACGAGAAACCCGTTCCGGTACTCTGTATCCTGCGTGCGTACTCGGAAGCCTATAGGAAAGTGTAAAGCACTCACAATGAGGACCTTGAACAATTGATTGATTGTAGGGTTTAACGCGCCGACGCAACGCAGGCGATGAGGCGCGCCGTAGTGGAGGGCTCCGGATTAATTTTGACCACCTGGGGATCTTTAACGTGCGCCGAAATCTCGAACACACGGGCGTTTTTTTCTTTTCGCCTCCATCGACCTTGAACAACGCTTTATTAGCAGCAATTCATGCTGCTTGCGTACAATACGCTGTGATCGGCGCAGCCAGACCCCCTAATTGAAAGACAGACAAACACAGAGAGAGAGAGAGAGAGAGAGAGAGAGAGAGAGAGAGAGAGAGAGAGAGAGAGAGAGAGAGAGAGAGAGAGAGAGACATATTTTATGGAGCATTTGAGGATACTCGTGGCCGCAGGCATGAGCCAAGCAGCGACGTCGGTAAGCACTTATAAAACACACTCCGCACTTACGCATACCTATGCCGCCCCCTCCATCTACTGCTCATCACTATTAACACTGCGAACGAGAGCTATAAACTAGAAATTACGGATGGTTTCAGACGCTCGAGACGCTAATTTCACGTAAGGGCCAGCTGGCAAAAAAAAAAAAAATTAAACGCACTAACTACCCTTAGCAGTGCGAGAAAGAAGAAATGCGTGCGCTGCTAGTGCGAGCGCTCGTGCACGCGCAGCAGAAAAAAAAAAAATAACGTAGTGACGTCCAGGCATTGCAACCGATCGCACAAGTTTAGGTGTCTAACATAAATGCCTGGCAGCAGCGGATTGGGCGAGGGGCTCGGGCTTGTACCTCGCAGAGCGCCAATGAGAGATCGTTATGCCCTTCTTGGCGTTCCAACACTCTTGGTGTGAGACGGGGCCGCCAGGAGGAAGGACGGCGTCATGCAGAGATCTTCGGAAAGAAGGAAGCAAGAAGACGCGGAGCCGAATAGGCAGCTGGACGCAAAGATCCAGTACCCGACAGCGCAGCCGACGACCAGCGGCCCCGTTCATAAAGTATAAAGGAGGCTATGCCCCGTTCCAGACCAAGCTCTCAAAGGCAAACGGGGGATACGCGAGAACAGCGGCCGATGCTCGCCCTCCGCAGCATGGCGCCGTTATCGGGAAGCGTGATCTCAACAAGGTCTCGACGCCCATTTCCGCTCGGCCACTGCGCGGGGTGCAAGCCTGCTGGAAGACGCCTACCGCCTTCTCTTCTGCCCCGTCGCATTGTTCCAGCCGCTTCTGAGCTCCGGGCCTACCCCGCACCAAATGTTGAGCTGCGGCTATCCAGGGGCCGCTGGCGCCGTATACGGCTGCAGGGCGACACGGTCCGCTCGAGCCTCAAAACGTGCTACCGCACACGGGACGTCGCTACGGCAGCGAGGTGCGCTGCTGGGGGCATCAGCAACCCAGCCCGGCTGCCAGCTGTCGGAGTACCACGTGTGTGCAGAGGAGCCGCGAGGAAAGTGCCCCACGTCGGCGCGTGGATTCATGAACACAAGCCCTCGGCCCGACGCCGCATTCGCAGTGGACTGCGAAATGTGCTTCACCATCCACGTGCTCGAGGTGACGAAGGTGAGCGTGGTGAGCTGCTACTGCCTTCCCGTTTATTGTGAGTACTTGGGACCCCAAAGCCGGGATAAGCGACAAAGAACTCAGTGGCGCGACGGCCGAGTACCTTAGAAAAGTGCGCGGTACGCTTCAAGACGTGCAGGCGGTTCTGCTCCGCTTCTGTCTCCGCGGTGTTGGTGGGCCGTAACCTAAACAACGACCTGCAGTTCTCGAAAGGCTCCAGTGCACGGTGGTGGACACAGCTGTTGCCTTTGCCAACCTCCTGCGCCTCCCATTCGAACGGGCCCCGCGCTCGTGCCTGTCTCCGTGGACACGACAGTGCGGAAGACACCAAGGCCTGCATGGATCTCGTGCGACCTGGAGCGGCAATAGAGCTGCAGCGGGAAGCAAGAGGATTCTCCACGTGGCCCACTCTGTGAGTCAACGACGGGGAGAAGGCGCGGTTGTGCGTCGATGAGAAAGTTTGTGTTGTGCATGCGGATCTTCCTCCGTGGAAAGGAGAAAAATGTTTGTTCCTCTGCACTGCAAGGGCAAATCTTGGAGCATGCGAACTGAGTTGGCAACGTGCTGCTGCTCCGTTTATGCGCGTCCTCTTTTCTGTATGGTTTTCGCATGTTGGACTTGGGTGCTGGATTAAAATGGAAACACGATTTGGAAAATGCCGTGTCCGTGTCATTGTCACTTTTTCAGAATTTTGTATGACACGTAGTGACTGAGTGCGGTGAAATAGCGAGAAAAAAAGGGAAGGCGGACAGGTGTGGGAGGTCACAATGGGGAGTGAAGTCATCGCAATCGTGTACAAAATTATTCGCACTACTAGTACGCACGATGCGTTAGGAGCTGGGCTCTTTGGCGGTGCAGTGAAGCAGCTGCGGGGCTTGTGCTACGTTGAAAAAAATTAGCGGTGGCTTAGCTGGGCTATGCCAGGATATACGTAGCGTGAGCTAAGGTTCAGCTGGTTATTCTTAGGTTTCCTGACTGTCTAGGATTAGCTGATCATCAGGCTTACTGCTGCTAAAACGATTTCCAGTCCAATCCAATCCAATCCAATACAGTCTAGTCCGGTACAGTCCAGCCCAGTCACTGCTCCTCGCGCATGCTTAGCATGGCTCACCAGGAGTCATGCGAAACGGCTATCAAGCGGCTACGGCGCAGCGTCACCCTTGGCTATTGCGCAACGGAGGCGCACAGCTGGGAACGCGCCTGCGCCAGTGCGTCTACCGCGGTTCTGACGTCACTTTTCTGGAGTGCGCAGACCGGCGAATGTGCAGGCCCATTTCTCTATACACGCGTACTCCAATTGAACCGATTTATAATCCAATCCAATGCAATCCAATTTAATCCTATTCCAATCCAAATCCAATCCAAATCCAATTCCAATTCTTATTCAATCCGATCCAATGATCCTCGCGCGTGCGCAGCACGGCTCTTTAAGGTCCACGCGGAACTCCTCAACCTCGGCCAGTGCAGCTTACGCTACAAAAGAATAGCTCGTAAACGCTACGGCACGGATTCACATTAGGAGTTACATGGGGAGTACCTAACGAATGGAAAGGAAGCCACGAAATTCGTCGATGTCATAGTTCTGGCTTTGTTGTGTACGTTAGCGTATGTGTTTCATAATCAGACAGTTTCGTGGGTTTTGAGACTGAGTTTACTCGTAATGGGCGGCAGAAGGAACACATCATGCATTCTCCCAGACCGCCGCACCAATGACACAAAGTCTCTCTGGTTTGCCTTCGGTTTTGCTTAAACAGTGGCGTTACATAATTATAGCTGTCACCCATTCCATGGCCGACAGCCATACTTAATGTTTTTTTACAAGTAGGTAGGAGGCGCCGAACATCGCATACTTCGCGTCGAGCGCATAACCTGGACGCCCAGAAATTAGTGGTATTCTGGGAAAAGACCGCTAAGTCGTCACTTGGGCTGCTGTCATAAGGGAATCATATTATCTTACTTGCTCAATAAAGTTACCAGCTCGTCCTGATCTCCAGGGGCCAGGCAGCCGCGGAAGCATATGGGTCCCGTGAAGAGGGAACCACCCCATCCGGCACGTAGTCGCCACAATTTTGTGCGGCTAAATAAAGTGGTTCTCTCTCTCTCTCTCTCTCTCTCTCTCTCTCTCTCTCTCTCTCTCTCTCTCTCTCTCTCTCTCTCTCTCTCTCTCTCTCTCTCTCTCTCTAAGCCTAACAAAGTGTAAAACACAAGCCACACGCTCATTACGTACTCGACAGCGTTATATATGCGGCGATGGGCTATATATCGTGGTTGGCAACGTACAGCATTTATACAGCATTCGACTCGGTTATGTGTAACCCGTATCCTCCCGCCAATCCACCGAGCATCAACCTTCGCGCAAGAGTGTTATAAACCAGAAAATACGGGACGCCTCGGACCCATACAGAAACAAACAAGATTCCGTTCTGCTGTGGTTACAGGACCGGCTTTGCGTGTGCGAACCAAGAGCCACATACTGCTTCGCGTGGAATATTACTGCAGCCCCACAAAAACGGCGTTTGTAGACGTTGCCCAGCATGCGAATCCCGGACTTTTCACGACGGTAGCGGTGGACTTCGCCGGGACCGTTCTATCCGCGGTGACCATCAAAGCACCGACTGCAGTCATAGCCGAGCAGGTGACGAGAGCTCGAGCAATGAAAGACTTGTCCCGACCCAACGGACTCTCGCTCCGCGGCCAGGGCCTTCCTGACAGTTGGGGAGGATTGCGGTGGACGCAGCCAACATTCTCACCGCACGGAGCGAAGAAGTCTTCCACAATATTACATGGTTCTCCACGCACGACACACAGTACACCCAGAAATCCCCAACGTCAACGAGTTAGCTGGTGACTGTGCGCGAGGTTTCACGAGCCGTGCAAGTCCTAACGCTATCCCGAGTGACAGGCTAGACGAGACGATTTACTCACTTTTCATGAAATAATTTCCCACTATCAGCTATCCCGCAGGACACTCCCATTACCTCACCGCAAGCTCACACGACCACAATCCATAGCTTTCCGAACGCTATAGACGAATACGTTTCCCACTAGAAGCAGGTTCAGCCTTATCCTGCCTTCCATCGAACCTCATTGCCTTAACTGCTCCGAGGCTTACTGCAAACACATGCTCTGGCAATGTCCTGCGTTACGTACGGCCGCGGACTACAGCACCGAGAACGAATGGACGAGCGCTCTCTCGCGCAACGATCCGCACAAGCAACTGATGGCTGTCCAGAGGGCCTGCGAGAGGGGGCAAGACCAAGGTCTCTCACCTCCTGCGCGGGTGTGGCCAGCGACTACCTGATGAAGACCCTTTAAGGCCATCCAGGAAAGTCCCTCAGGACCTTTGATAAAGTTCTTTGTCTGTCTGTCTGTTCACAGGCGGATCACTTAGCTTCGCGCGAAAACCGCGCTCACCGTAATGTGAATGGTGAAAAAGAAGAAATGCGTGCGCTGTTACGGTGCGAGCGCTGGTGCACGCGCAGCAGAAAAAAATAATGTAGCGGCGTCCAGGCATTCCAATCGAGCACTCGGGTACGTGTTTTCTAGCCCGCAGAACAGTCGCATGGCAGCAGAGGATTGGCTGAAGAGCACGTGCTCCTAACTCGCAAAGCTCCAATGAGAGGCCATTCGGACCTTCCCGGCGTTCCAACCATCGCGGCCATGGCAAGAGGAAGGACGGCGACATGCAGACCTCTTCCGAAACAGGCAAGCGCAAAGGCGCTGCGCAGTAGGACGCCGATGGAAGGGAGCTGGACGCAGAGGGCCAGTACCGGAACCCGTCGCAGATAACCGTAGCGACCCCGTTCCAGACACGCGTGTCAGCGGCAGGTGGAGATACGTGCCAGCCGCGCCTTAGGCCTGCCCTCCGCAGCATGGCGCCGCCGTCCCGGATCATCATAGCCAGAAGCCATCGCCGCCCAAATCCCTCTCGGCACCGCGCGAGGTGCGCACCTACTGGAAGACGCCTACCGCCTTCTCTTGTGCGCCGTCGCCCTGCACCAATAGCGTCCGCGCTACGGGCCAACCCCGCGCAAAATTCATTTTTGTGGCTACCCGGGTCCCATCACTGATAGGCCCGGCCACACCAGCCGGTGCAGGGCGACGCGGTCCCCTCGAGCCTGAAGAAGTGCTGCCGCTGCCGCTCTTCGAGCATCACGCCCAGTGACGGATAGTGTACGCCACCGACGCCCGCTTCTTCCACACGGTACAGCGCTACGGCAGCGAGTTCGACCGACCTCGGCCAACAACCCCGGCTGCCAGGGGTCCGAGTTCCACGTGGAGGCAGAGGCGCCGCCCGCTCTCGTGACTTCGCGGGCACACGTCCACTGCTTCCCGGCGTCATCAGCGGCGTGCGACATGTGCTTCACCATCCGCGGCTTCGAGGTGACTGAGGTGAGCGTTATAGCCTGGAACGGTACCACCACCTACTCCGCGTGCCTGAGGCCCCAACGGCCTCGACTGCAACATGACCTACGGTGGTGTGACGACCGAGCACCTCTGAACGTGCGGATTGCGCTGCAGGACGCCCAGGCCGTTCTGACCCGTCTATCTCCGTGCTGCTGGTGGGCCCTGGGAAAAACGTCGACGGGCGACGCGTCCCAAGGGCCCAGTACACTGCGCAGGACGCGGGCCGTTGTCTTCAACCCTGGCGCTCGCTGGTTTCCCAAAACGACGCAGACATGCATCACATGGTGCAGGCTGGACCCCGTGGATACGATTGCACGGAAGACGCCAAGGACTGCATGGATCTCGCTCGGGCTGTGGAAAGCGTTCTGTGACTTGAAGCTGTGTGATGCGGCAAGCGGTAGTCTAGGGAATTCCCCTCGTGGCCGCCGTGGAGTTTACGACGTGACGAAGATGCGCTCACGCGTGGGAGAGGGAGTTGGAATGTGGGGTCCTGTACCGTTAGCACTGCCTGCACCGCTACTACTGTTATGTAGGTCACTATAGTTCTTGCTCTGTCGCTGAGTTTCGCGTTTGTTTAATTTGGTGTATTTGGTACGTAGTGTTTCATTAAATTTGCAAGACGTTTTGTGAAATGCGTTGGTTCTTGTCATTTTCACCTGCTTCTTTAAGGAGAGGTAACGGAGTGTAACTCGTGGGACGAATTGGAAAGCATGATTACCTCACTGGAGAAGCAGAGGAATATAGTTAACCGGAAAATTAATATGCAGAAAACTAAACTAATGCTCAGTAGCACAGCGGTTCGAGATAGGTGGCGAAGCAGTTGAAGTGGTTAGCGAAAATATCTGCTTAGGCCAAGTAGTGACCCTGGATCCCAACCATGATGCAGATATAATGAGAAGGATAAGAAAAGGGTGGATTGCATTCGGCAGACATTCTCAGATAATGAACGGCAGCCTATCATCGTCCCTGAAGAAGAAAGTGTATGACAGCTGCATCTTACCGGTACTCGCCTATACGGGGCAGAAACTTGGAGGCTCACTAAAAGGGTTCAACTTAAATTGAGAACGACCCAGCGGGCAATGGAGGGGAAGGTGATAGGGGGAACATTAAGGGACAAGAAGAGAGCGGAGTGGGTCAGGGAACAAACGCGTGTTAAGGACATTTTAGTAGAAATTAGGAAGAACAAATGGGTGTTGGCGGGACATGTAATGCGAAGTCAAGATAACAGTTAATCATTAAGGGTAACAGAGTGGATTTGTACAGAAGGCAAGCGTGGCAGGGGGCGGCAGAGAGTTAGATGGGCAGATCAGATCAACAAGTTTGGGGGGATAAATCGGTCGCAGCCGTTAGCACAGGACCCGGATAATTGCAAATCTATGGGAGAGGCGTTTGCTCTGCAGTGGGTGCATAGAAGCTGATGGTGATGATGATAGTGATGACGATTATGATGATGATGAACGGAGTGTTGTGGGGAAAGGCGTTCAGTACAAGGTCATTAACCAATACCAAAAAGAGCTATCAAGCGTCAACTGGATAAATCTGTTTCACAACCTCGGGAAAACACCAGGTTATGATGGAAACTTTACTTAAGAATTGGGGACAAAAACGCAGTAATACGCCAATTATTAGAAACCTCATGCTGAGCAGCACGAATCCCGTGGACACCGGAGAGTTTCTGCTCAAAAGCTTCTTTCCACACGTATCGCTAACTCTCCCGCCCCTCTACCCGAAATTCCGATCGTGGAACCATGCTCCTACCTTGAAAGCCCCTTCACAATCGCCGAATTTCTACAGCTATTCGTCAAGGCAGACCGAAGTCTGCCCCCGGACACGACGGCATACAATTGACCCACCTTCGCAACCTTCCAGAACCAGCACGATATAAACTCTTTGAACAAATCAACCATTCCTGGGAAACCGGGCAGGTACCTCCACATCTTCCATCACATACCAAAACCTAACAAAAAACAGACCTCTCCTAATGATTTTCCCATTTCGGCCAATCTCCCTCACACCTGTCCTATGCACACTCATCCAACTACTCATTAACAATCGAATAATGCACTACCTGGAGTATGTCGAACCATGTCTTCACCAAGCACAAACTGGCTTCCGCCCGAATCTCGGCACTACCGACAGCCTATGGCTGCTGCGAAGTGTCATTAATCACTCAAGCTGTTCGAGACTCCCGGACTATGTACTCACACTGGACTTCCGAAAGGCCTTTGACTGTGTTAGCCAGAGCGCCATCCTCGATGAACTTGCTAAGGCCTTTCCTAGCCAACGAGCACAGACATGGATTCGAAACTTCCTTGAAGCCCGCCCCATCAAGCTTCAAGGAACATTCCCTGGTTGGACCCGTCGTACCTTCTACCTCGACAGAGGAGTTCCTCAAGGCTCGATCCTCAGTCCCACACTCTTTAATCTAGCCTTGACTAGGATCACCCGGAACCTTCAGCGAGAGACTAGTGCGAGGTCTTTAGTCCGCCTTGCATCATGGTTGGCACCACACCGATCACCGCCACACTGGACCACATTCGCCTACTTGGCATCCCCGTCGGTTACAAAAGTAGCCTGACTATAGGGCTGAACAAACTAAAGCAGAAATGGAATTCGACTCAACATGCCATTCGAAGACTATCTAACAAGCATGGAGGAGCAAAGCTAAAAGCAGTGCAAACACATGCTCGCACCGTCGCAGTTGGTATTCTTACATATGGAGCCCAATCTTACACTTCGAATTGTACCCAACGACGTGCTCTCAATGTTCTTCACAATGCGACTCTTCGTACTATCACTGGCTTGCCACGCCATACAAAAATCTCTAACCTTCAATCTGCGGCTGCACTTCCACCAATTTAAAAATCATTCAAGAACAAACCGACCAATACAACTTCAAGCAAAAACTTACCCATCAAGGTGCCATACTCACGGCCTGGGATAAGCGAGATTGCATCCCCTTACCTGATTTCCCGATACCCATTCCTCCGTGGCAGCGACCTCTTCTGACCGAACCAACAACAACCCACCGCATCACCCGCACAACGGCCGTTTCTAGAGAAAAACGTTGTCAGAGGCTATTCACCACAAAACAACCCGACGAAATCGACATTTATACTGATGCCAGCCTGACACCTCCAAATGTTGGAACTGCCTGGGTCTCCCCACGTGACCGAAATATTATAGGAACCCGACACTCCAAAATTACTGTCCCGCCGACGGAAGCGGAACTACTAGCCATTACTCATGCTCTTGACTACTTAATGTACGATCACCATCAACCCATACCAAAAAAAAAAATCAGAATATTAACCGATTGCTACGAAGAATTTCCAGAACTTAGACGGCCATTTTCAACGCACCCTTCCGTAAACCAAATTATCAGGCAAACAATGGCCCTACAACTGTATGGCACTCAAGTCCGCATAGACTGGACTCCTGGCCATGATTTGGCGGCACCAGAGAATCAGGCAGCCCTCGGCAGAATCAGGCAGCCCTGTTTACCTCGACCCTCCCGCGTTTATAGGAACTCTATCTAAAGAATCGAGGCAAGGGTACCGGAATGGCTACCAGAAAAGGAGTTATTCAGCTCCCAACTGCCCGCCGATTCAGCTGGACGAGCGAGTCAGCGCACCCGCGAGTCGAACGAACTCGCCCTGACGGCTTTTCTATCCACCCCGTAAGCTGATACATGAATGGGTCGACTCGGAAAAAATCGTTTTTTCTCGACTGAACTCTCCCTCTTCGATTATAAGTATGCGGGGCTTATGCCCATATCCCCGTCAGTGCGAGTCGATACGACTGGTCTTGACTCCTCTGGTCAGCAAGTCCCCTGACATTTAGCGTGGCGGTGCGAATGGGCTTGTTTAAATGAACCATGTTGAGAGGGGAACCAAACCTTGTTGTTTGGTAAACTTCCAAGGTCGCGTGGCATCCGTAGCTACATCACGGGAAAGGCCCGTGAAAGGGAAGCGAGAAGAGATTTCGAGAACAGTTCTCGGAATAAACTGGTGCTGACGTGGAGCTCCTGGATCTGCCCCTTGCTTGTGGCACACACCTGCGACCGTCCTTAAAATATGTTGTCAGAAGCTGAGAGAGAGCATCGCCAGGAACCCATCCTGCAAGGACAACGGCAAACTGGACAACGCCCAGCAAACCGCGACGGACTTCCGCATCACCGCGCCCAGTTAGACCTTGCCGGCCTTCGCCTCAATCCAAGGGAGCGGGTGCAGAGCCACCGAAAACTGCAGCCACACCGACCAACAGAAACGCCTTCAGTTGCTTTTCCAAATATGTCGTCGTTCATTATTCAGCCCCCCTGTTCCTTTTGCTTTTCTTCACCCAACGAGTGGCCCAAATGGCCGAGAAGGTTTCAACGCTTCTACACGACGTCATGCCTAAGCGCGAATCCGGAAGAACACCAAGTAGATGGCTTGCTTTACATCACGGGGGACAAGGCTGAGGACATCTTCAGGACGTTCGATCTCGCCCCAGGCAAAGCAAACAAATTTAGCATCGTGATGGACTGCTTCGAGACATATTTCATTCCTCGCCGCAATGTGATCTACGAGCGAGCACGCTTCAACACGCGGGTGCAAGAAGGAAAGTCTGCCGAACACTTCGCTACGGCACTTCACGCACTGTCCCAGCAGTGTGAGTACAGCAGCCTTTAGGAGCAGCTGTTCCGTGGCCGATTAGTAGTGGGTATTCGCGACAAGAAGTTTTCGGCCAGATTACAGCTTGACCCCGACCTAACGCTTCAGAAAGCTCTAGAATCAGCACGCCAGCTCGAGAGAGTCAGGGAACAGCAAGCAGAGCTTCACCCCGACCTGGCAGCCGTCAACAAGGTGGGCTCTACACGTCGTGCACAGCGGCAAGATCCGCAAACTACCTTCTAACTCGATTCAAGGCAGACCCGCGACTAACACGTCTTAGTGCTCTAGGACTTGCTGTGTGTGTGGTAGAGGTTCGCATTTACGATCTACCTGCCCAGCAAAGGACGCAAAATGCAACTCCTGTCACAAAAAGGTACACTTTTCGTCCGTATGCCTCTCCAGAAGCGCGGACATTGTTCAAGACACCGATCAGGAAGCCGAGTGTGCGTTTCTTGGCACCGTGAGTTCACCTGGCATCCACAACTGGTAAGCTACCATCATGGTACAAGGACAACCTTTGAAATTTCAAATCGAAATTGGTGCAGATAAAACTGTACTCTCCTCAGAAGCCTTCGAATGATTTCAACATCGTCGTATTTGGTCGTCTCAACGGAAGCTCCGCGGGCCAGATGGACGGTCGTTGTCTGTACGGGAAGCAGCACGACTGCGTTCCGAGATGAACAGACCACCGAAGATGTCTACGTTCTTGGTGAAGTACGCTACCCTTTCCTCGGGAAGCCAGCAAATGAAAATCTCAGGCTGATCACTTGCCTCAACTCTATGAGCCACACGGTCAACCCTAAAAAGGAGTTCCCGTCACTTTTCACTGGCCTATAGGCACTCTGCCAGCAGAGTATGTCATTCGCCTTCAAGATGGAGCGACAGCGTTTGCACTGGGTTCACCCCGACGCATTTCCACTCCCGTTTACGAGAAGACCAAAAAGGAACTGGAACGGATGGAACAAGCAGGCGTCATTTCTCGAGTGGACGAGCCAACACAGTGGTGCGCTCCAATGGTGCCGGTGGTGAAGCCCACAAGCCGTACGTGTGTGTGTGTGTGGGGACGTCACAGAGCTCAACCGCTTTCTGCTAAGGAAATGGCACCCGAATCCTTCTGTTGAGCATACTTTAGGACTTCCCGCTGGAGCAAGAATTTTTTCAACGCTGGATGCCAATTCAAGCAGGAAGCTAACGACATTCATCCCACAATTTGGGAAGTTTCACTTCAATCGCCTTCCATTTGGCATTGCCTCAGACCCCGAGATATTTCAGAGACAGATGAACACCATCTTGGATGGAATGTCACGGGTCTTCTGTCACTGGATGACATTCTCGTTTGGCGAGCTACCACACACAGAGGAGCACAATGAAACCCTTCGTACAGTTCTATGACGCCTCGCCCAAGCGGGACTCACGTTTAATGAGGCTAAGTGCGTGTTCAACTTCCGAGAACTCATCTACTTGGGGCACAAAATCGGCCAGGAAGGCATACGACCGGATGAGGCCAAAATTAAGGTAATCACAGAGATGAAATCTCCGACGAACAGGACAGAGTTGCAAAGAGTGCTAGGTATGGTAACATACCTAGCTTGGTTTGTTCCCACCTTGGCGGAGGTGTTACAGCCGCTCACTCTGCTCCTGTCCAAGAAACAAGAGTTTGTCTGGGATTCATTTCAACAAACTGCTTTCGACAAGTAGAAGCAGTTTCTCACGACAAGTCTAGTCCTCGCCGTCTTTGACCCTGCCAAGTAAACTGTCGTAACAGCAGATGCTTGTTCATTTGGACTGGAAGCCGTTATTCGTCAACGACAGGCTAAAGGTAACTATGCAGTCATTGCCTGCGCTTCTCACCTGTTGACGGACACAGAAAGACGCTACGCGCAGATCGAGAAAGAAGCTATAGCGCTCGTCCGGGCTTGCAAGAAGTTCTCAGACTATCTCGTCGGCAAGTAGTTCCGATTGGAAAGCGATCCCAAGCCGCTCGTTCCAATATTCACCTCCAAAGCATTGGGTGGTCTCACGCCAAGTCGAGACCTTCGTACGTTTCGTGACAACGAGCGTGCCCATAAAATACATGTCGTTTAGAAATGCCTCTGAATTTTAATTCCCACGCTGCACGCCGGGTATGGCAATTGTTGCAGATACGACTTACGGATAGTACAATCCACCATAAGATACTTTTTCGATGCCACTGAAATAGAAAGTGCTCATAGGAAACAGAGGGAGGGGGAGGAGAGATTTTTCGAGGATGGGATGGTCTGCACGCGCACTCCGATTTCCAGGGTGGGGTGGGAGGCTTGGGGGAGGCAAAGCGATGCCTCCCTCTTGGCTTGTTATTATTTTTATACACGCATTTTATACTCTTTAAGATTGGTGGGGAATGGCGGACGTTATAGCAGCTGTTTAACGTTTGCCGTGCTTTATTCCTCTTACTGTAGCATGCTAAAACAGAACCGGGTAGGTAGGCGTAAATTGGCCCTACATAACCGTTGGAAACGACATTGACAGTGACAGGGCACAAAGGACATGGGAACCATTGGGTGAAATCACTATTCATCTGTCGCTGCCTGCCTTACCTACAGGGTCAATCATATAGGGCCTTGCAAGAGCTTACACTCGGACAGCGTACTTTGCTTGGAATATCATTCTGGTTGTACATCTTTCTCTTTAAGTTGTGCGTTGATATGGTTTGTGTCAGGTGAGAATAAAAACAAAGAACACCGCTCAAGGAAAGGTCAGTACATATTATCGTGAAACAGTGAAGGGTACCCGTACAATGCACATTGTCTGGGCAATGGGGCATGCCCGCTCATTGTACGTATGCGTGCTTTAGAGGTGTCTCAATCCGAAAAATTCCATTTAACTCTCCTTCAATTCTCTATTGCCCGTGAATTCTTTTATTTATTTATTTATTTATTTATTTATTTGCTCCTTAAAGGCCCGAAGCCATTACATAAAGGGGGTGGTTGGTGGGGGGGGGCTTGCGCCAAGGTATAAGTATACATACAGTGAAAACAAGAACAACAACAACAAGAAGAAGAACACAATAGAAATCTACATCAGTTAGGAACTGCTAAACTATTGCAAACATGGTGAACTGGGCGGAATAAAAAGAAAATAAGGAAAAACGTAACAACGGGATGTGCGCGATCGACTCGGCAGGAATATCACGTAAAGGCTGACAGGTTCGTTGTTTCAAGTTTTTCTGAGAAATATTTTGCGGTCAGGGCACGAAGCTATGTCATTGGGTAGTGAATTCCACATTGCTATTGCGTGAGGAAAGAAAACTATTCATTGATAATGTGCGGCACTTGATACTAGAGATTGGGTGACTGTGGTTCAGGCGGGCAGAAGCTCTTGGTGGGGGCGTTAATAAAGCATGTCGTGATTATGACGGGTAGTAAAAGGTGTGTAGAAGGCCCAAACGAGCAATAATGCGGCGTGTAGCGAGGGTGGGGAGGTTGAGGGACTGTTTAAGTGCCGTCACACTGACTGTGTGCGAGTATTGTGATCTTAAAAAACGTGCGGCACGGCTTTGTATCGATTCCAAATCGTGGGAAAGATATGATTGCGAGGGGTTCCAAATTTATGACGCATATCTATAGGCTTGGTCGAACGAACGTTAGATAGGCAAGCTTTTTTAATATCGGTGGATGCGGATTTAAGGTTGCTACGGAGGTAGCCAAGTGTTCGTGAAGCGTCTGAGGAGATGGATTCGATATGGGACACCCATGACAACGGTGACGTAAGATAAACACCAAAGTATTTATACATAGTTGCAGGGGCTACTGGCACTGATTTAATTGTGTACATGTGTTGAACAAGGGTGTGTTTTCGGGAGAACGACAACACTGCACTTTTCGAGGTTTAATGGCATCAGGGATTTATCGCACCATGTAGAAATTGTGTTGAGATCGTGTTGCAAAGAGTTGTCGGATGGAGAACGAATGGGGTTATAGATGACGCAGTCATCAGAGAATAATCGTAATTTTATTGTAATATTGGTCGGTAAACCGTTTATGTAGATGAAGAACAACAATGGTGATAGGCTTGCCCCTTGCGGGACTCCCGAAGTTACACTGGTGAGGGATTAGCGTTGGTTGTTAGCAGTAGTATATTGCATACGGCATTGTAAAAAGTGTTCGATCCAGCGTAGTATATTAATGGGAATTCCAAGAGACGAGAGCTTAAGAAAGAGGAAATTATGGGGAACCCGGTGAACTGCCTTGGAAAAATCCAGAAATACTGCGTCCACTTGAAGGTTGTATTCCATGTAGCAAAAGATGCCATGTGTAAATTCTGCTAACTGCGTTTCGCCGGAAAACGACTTCCGAATACCGTGTTGATGTGGATAAAAGGAGGTAATTGTTTCCAGATAATTCATGAGGGCAGATGTTGTTATATGCTCGAGCGATTTACAGCGGGCACCTGTGAGCGAATTCTATTATTGTACACACCGATACGCTTTCCACTTATTTGAGTTAGCAGACAATGTAACCTGTAAGTGGCAAAAATAGCTAAAGGAGATTTAAACAGTTATATTTAAGGTGCAATGGCAGCTCACATGGGGAGCAAAACAAGAACTTAATAGGTTTATACTATGCACATAAATCTTCGCCAGCCTTTCAGGAACAATAATAAGAAGGCTTAATGTAGTTCTTGCAAGAGCAGCCATTTCGGCGGCACGGCATCTATGACTTTCTGTGGCTGCTGTGAAGTCTTCGCTGGAGAAAAGGTCTGCGCAGAAAAAAAATTCCCTCAACGCACGCTGTGGGCGCGGTTGGACAGCGAGGCCAGACGATCGAGTGCACGACTCAGAATATTGATGACCGGTGCGGAGCCCAAACGAGTGTAAGAAACAAAACACGAGCGTTGTAATAATTTCCGGTCAATTAGCTTGTTGAAACATGGAAGGACTGCAGCTTTACCCTAGCAGACAAACATGAAGCTGTCTGCTTTACGGTGGCTTTGTGATGATGCGGGAGTATCTTAGGAGCGGCGCGCATGGCTTCGTGTTGTTGGTACGAAAACTGTCGCTGATAGTTATCCTTAATACCTGCTAACATAAAACTCCACATGATTATGTAGTCGTTGGAGCAGTTCAACTTAATTAATATGTTTCGCAACAGTCCGATAAATTATGTTACAGCCGTTTTATACAGCCTTCAAAACATTCCCAGCACAAACTCATGTATTGATAGCAGACGAGAATTCACGATTGTTTACAAATCCATGATAAAGTAACTAATTATGACTAGTAATGACGGCGTAATTACTTAACGCGGCGTAAGAATACAGTTGATTTAGCTGCAAATTGAGCTGAAATTTCCGCTATGCCCCCAGCATTAGATTCAGTAGATTTACACATCTACTTTAGAGATATATACGGAGCTTTCGCGAGAAAGTGGGCTCTGCCGCAAATCTTATTCTCTCGGGGGGAAGGGGCGGAAGGGGGGGAGGGGGGGCAGCGATAGCGATATGAAAGAAACAAAATTCTAGAGACCTATCGATAGACAGCTTCGCCGCAAAAGCTCACCGCCACACCATCGCACGAGAAAAAAAAAATCTCATTTGTGCTTTGAGAGGCTTGAGTAAAGCTCACCGTGGAATTTATTGCGACATCGCCAGGCAGCTAACAATGATTTGATAGGCGGTAACCCTACAGCAGCATCCGGGTGCATTGTGAACAACATTGATAGCTTGCTGCAAATTTGTATTTGGGGACAGCTGCCATTGGGATGGTGCGTGAAAGCCTGCTTCCGTGCTACTTTTATCCATAAAACATACAACGGCGAGAAAAGTTCCGCTGCTAACGGTGTTTCTTCTCCGATGTTTACTAGAATGGAAATTTTATGACCAGCACAGTTACGAAGAGCGCATACGCAGTATTTTGAGACATCACTACTGTGCCAAGAAAATGATCGCATCGATAGTTGTTACGGTTCTCCTTGGTTTTGACTTTCAATTCATGTCTTCTTTTTCAGACTGTTCACGCGTAACCGTTGGCCTAAAACCTGGCACCCGGATCACTAGCTCTAAATAAATAAATAAATAAATAAATAAATAAACAAACAAACAAACAAATAAACAAACAAACAAATAAGTAAATAAATAAATAAATAAATAAATAAATAAATAAATAAATAAATAAATAAATAAATAAATAAAATAACCGTCATGTCCTGTATCTGCTTGCTGCCTTCTGCGACGCGTAATTTCAAAATCGCAAGCTTTTTTCCAATCGGTTAATAGACCCGACAGGCGATTACAGAGTACACACATGATTATCTCGAAAATTAAGCGTTCACGTTAGCTACGGACCTGATGGTTACTGTGAGCGTCACTGCTGTTACACACACAGGGAAAACGATTGTTCTGCCGGCCAGCTATAGGAACGAAGGTGCAGAAACAGTTTAAGTATTAAGGAATCCGGTGGTAGTTGTGGCCACCGCGAACACGCCATAGGGGACGACGACCAGGGAACAGGCTGCAAGCGAGTTGCCGTGATTTCTATTCTATCTGCGACACGTGGTTTCCTATAATCGGTGGCGCTCTAGACCTTTCTTTTGTGGTTAGACACTTCGTACAAAAAAGCCAACGACATTTCTAGTGCTGCTTATCAACAGCCGCACCCGGAAGTGCGCGTTTTCCCCGAAAAATTACGACTTGAATTCTAGCTTGACGCGGAGTAGTAACGTACTCTACAGGAGGAAACGGAAGTACACAGCCGCTGCAACGTGCGATTATTTTGCGCTGCGAGCAGGCTCTTGGGCATTGCCGTATCGGTATTTCTTCGGTGAGATTTTGTGCAGTGAGCCTTCCTCCAAAACATACCGCAATAGTGTACCCACGAGGTTGTTGGTTCATGTCCACTTCGAGATTTTCCTTTTTTATGGAAGGTGAAGAGACATTTTTTTGAAAAAGTACTGCATACCCTTTCACGCATCATAGGAGAGGAGGGGAGGGGGATAAATACAAATGGCGAAATGGCTACAATTTGTTCCACTGGCATAAAGTCAGTGAAAAAGCAAACACTTCTTATAATTGGTCCTATACGCTATATTTCTCGTATTTTCTTGCTAAGATCCCGTCTTTGCGATACACAATGCGGCGATTGCAAACATTTGTTCTTGATAATTCATGTTAAGTTGTTCAATGCACAATATAGTAGTTTCAATGTATGCTTATTACGTCACGATAGGTTCCACACCTATTGATGCTTCCATTATTTGTGTGGCGCTTGCCCCCCCTACATTCATAACTTTTTTCTCACAGAGCTGTAAGTTTCCGTTCGAAAAAAAAAATCTTCCGTGGTGTAAATTACTTCTCGGGCCCCATCCACAGCTAGATATAGCGTAAGCAAAAAAAAAAAAAAAAAAAAAACGTCGCAAAAGTAACGCTGTTGCGGTACGTACATTAATGCGCTTTTTTTTAAATTATTTTCGAGGTTATAGGTTATTTTTTCACCTACTGAAGAGCAAAACCACCACCCTCGCCCCTACGAAGCCAGGGGACAACCAGACCATAGAAATAACAACTTTATTTCACAGTGATTCGGACGCTAATGTAGTCTTTAACCTGTCTTTCAGAAAGAAGCTTAGAACCCGGTGCGCCTGATTGCGGGGGTTCTGTTTGACGGGTGAAAAAAAAGGGCTTTGGTAATTACAGGAAGTTGTCGAGGGGTTAAATAAACTTTCCTTTAGTTTTTCCATTCAAGTTGTCATTCGTCTGTTGTTGCGTCAATGTAGGCTTGTCTGCTCCAGACGAAAAGTGACCATTAAAACAGTCGCCTATACCGAAAGAATTGTACAGAAAAATAAAAATATTTATTGAAGAAAAAAAAAACATAGGTTTGTTTCTAGATTGTTGTGTCCTCGTATTGGTTGTTAAAATCTTTACCGGCTCTTCAATTCTATTCTGGAGTCTCCTAACCGTAACGCATGCAGTAGAGAAGAAAAAACCTGCAGTGTTTCTTGCCAACTCACGACCAACTTGCGCAGAAGGGCTGGAATGGTATACGTGAAACTCTCATTATCACTTTCTAAAGTTCTTCCGGGAGAGTGAAGTACACGCACAGGAGAGGTGAGTATGGAAGCTTATTAAACGCCCTTGTTCATTCATTTTGTTTTCAAGCACTCAGGTCTATTTCCATATTGTATTATCATGGTCAAGCAAATTTTTAAAATGACACAGTAGCTCATATAGCCAACGACCGCTATCTCGTCTGCTGCTACTATACGACAACGCGTCTTCACCGCTCTTTCTGTCAGCATTCGTGTAAAGAAGAAATTTAAGCGAAAATGTTTTTTTCTCTCGCCCAATATCGGTGCTGCCGGCTCGATATAGTTTTTGGAGACGTTTTATTAAGGCTTAGGTTCTTTCCAATCCATGGTGTCTTTCTTATTAACAAAGCAAGAACAAACATGTCTTTATGTATTGTCTTCCTTCCTGCTGTTACCACTTTGAGAAATGCGTGCTGTGAAAAATTAAACGGGAGTAAAAAAATGTGAAATATATGCGTGCTGTGAAAAATATTAAACGGGAGTAAAATACTAAATCTACGGAAATAGATTGGTCTTTACGAAGATGGTACAGAATTTGAGTTCCCAATATTAGGGGATGTATCAACAAGGCACGACTGGGGTATACCTTTTGAGGGCCAGTTTATGTCATGGCTTGTTCTGTTGCTCATGCATCGGAAACAGAGCTTAGATTATTAATAGGCGTCGCAACATTGCCGCCCTGCGTGTTGCCCTCTACGCGCATGTTTGTTGCGCATGCGTGCAGCAGTGATAGCACCAAAGCTTGATGCTTAACAACCCAAAGGGGGTCATTCCAGGCAGCTCACGGGCGTGTTTTGGCTTTCGCTGTGCGTACACCGCAGGTATGGTGACGCCGTCGGACACGCGTCCTTGATTTCGGCGCCATGCATAACGGCTCATACAGCCACCGGGGCGCATAAACGTCGCAGGTTTTATTAGTGCACCCGCCAATAGTATGCGCATATCACAGGGAACGATGGGGCTCGGAACAATGGTGGGCAGACCGGAAATAAACAAGACCTTGGAAAAGAAGGAAGCCTCAGCGCGTTGCCATTTCGTCTCTTCTATCTTCCAGTCGAGAACAGTTATGGGCAGTCCAGTTCGTGGGCAGTCCAGGACGGTTTTCGCAATGCAGATCTATGGGGCAGTTGTGCGCCGTCAATGCTTCACCAAGGACTTCCATGCGACGACATATGGAGCTCTGTTTCGAAATAAAAAAATAACTCTGGTTGATTCCTCTGTCACAGGAATCGGTAAAACACGAAAGTGAAATTTACGGCAAAATCTGCAGGTGAAAATGATTTGCGGGTCGGCGGCTGTCTTGTGGATTGCTTGGCGAGCGACTTCCTGCTGGCGCGTCGCTTCGGAAAAGGTGCACTGGCGTCGTTTCCGTGACGGATATTACGTTAGTGAAATCTTGGTGTATCACGGTATAAAACACTTTCGTGTTAAAATATAAAACTCGAGAAAGAACAACCCGAAGTATGACGTACTCTTTAGCGCAAAAGGATGCTTCCTCGCAAGAAGACCCTGTGTGCAGAGGGGCACGCTTTACAGGCCGCTTGCTTCGTTGTACTGGCGTCACTTCCGTGACGGATATGAGGTCACTCAAATGTTTCTGTACCCCGAAATAAAACACTTTCGTGTTTAAAAAAATGAAAGCTGGTATTTCTATTTACGCATTTACAATTAATCTTAGTTTTACCGAGAATACACAGTGCCCACACGCTGAACGGTTGGTGGACTGCTGGCCCCCAATAATTAATGCGTAAAAACCTACAACTGACGGTCGGCCTGTAGCAACACCACTTCTAGTGGTTTCCCATTTATACCGCTATTAGCCGTGTATATGTGCTCTAGAAGTAAGAACAGAAGGTTGCTCTCGCGCCCTCCTTCCTTAATCTTTCGACTGCACTTGCTCTACGACGCCAAACATATGGCCGAAATCGAAACAGAAGCAGCCAACCGTGTAAGGCACTGAGGACTGAGGCTGCTTATTTGGTAATGCTAAGCTGAAAGTTCAACATTTCTAAAAGATGTGTTCATCTAAAGTTTCATCAGTTCAGATGTATTCTAAAGTTTCAGGGTGGCTTATACTGTCAATGCATGCCCCTACCTTAATTTTCTTTTAAGTAAAATTCCCAAAGCTCCGCTAATCCCGTTTCGCCATTGACGATCTGTCGTGTCTAAATGGTACAGCAAAAGACTTGCATGGAGCGGCGATGTGTGAATTTTTTCCTCTCGGAATTTTTAGCGTTATCAGTCTAACTGTGTTTGTCGCGAGCAGTATATTCGTCTTCTCGACTCTGAAAAATCTGCCAACATAGGTCAACATGTTCTTACAACTTCGTGTACTTTTAGGGGCTGCGAGTTGTGAGTGTACGGAGGGCTTATGGCGCATGCGCCGGCCTGCCCACCACTATGATGACAGACCATAATCAAGCCCTAACTTTTACTGTGATAGACATAAAAACGATTTCCTAATATGAAATTGGTGGGAGCTTTTCGGTGATTATCAATGAATGCTCAAAATTTATGATCGTATAGTTTTCTTTTACATAGGATTTAAGTTTTAAAAAGGCAGTGGCAACACGAACGCTGCTTTTGCGTGTTTGAGTTGGACGGAGTGGTGTGCAACTCCAGGGAGACGAATTAAAATGTATTTACTTACAATGCGACTAACTCATATGTGGTTACTGTTTATTTTGTGGCTTTAAGCATAATGACACAGCGACATCGGCGGCAGCCAACAATTAGGGCTTGTTTCAATCTTTAAAGATATTGCGGGCGACTTTGAAAATACATCGCTGAAGTTTTCGAGAGATATGCATTGTTGTCTTGCGCTTAGATTAGCAAACATACACGCTTGAGCGAATGTTTGGCCTAACGATGATTCTAGGATTGGTACTTTTTCCCTGTGACATGCGTGTGGGCCAGTTACAAAGCGAGTTTTTGCCTTTGCAGCAGCATGTCGCAATGCGTCAGAACATCTTGATCGAATACTGGAGGGAGCGTATGAAATCTTAATGCGTATCAGTCTTTGCCGAGTATTCCACAGCCCTAACTTTGTAACGTCCCGCATTTGCACAAAAACGTGGAGCTACGTATACTTAAAATCTTAGTACCGCACACCCCCACCGTTTAACGCCCCGCATTTGCAACGAAAATGCATAATTACGTACTCAACATATTTAATCTTTATAATATCGTAACCGTAAAGAAATAACTGAAGAAAAAAAAAGAGACCAAAAGTACAAGAAATGAGAATTGTGAACTAAAGAAATAATTCGGCAATGAAAGAAAATATTAGAGAATGAAAGGAAAAATAAAGGAAAGAACGAGAGCTGGGGGAACAGACAAATCTATTTATATCATACACCACCCTCACAAAACGAGGAGGAGTATGACAAGTCACCGAAAAGCAATTCAGGGAAGCCTACGCTCACGCGCAAGACTTTAATGGCGACGCGGTTGTAGGGGATCGTTGACAGACACAAAGTTGAGTTTTAATATCGTTGTGGTGTCGTGGTTGACGTCTGCGGCATGGCATTTCAATTAACTTACGTTTAGCAAGGCCAGAGTGATCTCGTTGTTTTGGTCGACGTTTTCGTACGCCACTCTGCAAGCGCGCGCGCTGGAGATTTTTGTGACCAATATTGGGCAACCTCCCCGAGTGGGTATGCTTTGCTTGACGAACGTGCGCTCGAGGCACGCTTGCACGAGCGCTCAGCCTTTTCTTACTATTTTTAACTGTGGAAACCACACGCTAACGATTTGCTCAACAGATTCACTATCAGAACAAACCGAAATACTGATAAAATCCACGTGAAACCGGAGCGACTGTGTAAAGCCCTGCATTTGCACAGAAATTACGAGGATTCTTGAACTTTCTAAGCAAGCTGAAGGCGGAAGCCTGTGACTTCCCCATGCTGCGCTGTTAACTTTCTGTTGAACTTTGCGGCAGCGCCCATCGCCACTTGACCAGCCCTCTGGACCAACGTTATTGCCCTGGACAGCCGCCCCGCTCGTGCCAAGCTCTTCCCGAAGCTCGTTTCGTTCGCTCCTGGCACCAACACCTTTCAATGGGGCTCGTAGTGGACGTGCGGCGCGGCCCACTCCCCTCCGGCGCTGTGCTCCGTCTAGGGGTTTATCTGGAATTTCGATTTTGTGGTGGGGGTGTCGAAATCCTCCTGGTGTGGTGTTGGGGTGCCCGCTTCTGGGCAAAAGGTCCAATTGTCACGTGACAGCCGATTCAAGAGGTACAACGAGTCAAGAGATTCAATGCGTCAAGAGGTCCAATTTTTGTCAAAAGGGGTAACGCGTCAAGAGGTAAAACGCGTCAATTAAGAGGTCGAACGCGTCAAGAGGTCCGCGATGAGTCAAAAGGTACAGCGACTCAAGAGATAAAACGAGTCAGCAGATCCAATATTGGACCTTTTGACGCGTTTGGTCTTCTGACTCGTTGGACCTCTTCACCCGGAATCCCCCGTCGGCTCGGGGTGAGGGGGGTGGGGGGAGTGTAAATCTCTGGGAGGATGATCGTGGTTGTAGAAGTTTTTCGAGGAGGGGGTGGGGGTGTCGAAATTCTTCTGGGTGGCGGGGGGGGGGGGGGGGGGGGCTAGCTATAAATCCCTGGCTCCGTCACCCTTTCTCAGACCCTACACTGACCCTCCTCCAGCACTGCTGTTTCTTTTTCCTATGCGCTATTCTTTTTTGTACTTCACGATTGATTGATTGTGGGGGTGTGACGCGCCGACGCTACACAGGCGATGAGGCGCGGCATAGTGAAGGGCTCCTGATTAATTCTGACCACCTGGGAATCTTTAACGGGCGCCCAAATCTCGAACACACAGGCGTTTTCGCTTTTCGGCTCCACCATAAAAGAGGTCGCCGTGGCCGGGTATCCAACCTGCATCCTCGTGCTCAGCAGCGCAACGCATTAGCCACTGAGCCACCGCAGTGAGTGTACTTCACGGTTTTCTGTACCTCACAGTTTTGTCTACTTCACGGCGTGGCTGATTGAATCAAAGAGGCCCAAAGCTCTCGCGTTAAAAAAACGCGCAATTGGCAAACATAGCACATTCAATCGTTATAGTAGTAGTGTAAACGGAGATCTTTGATGCAAGCCATAAAAACTAAAAGATACAAAACTAAAAAAATTAAAAAATTGAACTAACGAAATAGAATTATGCGTCTTATACACCGCTCCCACAAAACGAAGACTAAATTGAAGAAGGCCCAGAAGAAAGGCCGAATTGTGAATGAAAAAAATGTAAAAAGAACCAACCGCGCACTATGCCTTGCATCTGCACAGGAATATACATACCGTAATTTGCGAAGTTAAGGCACTTTATCGCTATAAAAGTTATAATAGTGGAAATGTACATTATTTCCGAGACAAAACAAAGGGTATATAGTAATACCAAATAATCCGACGTATATGACTGCCCATAGCAACATCCGACTATAAAATAGTCCCAATCCGCGTAAGAATGTTCGGGAATCAGTAGGTGATTCTCTGAATTTACGCCAATGTTTATTCGCTTTATTGTGCTCGGCGTACAGCTGAGGTGTACCTTCAAGATGTACTGAGGAAGAAACCGTGAGCTGTCCTCGCCGTATGGCTTCGCGTTCACCACTTGCAACGGCCCGATCTGGGATTGTAGGCGCACTTGGCCTTGCGGAGGTACCGGGCAGCGCAGTTCCCGCCTTTCCGGCCGAACTTGTTGGCAGCTTCGTCCGCACGCCTGTGCCGCGCACTCTCGCGCTGGGAGTGCTCGCGACAGAAGCTGATGACAACAGCCACGGGCCGGCTGAATCGTCCTCCGCATTGCACTGCCAGCCTGTTGGCCATGCAATGAAAGTATCTGCGGGGGAAAAAAATAAGGAAGGTAAAAATTGCAGCGGAAACTTGTGTAGTTGAAAAAAAAAATTCCGCTCTGTGTCAGAAATGCAGGCAGAGTGACTTAATGCGGCGGAAAAAATACGGGGACCGAATTTCGTATACAAGCGTTTTGAAGGGTCGAACGATCAACGCGAGCTTAAATTTTAAGGCGAAAGCGTTGGGTGTCTTATTGAGAGAGAGAAAAAAATTCACGCATCTCCACGAAGTGAATCATGACGAGTGGGCGAAGCACTGGGGATTGTCCTTACCGTAAATCACCCGTTAGAGTGCTTACTGCTGCTAAAGGATTTTCAATACAATCCAATACAATTCAATTTAATACAATCCAATCCAATTCAATCCAATGCTTCTCACACATGCGCAGCACGGCTTTCCAGGAGCTCTTTTTCTCTCTCTCTAACCTTTTGTGAACCTTTTATTTTGTTCTTGTTAACCTTTTGTGAACCTTTTATTCACAGATGTTTCGATTTACACGATGCTGTGCCGTGAGCACGGACGCCGGACGCCGGACAAGCATCGGCTTTAAGATGCTTCGCCCCTAAAAGCCGCCGTTCTACGTTCCAGAAACGCGGCAGGTAAATCCACATTGACTCGATGGATGGAGGAAAAACCTTTTGTTCAGTATCAATAAAACCCCTTGCCAGGAGCTGGCACGTATCTCTTAGCACTCGGCGGCTGCCTGAGCTTGACTGATGATCCTCTAGGTCTGCGCTGAGCAGAAGAGCACCCATCAGAAAGCACATGCATTGAGTGTCGTCAACGCCCAAGGCCCAGTACTGTCAGCAGCGACCATTCTCCCCACTTCCATCGCCATGGCCGAGGAAGCAGCCATCGCTCTTGCTGCCACCACGGACGAGGAATTCCTCACTGTCAATTCCTGACTATCGTCCCTGACTCCCGGAACGCCTGCGGGAACTTTCTAAATGGCCCCATCTCACAACTAGCACAGAACCTTCTGCGACAAGGGAAAACATTACCCGAACTTGACATCACCTGGTCACCAGGCCACGGATCCCCCGAAGGGAACTAGGAGACACACTCCGCTGCCCGTGCTTACTCACACTTACTCCCCACGAGAACACCATGACCAGGCAAATTCAAAGCCAGCCCCATTCCACACAAACACCGAAATTCTAGCCCATTATACATAAAAAAGAGACCCCCGTCACTTCCTACCACCATTCACAACTGACATGCGGCGAAGGAACCACTCATCGGCCCCAACAAAACCAATTCTTATCCCTACTACACGCTATGTATCCCCCACATTACCCGCCACCTGTAACCTGTGGTGTTTTTCTGGCACCATATACCACTAAAGCTTGCCTTTGGGCTAGTTGGGTACACATGACGCCTGGAAAAACAGCGCGAAAAACTCGCATAGAGAGAGGGCAAACAGTCGCCCGTAGTCCCCACCGTATGTTTAAGCAGTGGGTGGAGCAACTGACCAGCTCCAAACTCTCGGACCAGCAACGACTGGCGCAATGGGCCTGGACGGCCAGCCAGTACCAAGGCATTTTGGAGGACGGATGTCTCTCACGGGGTGGAGGTTCTAACAACACCCTCCTGCTCTCGAGTATACAAAGTGGTCTCTCTCTCAAGTGTGTATAGCCGGCAGGGGAGCGACACGGGCACTCACGCCTCGTTTCCATTCCAGTTTTCAACGCCCTCCTTGCAATCTATCCACGATACCGACGTAACCGACAGCCCCACAGGTCGTCTGAACCCCTGCGGACCATATTGACAGCCCGTGTGCCAAGGTATACGACTAACAGGAGCATTAACTGACACGCCACCTCTCTTATTCGACTACGCTGGCGCCGCAACCATGCAGGCCTACTTTGCGGGCCTAGCACGAGCGGTTACCTCTCCACTGGGCCGCCGCGAGAACGCACCTGCGGGTGTCTGCCGCCACATCTCCTTACGTACCCGACGCCAACCGTTTCTCCGAAGATGGCTACAGGCAGCTATTGCACCTCCACGAAAGCGCTCACTCTCGGCACAACCGCGTGCACTACCACAACCAACCGCCAAAGAAGCTTTCAACCGCCCGAACCCTTCCGCCGCAACAATGGATTTCGACTTCCTTAAGGGGTCGTACTATCCCACCGCAAAACCCGTAGACACAAGCGATCAAGTATATGGACGTGCCCTTCCCTGAGTGCAGCGAGATCCAGATACCTTCGCGGCACAGGCTTGCATCCTGGGAGACCCCCGATCTTCAGCGATGACTGTGGGGGCCCCACCACCGCTGTCTTCTGGAATTCCTCCGGGAAACGGGTTGAAACTTGTACCCGTAGGACTTTATGCCAAAGGGAACACTATCGCAATTTTAAAAAAAATATGGCAGCGACCAACTTTAGCTCACAACTAGGTAGTACTCCTGTCCTGCCAAGCTACCCTCACCTACAACCCTCATTACAGTTCTTCGACCCCCCCCCCCGGTGGTCTTCGACTCAGTGACTAGGCCACCTCACAACTGACTCGCAGCCTCGCGATTGCCGACCGGCTGCCAGATATTTACACACTGAAATCACACTCGAAGCCAAGCCGGTTTCAACACCATAGTCGCCGGCACGCCGCATCCTTACCACACCGATCGCCTATATCAACTAATTACCATAACCTTTCGGGGCACTAACTACACTGCCCCGCTTATATGAAGCCGCCGCCTGCACCTCCAGGGGTGTTATGCACGGCATCTCTGAAGACGTCGAGAAAGAGCAGCTTATTGAACTTGCTGCAACGAACCAATACAACACCCACTCGCGGAATATGTGACACACGAGATCTGCACTGATCACGTTCAACGGACAACACCTACCCTTCCACGTAATATTTGACTGCGAAATGGTGCGTTCCTACTCCTCTCGTTGAGCCGTTCAAACTTCAAAATGCTGTGGTAACGTCGACCACCGCCAACACGTGTGCCCCCAACCCAAAAAGCCAGACTGCCCCGCTTGTGGCACCTCCAACCATCAGCCGGAGCACCCCTGCGTTGCACGCTGCAAGCTCTGAGAGGGACCTCACTTCACGGCCCACAAATACTGCCAAAGCGCCTGCTTCCCATCCCAGCTGCTCGCAAGCCTCCCAGCCATCCCACCCACGAACCCCCGGCGGCCTGCTACACTCACAATTTCCCGGCGCTATCTACTCCATCGACGGACTCCCGCTCCAGGTCCCAATCTAGTCTCCAACCACACGTGAGCTTCTCAGCCACACTCCTCTAGCTCCTCCCGCTGCTCCCAGCACACTTCCTTCCCTTAACCCACAACCCCCCTCCCCCATCCCCGTTACGTACGCACCGGCGCTAGAGGACCTCAAAGAACAACCGCGTTTTCAAACGCAACTATACACGCTCACCGAGAAGATTAGGACCCTCGTTGCACCACCTATCCTAACACCCGTCTAGATACACGTCACCATCAACACCAAGCTAGCCGAAATCATAACACAACTCATCTACGCCTCCTATACTACACCCTTCAGGCGCTCGCGGACCGACAAAACAAATTTGAGCTGGCTATTCAGGGCATACACGATACATTTGCATCATTCCACCCGCCAAAGCCCAAGCACCACCCCTATCATGACTAGCACACCGGCGGCCCTTCTCGTCGCAACAAATGGAATTGCCGATCCTTCAATAGTAAGCGACACCAGCTAGCCTTTTTCACCAAACAAGACCCGCCACAAAATCATCGCTTTTCAAGAAACAAATAAAGATACTTCTACACGCCCCCCCCCCCCCCCCCCCCCCCTGCAACAATACACTGCCTTCACCCAGGACGCCCGAAACAGCACAGCCATTCCTGTAGTAAATTTTCACCCGGATCAATCGCAGTGGTTCACCCAGACTATACTTCATACCTCTGTAGAAGCCACCCGCCCTTCTCAGCCGAGCGTGTATGTACTAAGTATCTACTGCAGCCCTCCCACCAGTATATCTTCACACCATCGACGCGCTCTTGCATGAAGCTAAGGTCAAAGCCTAACTGAAACCAGCGGTGATTTCAATGCCCCGCACCCAGCCTGGGATGTACACTCCCCTCAAAGAAGCGTACGACTCTTTTATGCTGCACCAAAAATAATTTGGCCACCTTCGCAATTGAAATGCGAAGGCTGAGGAAACAGCGGAGCTGCCGGTCTTCACTAGCTTTAACTTTGCTTTTCTTAGGTCTGCCCATGTAATCGGCAGATCGGGCAC